>NW_027279283.1:0-541131 GCF_046629955.1 Centroberyx affinis | reverse complement strand
TTCACCAAACTCCAGACTGGGACCTAAAGTACCACAATGTGTACCATAAAGTACCGCAAAGTAAGATAGCAAACCACAAAGTAACCCAAAATACCACAAAATATCAAAATGTACCTCAAAGCTCTACAAAGCACGATAAAATACCATGAAGTATAACACAAAGTATCCCAAAGGACCACAGAGTGTACCCCAAAGAATCTTAAAGTGCATCTCAAAGAACCACAAAGTACTCTCTAGTATACCACAAAGTAGACAAAGTATACCATCTACTACTATACCCTAAAGTACCACAAAGTGGACCTCAAAGTACCCCAAACTACCACAAACTATGAAAGCATATCACAAATTACCGCAGATTATAGCACACCCAAAGGTACCACCGAGTGTACCACAACGTAACATGAAGTACTACAAAGTATATAACATAGTACCCTTAAAAGTACCCCAGTGTGATGCTAAGTATGACAAGGTGTACCACAATAATACTTCAGTTCTGTGTTTTCTCCTGTAAACTGCTCAGTATCTGAGAAAAGTCAATAAATAAATTGTTTAAAAAAAAAAGGTGTACCACAATATATCCTAAAATACCTAAAAGTAGTCACTTCACTCCTCCACTCCTATCTCGTTACACCAGTAACCAGAGGCGTCAATTTATCCTTAAGACCTGAATAAACTGCCACCGACAGCGGCGGTATTTTTCCACTGCATGAACTTGATACTTTTAAGCGGCTGCAACATTTGGGTCGCCCCAAGACTGCGGAACTGGTTGGACAATCTAACCACAACACTCTTGCCTGGGTCCAGACCTTTGAATCCGCCCACTCCACTGAGTTGACTGATTCTGGTCTGGCATCGTGACATGAAACAGCGGTTTCTCGGTTGAAAAATGATCGGTCCAATGAGTCCCCCCGACTAACGATTAGCCAATCAGCGCCACGGGCGGGACTAACGCCGTTGTCAAGCTGTTGTCAAGCTGTTGTCAAGCTGTGCGCCGGAACCAAGGAGGAGTAATAACAACAATGGCGACCGCGATAGACGCTGCTATCGAGGCTGTTCTAAATCGATTAAAAGTATCAATTACTTTGAAATCCAAACAGCACTCTGCTTTGAAGGTATCCATTCAAAGGGGAGATGTTTTTTTCGCATCAGTGTCGACATAAAATGACGTTAGATTCAGGCGGATACGTTGGTCTATAGTGATTGGTTAGGGAAAATCGAATCCCCCTCCCCCACCGAAATCGGTTAGAGTGGAGGCAATGTCAGACTGAAGATGGAAATGGAGTGTAACGAGTTGACAATTCTGTCTGATATCAGGCAAACAACAATCTTCTGTCCTCCAACATTTTTTTCAAATGAACAAGGGAGAAGGGAACGTTATGTAACCGTTATGTAAGGAGCATCACACCTTACTTACTTACTTAAACTTAGGTTGTCCAGTCCGGCTCGGGTGCATACTATGCAGACTAACCGCATCCACACAATTCAGTAGCCAATACCTGAATTTTCAGGTAGTTAGTGTGGTTGTAGAATGCGGTTGTCACTCTCCTTAATAACCGAACTGTGTGTGAACTTAACTCCAATGAGGAGTGACAACCGTTTTAAGCTGCAGTGTACGTAGCCACTGTAGCACAAATTACCCCAAAGTATGCCACTAAGTGCCACAAACTGGTCCTCTGGGGCACTGGCACATGCGTGTTTCAAAATGTTTAAACTGTTCAACTTTAACATGAGCCAGACCGACCTCTTGGGCTGGCACCCAGCTGGAACTGTAAAAAATTTTCTTAGCCCCATTTCACTCCTTACTGATGGCTAAGAGTCATAATGTGGAAATTTTGGTCTGATGCAGGATGAAACCAACGTAAATCAGTCCTGCAGGCTAGAAAGAGCATAAGCAGTACTGATCAATAAATGAAAAGAGTTAGTGTAGCAAACACATGGACTGAGACTAAAATACAGCAGAGGAAAAACACATACATCCCAATGTTAACCAGGTGCCAGGCAGAATACAAAGCATAGAACAAAAGAGTGCATACACTGCAGGTTTTACCTGAGGTGTATGAATTTATTAAGACCTATACATCAGTCTGATGAAGAGCATGGAGCTCCAAATGTCACATGTATAGATGGTGTTAATAAATTCATACACCTTGGGGCCAAGTCTACTTTTGTTCCGGTACTAAAATAGAAAATCAGCAATCAACTGATAGCAATAAAAATGAGCTGGCAATGAATACACTAAATAGGGATGGAAACCCTTAAGCATCTTTGTTTCCAGACTCTGCAAAGCCAAAGTAGCATTTAGCTTTTCTTCTGGTGCTATGTGAACTCAAACTAACACACGTAGAGCAGGAAGAATGACATCTATTAATTCAACTCAACACAGCTGTCCTGCCTGATCAGGGCAAATGACTCAATGACTCAGACAAAGTTTACTGACAATGAATGAGAGTACAATGTTAACGGATATTGGAACAGAAGGCAGACTACTTCTACTAGTCTACTAAACTATGTGAGATTATGGATAACGTCTGAGAAACAGCTGTCAGTTTAGCGTTGAAACATTTAGTTAATTAATCAGTTAGTCGACTGACAGAAAATTAATCGATTCTAAATTTGATAGATGACTCGTTTTAGTCATTTAACAAGTAAGAATACCAAACATTTGCTGGTTACAGCTTCACAAATGCTAAGATTTACTTGCTTTTCTCTGTTTCATATCATTATAAAATGAATCCCTTGGGTTTTTTGGCTGCTGGTCAGACTGAGTGAGCAATTTTCAGAATCACTTTGGGCTCTGATAACTTGTGATGATTTGTCATTATTTTTGACATTTTAAAATGATTTTAAATGATCAATCGATTAATGGAAAAATGAATTGAGAAATTAATCGAGAATGAAAAGAATGAATTAATTAATCGAGAATTAAAATACTTGTTAGTTGCAGCCCTATGTCAGTTATATGTGTTTTGGCATATTCCTATTTTCAGAATAGTAATTTAAACAGTTTCATATCTGTCCATTAAACATCAGTGACATGAAATTATCCTTATTAAATACCCATGGCCAGGGTGTGAAACGGGCGACCTGGGATGATGACATGGTTAAAATATTAAGAGCATTTGGTCGGGTCTGGAGAAAAGCACTGACAGATTTATCAGTGAAAGGCAGAGTCAGTCCAGATAAGGATGTGAGTGACAGAAGCCTGCAGTGAGCCTGTGAGCCGCTCAGCATCATCACTCTCCTTCATGTGAAATGAAAGGTTCAAAGTGCACAGGCCAACAGAAAAACAGCACATCACTTTATGAGGGTAAACCAAAGGTCCTGGACACTCAACTCACACACCTAGGATGACGCCAACACAATTATATCACTTGTGTTGCATATTATGGAGATGAAGGTGAGTTGGATGTTTGATAAGAACAGAAACTGTAACTGTTGAATGTCTACGTGCTACAACACCACATCGCTGAATACCATGATTAAAATGTAACAAATGGATTTGGATTAAATTAAGTGGACAGACAGCCCTTGGCCCAAGGAGCAGTTGATTCGACTTTGGTGATTTCCACCATTAGAGGATTATCGATTTTTTAACCATAACTATTATGCTGTGTTTACGTGCTGGTGGGAAGGTCTGACATCCGCAATTTCAACATTGGCTGCTAAACCGCATTATATTCATGTGCTATTTTCTGGGAAAATCAAACCTGGAAAACAAACGATAAACAAACATATACTGTTACGGAGGTTGCAGATTGGCAAGTTGAAGAATGTTGAAGCACTGGTGGAGGTTTGAGCTCTACTGAGTGCCTTCTGGTTGACCAAACCGCAATAACGTTAAGCCAGGCAGCAATGCAAAAGACAATAAAAGATAATTATGAACAACATTACTTTTCTCTTTCAACATACATTAATGGGCTCGCTCAGTCTTACAGATTTACATTAATGTTTAGTGATAGTTCTGAGTTTTGCTAGCTAACTTCAGCATGTTGATTTGGACTGGGGTGAACTGGCCCACTTCTGAGGGGCTGCAGCTGCAGGGCCTGCATCATTCCTGGCCGTCCATCGAGAACTGCCAAAGGTTTGGCTGCAGGAGTTGGGACCATAAAATTGAAATGAAATACAGTGCTTAGGACTGGAGCAGCCCGTTGTAGTTACCGTCTTTTAAAAATAAATTTCAATCAAAATCCCCAATGAAGACAGCCCAGACTGGCCCGAAGACAGCCCAGACTGGCCCAAAGACGGAGCAGCCCAACACTCTACAACAACATCTCTATGTTATTTTGCTAAAACATCAGGACATTAAAGGAAATTGTAAGTTACAAATAGAACTGAAAGTACTAAAATTCAGAAAGGAAACTGTAAAAGTCAGTGAAAAATCTAAACTACCATACAAACAATAACAACTGTACTGGATGGGGGCTATAGTGAAATTAAGGATTTGGTGTTGTCATTTGGCCTGGCAACAGAAACACAACATACCAAAACACATAATCAATAAACTAATTAAAAGAAAGTCTGTTTAAAATCACTAATACTCTTCAGTCTCCAGCACAGGGCAGTTTGAATTTAAATTCCTGACTGCAGACCAACACGTACTGTACCTACGGGCTCAGGGATTTGTTGGTCTCAAGAAACGAACAACTGCTGGCAACAGCGAGCTAGTGTTTGGGAAGAACATGCAGATCTTTTCTCGACCCTCGCCCTAAATCAGTTTTCCATATGGCAGCGGCAGGAGGGGGTCTGAATGAGACGCTCCACAGTTACAGACTTCAGCCTTGCAGAAGTTTTACCGTCTTGAGCTATTTCACATACAGACTGTGTACACCTCAATTAAGTATTTTGTTTGGTTTAGACGTATGAGGGCAATATACTAGAGAGACACACATCATATATACTGTATACTGTATATATGAAATAAGCTATGGGAGAGATTTTAAATTTAAGAACTGAAGAACAAACAGAAATCCTTTGTTATTGAGTCATTTAAGAGTGAAATGTATTGCCTGAGAATCATGTAAACGGGAATTTGGACACTAATCAATTCAATCTTAAAGTTGACTAGAAGCCATGCCTGCTGCAACAGTGAAACTATCACACAGTAGGATTTTTTTAAGCTCTTATCTCCTCTAAAACAAGCCACATATGGATGATGACTATGCTTTTGAAGTTTGAAAAGTGTATGTAAAATATGTTGTTTGCTAGCTAATTCAAATGCAGGTATGGCACAAATTCAGTGTGTCCCATGTACATCCCTGAGTTTGGGACTCTATTATACAGACTCAAAGTTTTTGGTGTAATGAAGAAAGAGCACGTGAATAGTACTAGTTTCTTGTCTGACTGATACTAGCCACTACTATACTGCTTCCTGTGGTCTAAGAAGGAGGACAACTCCATAGAAACGGCAAAAGTACAAGAAAAAAACATTACGCCAAACACCAGACAAAAAAGAAAAGAAAAAAGAAAAGAAAAAAAGAGGTACGGTGTAGTCTGAGTAATATCCCCACAGCTCCTATTATCATATTGACCTCACAGTGTCCCGTGCGCGCTACACTTTCACTGTTGAGAACACTTTTACAGGCAGACCCGGGCCTGTAAAATATAGGTGCACTGCATGAAAAAGGAAACAGAGACCCTGACCGCGGACTACGCCTCGGTGAGTTAACGTCATGGAGAGAGAGAAAGAGTGAGGATGTGAGCAGAAAACCCTCAGAAGTGAACACTGTTCATCATCCAATTGAAAATATAGACCTTTCCGGTATTTTTCAGCAGTAAGAATTTCAGGCTGGCACTCAGGAGGAAATAATTAAACCCAGAGACGACATGTGTGTGTGTGTGTGTGTGTGTGTCATGTTGTATTGTGTTTGTGTATGTGCGTGCAGGCAGACCGAGTACGAGCCGAGCTCTGTCTTCTGGGAGCACTCCTGGCTCTGAGCTAGCAGTGGTTGGAAAAAAAAAAAAAAAACACTAGAAAATGTGTGTATGTGTGTGTGTGTGTGTGTCTATCTGTACAATGCTATGGGGGGATCTCTTTACACTTCAGCTACAGGAGAGAGGGAGTTCTGCAGCCGACACACACATACCCCTTAATCAGTCTGGAACAGAGACAGAGCAGGAGCCGCTCAGCCCTGTGGGTCCTTCAGGACCACGTGAGTACACAAACCATCCACAGTCCATCCCCCGCTCCGCTGAAACGCCGCTACCTTGTACCACAGCTGAACTTTCTCCTCTCCTGTCTGCTAGATTGTAAAGTGTATTGGGCTGTTGTAAATGCGCTGTAAAATCTGTTCTCTTTCCTGTCTTTAGAAAAACTACCTTTCTTAACAACCTTGTAATGTTACAAACAAAAAAAAAACATGAAGAAATTACAGTTTGTTTTTTTTTATCCCCCAGGGAAGGTTTGCTCATTTTCAGCAATGCTTTGCTTCACATTCACATAATTACACACATTCACATCTGAGAGCTGAGAGCTCCTGCTAAATTACAGACATTGTGGATTGGTGCACACGTGAACAAGCACTTTGTTCACAAGCCGTCAGTTCTCACTATTAAATAAATGGTTGTTGAAATGCCTTTACCTGCTAAGTTTACCTGTTAAATGTTAACCTGTTTACCTGTTTACTGATCATTGTCAGTGAGGTTGACTCAAAAACATAGCAAAAACATAGGATACACTGTTTGAAAGCACTAGTATTGGCAGTACTAATGAAAAAAAGAAATGGTAAAAAGTGATGATGGCACAACAATGCAAAAAGACACAAAATTGTCCACAATAGCATTGCAGAATACACGTTTTTGATGTTTCCACAAATGTTAGGGCCTAATTCATTTTGGTTGAGTAACTTAGACATTACTGTTACACACTTTGCCTTCATTAACAAACGTTCAAGGAATGAGACATCTAACGTTAAGGGATCTAATGGAACACTGAAATTACTGCACTTACTTATGTCCCACACTTCAGAAGCAGAATCTCCTGCTGGTTGATTTTGATACTGACTTTAAAAACAGACATGAACCATCATGAGGGACATTGTACAGATTACGCAACACTTTCCAAGGAAGCCCTTGGTGGAAGGAAAAGATTAAGTGTTTTACAATAAAACACCATGAAATATGTTACTGACTCTGAACATCCAAAGCATTGGACTACTGTTAAGAGAAACCCAATAATATGGTTCTTGATGCAATGTGCAAAGCTGAAATGGCACATCAGAGCAGTAACTGACACGCAATAACACCTGAAAAAAAAAAAAAGTCCAGGATCCATGCAATCTGACGCACATGATGGCATGTAGTACCTCTTTGAAAAAGCTGTATATAATAATATTCACAGTTCGTTTTGAAAATCAACTTTTTGGCCATTACATCAATAAATAATCAACAGAATAATCAATTACAAAATAATCATTAGTTGCAGCACAAATCTACTCCTACAGTGAGTCTATAGTGAAAGTATAGTTTATATAGGCTTCTTTGTAAATGGCAATAGTTTTACGCATTGTGCCCCTTCTTTTTATCCGTTCATTACTATCCCATATGTCACAACACCACTGACTTCAAACTGTGCTGCATGGTATACACATTTGGGACGAGGTGAGTGCATTCTAATGTCAAGTAGATCTTATTCAAATCCCAAATTCTGCATGTAGAGATGCATGTGTATACTTTCTGGGCATGCACAGTCTTCAGGCCCTTGATCTACATGGAACATACAGAACACTTAGCTATCCACACATAAAACAAGATGGTCCCCAACGCCAATTCATTACATTTTCAAATACAAACAGATATACTAAAATGTAAATGAAAAATATAAAATTTGGTCTCACCATTGATGAAAAGCTCTTCTTGCATTGCTTGTCTGGCAACAGGAGAGAAGCAGCGTTTCCTTAGCCACTCTGAGTCAAACACACTGGTGTGCTGGTCAGGCCACACAATGGATACCTGAGGAAGGATGAGTTGGATGACTGACAACAATAAACTAAGACTGAACAATGATGTCAGACTGGAGGCTCAAACACAGGCCATTTTTATATAAACAAACGACTTGCACAATGGCATTTTAGCCCCTTCAGGACAAAAACAGAACCGTGAACAACTTGGATTATGTCACTGTTTGCATCATGTTAGTTACAAAACAGCTGAAAATGAGCTGTTATGGATATGACATCCACGCAATGTGGTTGTGACATTGACTGAACCAACCACTGATTTCCTACAGATTTCCCAACCAATTCTATTTTAATTGATTTATTGACATCTGGTACGATTTTTCATATTAATTTAAGCATTCAAATATCCTTAGGAATTTTCCAAAGGGTTGGCAAATGGCATTGATTTGAATGATAATGAGCCATTAACTGGCAAAAAAGAATGAGACAGTTTTGACCTTTTCTTACTGTATGGTTATATACTCAGATATCAAAATGAACAGAATTAATCACCAGACAAAAAGCTTACTGACCCCAACTGGCCAAAATGTGGTCAGCATTTTTTTTCTCCTTTCAATGTAGCCACTGCTGAATATTTTGTCTAAAGTGTAGCGTCTCTCTGTTTGGCTGGCAGCAAAAGAGACAAGTTTCTTTACTGATTGGAAATGATGTGGTCCAAATCATTTTTTGGTGCCAACCTAAATGTAGACAGGACATCTGTTTTGTGTTTATCTAAAAAGAGAGATGCTTTCCTGAATCTTTTTTGTATCAACTCTGATTTCATTTTTCATATTGTTTCATTGGTTTCCAGAAGGAAGATTAGTCTGCCCATGTATTATTGAACTATAGACTGAAAAGAATGATATATTGTTTTGTATGCATGCAAAATTCATCCAATTTAATTTCTGCTACCAATCTCAAATTAGAATGGAAAAAATATATTATTAACTGTTAATACCATATTGTTTTATTATGGTATTACTCATTTGACCTCAAAATGACTCCAGCCTCTAAAACTGTACACACATCACACAACTGTACACTGTGTGTGATTGCGAGGTTGTGTGACCTGACATAGTGAGGAGAGTGTGTGTTCTTGGAGAAGAGTGTGTCCAGTTCTTCGATGCTCGGGAGGAGATTCCTTGCAGCTGAAGCACAAAGCAGCATAGCGACAAAGAGGAGGAAGTAGACAATAGAAATGTAGCCACCTTTTCAATCTTCTTTTTGAGCTTCTTTCTAGCGCTGTTATGTTTGCTGTGCTGCTATGCACTTCAGCTATTGTACAAGATAACTGCTCTTTTGCTGCAGAGAACTGAACTAAACACACTCTGTTCACCCCCTGCCTCAATAGACCTCACAGTCTCTCACACACATAGCAGACCAAGGGAGAATGGAGTTTGAAATTGTGCATTTTGTTCTATTAAAAAAAAGGAACATGGAAAAAACAGGAAATCGATAAGGCAGTAACAGAAACACTGGAAGTGGTTCCTCAATGGAAACAGGTCTTGGTTCCCAACCCTACTCCGCCTCAACATTGATTATCTCTCAAATAGAAATTAGGCTACTCTGTTATAATAGGCCAGTGGTTCTCACCGTGGGATCCGGGGACCACCAGGGGTCCTTGAGAGGGTTCCTGGGGGTCCCCCAGCAAATTGATGAGTGGTTAAACTTCACAATTATTTCATATATAAGAAGTTAACATAATTAGAGAATGTAGAAGAATGACTATTTTTTCTTGACATACTTGACAAAATCATATTTAATAATACAAATATTCTCAGATTTGGGTTTGAGAGACAAAATCTCATCAAATGGAGGTCCGTGGCCCTAATGTGGACTAAATTAGGGGTCGAGGTTGAGAATCACTTTAATAGGCAATTCATCATCTACCTCAGCAGACATCATCTCTGGGGTCCCTCAGGGCTCAATTCTAGGCCCCATCCTTTTCTCCCCCTACATGCACAACCTTCCTTTCGAAATCAACTGGCTGTAGTGAAGGTTTGCTCTGAATAATGGCGTCAGTATCGATCTTTTCCACGCACTGTGCGATCGTTGGCTTCAGGAGACTTGGATTATGCTGCTGGAGTAATTTTATGGACATTTTCTGTTCTTTTTCTGGTCTTTTCTTCTTTGTTATGGACTAACAAACTATTCCTTTACCATGAGATTTTGCGCATGTTAGTAGAAATTGTTAAAAACACATAAATCATTTCTTATGATTATCGTGATATGAATTTTGTCCATATTCGCCAAGCCCTACTTAGCAACGTCAAGTGTAGACATAGTGTTTCTTCCCATTGCTATGCGGATGATACCCAGTTGTACCTCCCATTAAAACATAGTGACCCAACTCCATAAACACTCTCAAGAGTTGGATGTCTCAGAACTTTTGACAACTCAATGATATAGCCTTATTTGGCCTCCTAGCACCAAAAATGTCATTCTCTAATGGATCTTGGTAATCTATCCCCCAACACAAAGGCAGTGGCCAGAAACTTTGGAGAGATTGTTGGCAGTCACTTGACTTTTATCCTCCACAGATTTACATAAGGTCATCCATGCTTTTATCTCATTTCATTTAGACTGCTGCAACTCCCTGCCTGAACTGACATTTCAGTGATGTTCGGGATGTTTTGGGGCATATACCATTTGCAGTGGGTGTGTGTTGTATGGGTGTGGCTGTGGGTGTGTTATTATTCTTTTTTGATAAGTTCTCTCGAAATAAAAGTTATTAATTTCAAAAATAATTTATTACCCGAGATCTACAATGATAATGTCATTATGTTCAATACATAGAGTGGTAGTGCATCTTGCTTATAGAGCACTTTTAAATGAACCGAATGACAACTACAACATACATAACAGTATTTTACATGTATTCAGCTGCAGTGGTCCCAACAGCTGGAAACGTTCTCCCACAGATAGAAAAATGTAAATAGAAAAGAAGATTCATCATCTGGCCTTATTGCTCAGTCAGTTCGGGGAAATGGGACGCTCTTCTCTACTGCAGCCCCATTTTGTGATTTAGGCTGATAAGATGGCTGTATTTTAACATAAAATCTTACCTAGTGTAGCTTTAAGAGCCATTTCTTCTCACTGTAAGATATCTTCTCATGCATTTCAAAGGTATTTCTTGTTAGAAAAGATTTATCTCTGAGAACCTGGATAAACATAAGTCAGATAAAGGAAGTAGCCTACCTTGTTGTTGTCGGTGACCTGGACAATGTCAACTCCTGTGTGGATATCAAGCTGGGAGAACAACAGGCTGCGGGCCTGAGCCGACTGCAGGGTACATAATGGACACTGACAATTGTCTCTCAGCCAGGTGAATGGGTAGAGGCTTTGGCCCCCATCCTCCCACTCCACCTCCACCAGCCTCTCCTCATCCAGGGCGCGGGCGTGCCTCACTCCGTGGCGAGCCACGGGCAGGGAGGCTGACACCAGTGTCTGCTGCCCACGGAGCTGCACTGAAGCCAGACAGGAGGGTGGTGGAGCTGCAGCCCACCCAGGTCTACCACACGCCCTCAGCGCCCGGCAGGCCGTGACAGAGCTGCCTCTCTGCAGCATGGCTGGCAGGGCACGACGTGCAAAACAACTCATCCACATTGTTGATCCGTTCCCTCCGGGCAAACTGTGTCCCCAGGTCAGAAAGGGTGACCGACTCTGTACTGAATGAGACAGTGTACGCATAGAATTGAACAATTTGAAGCCAGAGAATTAAACAATTTCACTTTGTACCACAAGTAAGGTTTCCATTGACATGTGTAAATAAATACTCATTTGGTTATCATATCTGTGACATTGTTTTCCAGTGTGAAGGGTGAAAAAAGTAATTTAAAGGTGTTTTGACAATGTTGTGAGTGAGTTTGATTTAATTAGGCTTTACTGCACATGGACTTCTAAATAAAGACACAGATGATTCACAGTTAGAGCACCCAAGACCTCACTGTAAAGATAGTTACCATACTATTCCAGCCTTTCTGCTTTACCAGAATAGCAAATAACTGTCAAAAATTAGAATATCATTAAATAATCAGTTAGCAGTACAGCTAGTTAATGCATACACCGACTAATTTATCCAAGAGATTTAATGAATATTAATCATGGGCATCAGGCATCTGCATGTTATGCATGTGCCAAACAGGAGAACCTAATGAAATGTTATTTTGTTTTTGCTTTTACTAATTTAAAGGCATATCTAGGCGTCACAACGTAATAAGTAACTTATTAAGACCTTTTGTTTGGCTAAATCAAATAAGCCTCTCGCAGAAACAATACACTGAAACCAATATGAGACACTCATTGACTCCAAGCCAAACAGAAGTGGTCGTATGCTTTAAACGAAAACGGAAGTAGTCCAGAGTGATACGTCTCGCTTCGCCGATGCACCATCTAATTACAGTATGTGTTATAAAATACACTGCAAATTTAGGCTTTTCTGTGCTTTTACAGCGATTTTAGGTGGCGACATCACCAGTGGGTGAATTTAAGTTTGATCAGGAACAACATGCATCCTGCGAATACAACCAATCGTTTTCTACGGGACAAATGTTTGCAGTTTGCTAGTTAGCAATTGCCAGTTAGTTTTTTGTGTGTTGCTCACAATAGATGATGATAGCTAAGCTCCCAAAACGCATATTTACTGATAGTGAACACGAGTTTGTGAATGAAACAAACGCCGGTACTGTTACTGCTACTTCCGCGCTAACGTTACTTAGTTAACGTTAACGCATTCCAGCTATTCAATATCCTCGTTTCAGTATATGAAAGCTAACAGATAGTACTATTCAAAGCTAGCCGGTCGACCTACTTTCCCAAGTAGCGTAGCAACATCCACGCCAGTGTGTTTTAAAGCATAACTATATGTGTACTAAAGCAGCGTCAAAACAGAAAGAATGAAACTGTTTGTCACTACCTGTATTGTTTTCACGGCGGTGTCAATTCCCCGAGTACGTCGCGTCCGTCAACACAAACGGCAATACCGGTGTTCCGGCTGTCAGACAGAAGTAGGTGAAAGGTTGTCTGGGAGGCCGTGGAGGATGACATAAGCAGCAAGTGCATGAACTATGATCTACTTTCTTATGTTAAGTGATAGCGGCCCCGAGAGCCAACACTTAAGTCTATTTACAGAAACAGTACTGACAAATAGCCTGTAGCCACTGACGCACGGGGGTTAAATTTGTCAATATTTCTCCTTCAGTATAAAGCACCTAAAGAATGCACAGCACTGTGCACAAAGGCTCTGAGACAGATTGGGTGCACTGATGGGTGCAGTGGCTGTGGGTCTGTGTCAGTCAGCATCACAAGAAAGTGTTGGTGCAGACATATTGTCGACTTACCTTGTTTCACTGAACTCACTCATATGCAATAAAAACACACAGTAGCCTACTCTTTTCTATCAAAATGAAAGTGAAAATGAAAATTCTATAACTAAATAATAAAATTGTAGAAAATCCTGCAAACAGGGTCAGTAGCCAACTGTGTTAGAGTGCAGAAACATACAATTCTGTAAAATGTATAAAAAGTACAAATAAAATAAGTACTGTGCAAAATTATAGGCTACAATCTCTTCTATGGGCCATAGTTATGTTTTAAACAATTGCTATTCAAATATCTATTCAAAATTCAGCATTTTAGGAATGTTGTATTTTTTAATTGTTTTGTACCACAACAAAATGTGCAAAAAGTTAAGGGTGAACACATTATGGGCATAATTACAGTAGGCTACACTCTTACCTATTACATCTTGTGTAATTTTTTAACACATCTCTGTGTCTTTTTTGGGACAACACACACTTGTGTTACTTTTCAACACAACATATGTTAATGACACAACATGTTATTAACGTGCTGAAAAGTAACACAAGTGTGTGTTGTCTCAAAGACACACAGATGTGTAAAAATGACATCCTTTTTAAGAGTGTAAGGGCCAATGCAAAACATGCAATGGACAGTAGACTACTGTGATTACTTTTTTTGTAGTAGCCTAAGCTTAAAGAAATAGCATATAGGCTATTTATACTTTTCATTTTATGAATAGACCTATCTGGAAAACTAACTACACCTGGTAGACACACCTGAGTAAGAATAGAGCCCAGTCAGTGCCAAGACAGGAACACTTACTCACAGCCAGCCTAATATAAAATCACTTTAATCTATTATGTAATAAACAGAAGGTTTGGCTGAATGGCAGGGTGTTAACTTAATGCAACACTGGAATCCTTGCCTCATTCAAATGCTAAATACAGGAACAATGTATTTCCAAGGGTGATAGTTAAAACAGAACTGGCTTGTCATGATTGCATTTGGTGTATTTCTGAAGATGTACATGGTGTTCTTTCTGCAGGATCTTGTGAATATAGTCTATTCACTAAAATGATCAAACCAGGGGTTTGCTCCAACAGGTGAAGAATCTTTGGTTTCTAAATGTCTTGGTTTGGTCTCTCATTACAACATCAGAATGAAAAAAGTGTCTATGCTGTGTGTGTCAGTTATAGCTTATGTCAGTTATGGCTATTGTCTCATCAGGAGTATAGTCAGTGCAGCTCAAAGTATCTATTGACTGGGTCACAGCGGTCAAGCTGTCCTACTGTAGGCCTGTACAATTTTATTTCATGCCATATTCTCATTCTCTCAACCTCTAGTCATTATAAAAGTTTGGATTTCCTGCACTTTGTTTGGGAGTCTCCTTGGGTTGATGACATTTTTATTCGTTTATAAGACTGTAGAATTGCAGTCAGTGCCTCACACCTCATACTCAACCCTTTTCACTACCTTAAAAGCCTAAGGTTATCACATAAAAGGTTGTTTTCGCCATTTTGGACCAGAGCACAGGCAAAAACAAGTTATTAGTGAGGGGCACCACACCACTCAAAACACATTTAACATCTTTACATCTCTGTTCCTCATAAATACCAAGGAGCAGCTTCCTCCTTGAAAGCGTTCATTATTAGGGGACACTGTGTGTGTTTGTGCACAAACACAGTGATTCACAGCAGACCTCAAAAACCTTGTAAAACAAACATGAAGAGGCACTTTATAATTCTGAAGCACATGGTGATGCCGCATGCAGTGCCTGGTTAGAGTGCCGTTGTACTGTGGGTGCTGTTACATACAGTAAAGGAGTGGTTCCCAATGTGGGGTCCGGGGACCTCCTGGGGTCTTTGAGCAACATGAGGAATGGTCTAATTTCACTATTACTTCATTAAATAGAGATCAACACAGTGGCAGAAAGGATGACTGTTTTGATTCTAGGTTTCACCGCCATGTAGCCTACAAAACAGGCAGTTATGCATTTCTATATTAAATCATAACTTGGAGAAAATCTTATAAAATGGGGGTCCTTGATCTAATGCGTAGCCTACCTATTTAGGGATCCTGGACATGAAAAAGTTTGGAGCCCCTGCCATAAAGAACATGCTCTTGCACATTGAACTTCAAACACATACTCTTTATTTGAAAAGACATAACACAATCTGCCAAGAATGTTGTCACAGATTAGTGTTTGACATTGTCACGAGTCCACGAGTGCTGCCTGCAGTCTTATCGGTCAAAGTATTACCATCTCTCCATATATCTTATAGATAAACAAGAATAGATATGCTGCTCTATTTCAAAACATTATACAAACAATGAATACAAATCAAAGTGTTTTATAATAAAGATATCGGCACTCACAGTATTTATTTACCTCAATAATACACTGTACATTTCCCAAGATTATATTGCCTATATGCAAAACGGCACATTAGGCCTTTTATTTTAAACCATGTCACAATCTTTAGCACTGGAACAGTAAAGGATTGTGCAAAGTCTGCTAGAACTAAAAGCAATAATACAACTGAAATAAAGTTATATGTAAACATTCTTTGATATTCTAGAAACATTCATCTTGAGTGTCAGAGAAGAGGCTGTTGGTAACACCTGTTGCAACTTACTCTACCTCACCATGTCAATACTGTCCGACATGATCATTATTTATATTATGAGAACTAATATGTCCTCAGCTCTGATTGGCTGACTCACGTTCGAAGCCGTTGATAAACACCCACGTGTGACCGCTTAACATTTAAATATTAATAATACACTAACCCAAAACCACTACTCATACTTGGTAGGCTACTTAGGCGTCGCTTAGCAACCACATTGTTTAGCTTCTGTTCCATAACTACATTGCTTGGCAGAAGCATAACATTTAATGACTATTATCTTTAGGGATTATTGGCTAACAATATATAAAAAACGAACATTAGTTAATGCAGTGTGCTACCACTGTATGTTTTAATGCCTGTGTAATATGGTTTATTTAATAAAAGCAAGCTGTTCAGCGTCAAGTGGCTTATTGCTTGACTAAACCATGTCTTGGCAAAATAAGACTATACCAGAGAATTAGCCAATAACAAATTAACATGAACAGATTTTGGCAAAAGATTACAGTTTTGTATGTTTTTATCCCTGATATGAATACTGAAATTTTCACCCCTGCTTCTGCCTCATGGTCAAATATAACTCCACGATAAAAAATAAAAAATAATAATCTTATGACACGCGCACTATATTTTCTCAGCCCGGGATAACTTTCAGAACTTCATGTATTCGTTCTTCAGTCGGCTCAGCCGCGTGCCGTGGCTGCGGATGATGAGAGACAGAAGCTCGTGCTTGTCCTTCAGACCCAACGAGATGTCCAGCGTCTCCTTCAACACGTCCCGTGTGTGGACAACCATGTTCAGAAAGTCGTCGTTTATCCGGTGCTCCTCCTTCAGTTCGCTCTCCTGGCTCTGTTTGAATTTGACTTCCAGCTCCAGCAGGGACTTCTCGGAGTTTGTAAACGCCTCGCTTATCTGAGCCGTCTCCCTCCGCAAATATTTACCGTAGCTGTCCTCGCCGTCCAAGTCATACGAGATGCTTTTTCCGATGCCCTCCAGCACCCTGGCCGAGTCCTCGATCTGCCTCTTGATTATCGTGAAGTCATCCCGTATGACTGAGTCGTGGTCCTCGTCGAGACCACACTTTCGGTCGTCGGTCATCTTGAAAAGCATTTGACATTTCTCCGGGTCGTCGTTTTCCTCGTAGTCGCCGTCTGGCACGAAGTAGTGATGGAAAGTGCCGTTGGACATCTCGGGGTACAGAGGTCCGCGGAAAAAAGCTCCGCTGATCGGCACTGATAACATCCCGGCACAGAGGAGCAAGTGAAGGAAAGCCATGATGCCCACTTGTCCAAAACACACACACACACACGCACACACACACACGCACGCACACAAAACGACTGGAAATAACAAGAGTTGTCAAAACTTTGAAGAGACCTGTGGCCTGTTAGACTATTTAATTCCAACCCGGCGTAGAAAAACAAACATTTCAAACAGGTTTGAACGTCCAACTGCGCAGTTAAGTTGGGGCTTTGTTGTATTACGTCCTCCTCGGGATCCCCTCCGTCCAAATGCTGCTGCAGATAATAGTGACGTGAAATGTTTAAATAGCCCACTCTTCTTCCCCTTAGTTGAGCCCTTCAGTCTCCATTAACCGTTGGTGAGAAAAAATGTGTGCAATTCTGTTTGGATGAGGAAACAGTTGTGCGCCCGACTTCACTTTGTGCCTCAAACTCAACATCTGGATCTCTCAAGTGCCGCGCTTCGTTTTTGGCTAATAATACCTCTCTCCTGCTCTCAAATTACAGCCCTCCGTCACTTAAAAGGCAGCATTCAGTCCCGACCGGACTACCAGCAAAGCCAAGTTGTTAAAGGCTTACTGGGGCTAAGAAAACCAATAGCCTACAGTTTGCATACCGGATTAGGGGAAAAGTTGGTGTAGATGGTTAGAAAATGTTCATAGATTGTACTGATATTATGAATCATAAACACAATTATGTAGTAGTGAATTAAAAGGTTTTTAACTATGACCCTCCTGTAGGTGATGTCATAAACCAAACAATCACCAGTACTATACAACAATTACATTATGACAAAAACATTAATTAACACCTTTTACCCTTAAAAGATCCTTTGATACTATGGCATACAAAAAAATGTACACCAACTATTTATGTCAGCGTAAAAAGGAAGACATTTTCTACATCTGCATGTTAGACGGTGGGTAAGCTTTGAGTTTGGGTGGGTTTACCTTCCACTTAACCCCTGCAGACAGTTCAAACACATCTACGTTTTTTAGAGAGTTTAAATGGTGTTTCAAAGACTTTAGCTTTCTGCTAATCAGCCCATTAAATAAAGAATGAAGTCAAGTGGAAAGGATCTGATCTAATGCAGGAGATAATGCCATAAAACACAGGTCTAGCATATTTAGCTGATGGTAGATATAGGCTACAGCTTGAGATCAGGTAGCGTAAAGCATGGCATGTGAGCCTCCATAAACATGTAAATAGTGACCACCTGCTATTTTAGTCACCTGCTGGCATCAGATGACAAGTCCATTTTGGGCCCCAAGGTCTCTATTTAGTTCAAAGGAAATAAAAATACATGTGATGGTCATCTGTTGACTAATGAGAAGTGGAAACTTATTTTTACATTTTATAGATTGTTCAAATTTTGACAATGATGCTGCACAATGCTGCTTTTAATCATATTTTTGGGAAAGACAGAAGAAATACATTTTGTTTCAGTACTGGAACACTTATAGTATAGTTTTATTCTATGAAAGACATTTTTGATCATGTTGAACCAGCAAATCCCGTTCAAGTCAATGATATCAAGGTATTTTCAGTTGTTTTTTCCCCAGCAATCTCAAGCCATATAGTCACATAGGTTATGGCCCAACAGGAGACTACTTTAGCACTTAGCACTTTTGCACTTTAATTCCTACAGTTTCTTTTTAAGCCGTTGTGTCGTCAATGTCAAATGTATAGTCAAATGTCGTTTTTATGTCTTTAAGATGTTTTTATGTGAAGCAACTGTCTAGCATTGGGTCAAACGCTTCTCATGTTTTGTGATGTTTTCGTGAAGTTTTTTATGTGAAGCACTGTGCCAAAGACAAATTTACACTCGGGGACAATAAAGTTTACTCTACTCTAGACTAATTCCGGGTCCAATGATTGTATTTATTGAGTACCTCATTAATTATGTAAAGTGTCTTTGAGTAGAAAAGTGCTATACAAATAAAATGTAGTATTATTATTTATAAATTGGAACTTATGCAACAGGGACTAACATGTTAAGAGCCAGTTAACTTGCTCAACCCACAGTTCCCCTCAGGATGTGCATAACCACAGACATTAAGCACCATCTACCTCTTCCCTTCTGACAAGTCCTGCCTTTTAAACATAATCCTCATGCCAGCATTAGCATTCCTTTAACCCACATTAATAAATGGTGCGAGACAAAACGGAAAGGGATGGCAACAGTGTAAAGATGTATTCTATATTTAATAGCTGAAATTTGTTTTATGGCCAAAAAACCTCCATTTGAATTGAACAGGTAGTAGAGCAGTGTGTCCTATAGGGGTTAGACAGGCCATCCTTAAAACTGGATGACCCAGTTTAAGCCCCTGCGTTGGAAAGTATCCACCCTGCTGAAGTGTCCCACAGCAAGACACTGAATGGGGCGTCATTATGTAGCTGAGCCTGACCTCTGACCTTCCTGGAGGGAACATAGGAAAAAGTAGTAGATACTGGCAAATAACAGGATAAGAAAAGTATGAATTATTAATAAATGCTTTTTACACTTTTGGCACTCTGAATTTATGTCATAAAGATTTATATTAGCCTAAAAAGGTGGGAAAACTCTGTTCCACAAATAAAAAGGAGGGCGAACTGAGTTTAGTTGGGTTTACCCCCCACATATATTTCCAGATTTATATTGTTCATTATGGGAAAGGGATATTTTAATAAAAAAACACAACATTATAACCAATTAATTGTGGATTGAGCATGTTGTTACATAAACCTGGGTCTGCCATGTGCATCAGTCCTATTAATGGTGTACAAAAATGTCTCAGTGATCATCATGTTTATATCTGAACTTTAAGTAACTAAAACTTTATTTGTATAGCACCTTTCAAGACCAGTGTCACAAAATGCTTCACAAGTTACAACATGAAAGACATACTGTGAAAACATAAAAGACGATACTGTGAAATTGAAAGAAAATCGTATCACCAAGCACATGTGGCCCGTGTCACTGCCGCTCTCAAGTTTCAGAATCTCTTACAAGTGTAAATCTGCCTTCTAATCAGGTTGCAATAATACGCATGAGCATGTTTGCACCTCCGCTTTTATTAGAAACCTGTGGCGCTAACTCCAATGAAAAGTTAATATACTCTCAGAGAACACAGCAGTAGCCTGGAATAGAATAACAATCCCTGCTCTGTTACATTATTTTGGAAGAGGAATTTCTATGTGGTGTCTGTCAAGAGGCAGACAAAAAAAAAAAAGGAAAATGATGTCATGTTTTGGGTTTAGGGTGTGTCACTGTGTTTTCATTTGAACTCTGTTGTGGCACACTTACATCTTACATGAAATCATTTTGATGAGGAGAGGAGCTCCACCCACTCACATTGGACAATCCCATAAAGCCCTAGCAATATGTTCTTGATGACCTCGCTTTCTTTGCACCAGAGCTGGAACACAAAACACAATCCAGACATTTTCCACCGTCTTTCTCTCTCTTACCGGCTCCTCACTGTGAACTTGTTGAACATTTACGATGCTTTATGATCCTCTCAGTCTGGACCCCCTTCACCGTCTCGATGCTTGGTTTCTGTTTTCAATGTCAGACACAAATGAGTGAAACGCTTAAATTCATAATATCATTATTATGTTATTGAACATTTCTGGATTCATAAATTCATACTAATTTAATGCAGTACTTAATTGATCCACTTGGGTCTATTCTGTTAGATGTTTCTGACCTTTGTACATAAAAAATATATATTTTACTTATAATTGTACATATAATTCAGAAGTCTGTTTCAAGGAATGATATTTGACTTTGTCTCCAAAATCAATGTCTACCTTGCATGACATGGTGAAGCGATTTAAAAATAAGAATGAATTTGTGTTCCATTACAACCAGGAAGTATAGAAGACATCATTCCAGCATACAGTTTGAGCAGAAGGTAAATTTTATCATAGTGTAACAAACTATTAAAGGATATTTTTTGTTATAATTGTGGTCGCTTTCCTACTTCTTTGGTGTGACATATGATTTGTAGAATGGATGTAAATCTTGAAAATTACATTCAATCTCAAAAATGCCTTATTGAAAAGTGAGAAATATGCAAATGTGTGTGTGGTGTATGAGAAACAAAAGGCCATGATGGCAAATATTGTGTGCACTAAAGGTTTAGCAGAGTGCTGTGAGTTGTTTGATACTAAATTGATGGATGCTGATTGGCTTAAGATAAGCGCTAGGGCAAGCCTAATCAGAGAGAGTTCCGAATGGCATCTAAAAGAGAGTAGACGTTTTTGCAAATAAAGCAGTGTTCAATTAAATAGCTCGGATTGTGTGTTGTTTTTCTACCTGAATCTGTCGAAAACATATTCTGTTCGAACATAACAGTGTGCCACTGAGTTTGAACGGAAAGCTTACCGACTTACAGCTACATCACACATTGTAAAAAAGTCCACTGTATGACAACTACGTCCAATGGTGTGACACAAATGTCACACTAATAGACCTAAGTGTCAGTCAGTTAGACATAAAACTTTGAAAATGCCCCATAAAACACACACTTCACACTCACACTTCTTACATCATGGCCTAATTTAGACCATTAGGTCACAGTGTTTTCAGTTTAGATGATTTCAAATTAGGTCTAGACACCATACTTTGTAATGCTTACTTGAAACCTCCTGAAAACCTCCTGCATGGTTCCAGTACCTAAGAAATGATGTCCCAGTGTTCCCAGTCCCAGCAGGCTGGTGGCACTGACATCATACATAAGGAGGACTTTTGAGAGGCCGGTCTTGCAGCACCTCTGACCCCTTGTAAAGTGTGGGAGTACAAGACATTCTTATATTTATTCTTATTCATTCTCCTTACCAATTCTCCTTTTTTGTATAATTTCTCCTAGTCAGCTTATGTATTTCCCTAAACTTTATGGTCTGATAAGAATTTAGATTGCACTAGGGAGACAGCCAAGGTTAAAGACGCATGGCAAGGCGCCTCAAACTAATTATTATCTTTAAAGCTGGCCATCCTATCATTTTGTGTGTATAAAACTGTCTCTACTATTCAGCTCTGGGGAGACAGAGCTAACACATATGTGTGATGCTTTCTCTTCTTACAACTGCAATAAATGTTGGTCATCCTGTTGCCTTGGTGTGTGCCTTTAATTGAAGTGAAATTGCAATACCAAAAGGGCTTCCTGGACCCCCTCCAATTTGCATATCTTGCATATCAGGCCTATATGTGTATAATGAACACCATCACATACCTTTTCCCCAAGGCTTATTCCCATGTGGAGAGGCCGGGGAGCATTATGAGTATCATATTTTTTGATTTCTCCAGTGCTTTCAATGGCAATTTCTTTTTGACATTTCTGCTTAACTGGATACAGTAGTCACAGTAGAGAGAGACAGGAAAGACAGGGCAGAGAGAGGGGATGACATGCAGCAAAGGACAAAGGCCAGATTCAAACTCGTGACACTGCGATTAGGACTTGCCCTCTCTATTGATTGAGCCACCAGGTACCCCAGCCCCTCCTGCTTGGGGAGAAACTCAGAGTGATGCAGGTAGACAACACAATAGTTACCTGGATAACAGACAAACCCCCAGACAGACAGCAGTCTCCAAAGCAAGACACACTGCAGAGCAGCACAGGGGTCCCCTGTCTGTTGAGCAGTGAACAAGTTCACTTGGTGGAGGTGGAGGTGGAGGCGGTGCAGTCCTGCAAATACTTTGGGGTTCATATCAACAACAAACTGGACTGGTCCAGGGCAGCACAGACTGTTCTTCTTCCTCATGGTTCAGGTATTTCAATGTATGCAACAGGCTACTCAATATATTTTAAACAGTGCAGCAGCAGAGGGGGAGGATGTTATGTTATGTTATGTTATGTTATGTTATGTTATGTTATGTTATGTTATGTTATCTTATCTTATCTTATCTTATCTTATCTTATCTTATCTTATCTTATCTTATCTTATCTTATCTTATCTTATCTTATGTATTGTGCCCAGCCTCACAGCATGCCCCCTACTGCAGTATTGCTGTAATGCATTTATAGTTTCAGCCTTACATTATGGCCCCAGTTTGTCTGCTTACTCAATGTTCCACTTGTGTAAGGAGACATTTCAGAATGCATGTTGATTCATTTGTATTTGGGAAAAATGTCTACTCATTTATACTATGTTATTATATCAACCTCATGTGAACTTTGTTTATCCTATAAGTGTCAATGCAGATCCATACTTTTGATCTCCTCCTCTATAATGCCTATCAGCTCCTTCCACACATGGAATATGTAGCATTGCAAGATTCACTTCTACTGTATGTTGAAGATAGTGGGCCTGCCTTTTTCACACAACCACTGACTGTTCCCCAAGAAAGACTAGCAGGGCTTAAATCAAAGCCTTCTTGTTCTGTCATTTTGTTGTGGTGATCATTCATTTTTACAACTTGGTTCTAATACGAGGGATTTGTGTTCACTAATTCTGTTGGATTTTTGCCTAATGAAGTGGCTATTTTTGTCATAACTGCTTCTTTGTACGTCTCTTACAGCTGCAAAGACATTTCTTCTTATGCTCGGATGCAGTGCAGCTATCTTATTTCAGCATCATCCAATTTAAAGACATTTTTACCTATAAATTAAACACATTACATGCTTAAATTAATTAAGTTTGATCTGTTAATGACATGACTTTGTTTTTGCATAAGCTGATATGGATTTTTTTCTGAAATGTTATTGGATCATAGATGTTTTAAAACAAGGTAAATTCTGTGCTATGAATAAAAGCTTTAGTCTGAGAGCTTCTCAGTTATTTTTCCTGTAACAGTCTTGTCCCTTAGCATGGCCATTGGCCATAGTCCCAGCTGTTGCTATTCAGCCTAGTTAGTCATATCCTTAGACTCACCATGTGGAATAAAGGCAGTACAGAGAAATAGACAGTAAAGAACTGTATTGGCACTTTGTCCATGCACATCTGTGGGTTGATTGATCCCGGAGAAGTAGGGAATAACTCACCGCACTGAACCTCATATGTGACACGTTCTATCATTTTCAGTCGGAAGTCGCAACGGCGCATTTGTGGATAAACGTGATTTTATGAGAAAAGATCGATTTTTGGCTGTTTTGGGGTTTCAACAGATTTTAATAAAATAAAGCCTTGGCTTTCTTTCTGTGTAAAAATTATTGTGAAATTCAACCGGTAAATATAGTTTTGAAGCTCGTAAAGGTAGGGTGACAAGCAGAACTACTATCTTAACGCTAGTCTGTCAACAAAGCTCGCATTCCTCATGTTGCCAGGTTTGCGGTTTTCAATGTACTTGGAAATGTTCTAAATGCTGTAGGACTTAAAACGCTGTTTATAAAGTTTGTCAGGGTTGTATTGTGGAGTTTTGTTATTGGTTTGTTATTTTGGACTAGTTTCATTGATCATTTGACTGTTTATGGGTTGGGTTTAATTGACACTGGGAGGGTTTTGTCGCTACGAACCTGGCAACACTTCTCCCCGTCCCTCTCTCCCCTTACTATGGTGTGTGTGTGTCTGTGTGTGTGTGCGCGTGTGTGTGTGTGTGTGTGTGAGAGAGAGAGAGAGAGAGAGAGGGAGAGAGCGAGAGATTGAATTTAATTGATATTATTAAATATCGCGCAATGGTCTGATATAATATCAGACTACTTTTTAACACTTAATTAATTGACTTTAAACTTTGAGGCCCTTTTTCTCAAAAACATAGTTTGGAAACAGTGAAGACATCAAGGGGTGCATCTCACTCAATCTTTGGAGTACAAAGATAATTTTGATATCACCAGAAAGCTTAAATTCTCCTCTTTCCAACAGTGTATTAAACTCAAAATGGTTTGAGGGGTCAATGTGACTGGAAATGATAGAGCAGGTCACATATGAACTTGTTCCAATGCCAGAAAAGAACTGAATCTGGATTCACAGGACAGGAGATGTTTCGTCATTATTTCTGGAGAAACCAATAAAACTGCTGTTTTCAGATTCCAATATTTTCTGAGGAAATATAAGTTTCAGTTACTGGCACTTCCCTTCCAAGCACCATAATATTAGATGGTAAATTCTAAGTAGCCAAAAATTATTCCACTTGAAATTAAAGTGCATATAAAGCACAGGATTTTATTTGCATGCCCTTTATGAGATATGACCTCAGTCTGGACGCATAAACGCACGTTTGTGTCTTTAAACATGCACAGGACAAATTCTTTAAACAGGAACATAGTTAACATCAACATCAACAGCCTGCCGTATAGCCCTTCATTTGCATACTTAGATATGTAAAGCATATGTACACATTCTTCATGATAATATCATAATATACTGATGCAAACCTTTCAGTAGAACATGAATCTGCATCATCATCCTGCTAAGACTGTTTCAGTTAGCTGCAGTCACCTCATACTCTTCAGAATGTAATACTGGAGGTACTGTACATGTATTTCAAAAATAAGGCAGACACTGGTTTGACATGGGTTTGACTAGCAATGACTTTGCAGCTTATAGCAAATAAAGCTGTATTTTATAACCATGTTTACTTTCCTTCTCAAGCCTTTTTGGGACTATCTGACTCTTTTTTTTTAATGACTACTTATTCACATATGTTGAATAAAAAGGCAAAACCCATTAAAAGCCAATTAGTAACTATACCACATCATTTACACCTTATCTCCAGTTAAAAACCTATAATTATGACATAATTAATTACATTTGCATTTTCATTAAATCCCAGTCCATGCTTCAGTAAAGCAGTATTTTCTTCTGTGGGCGAAACAGTGTTGTTTCCTTACGAAATTCTGTATATAGAGTATAATAGAGCAAATTTATCACAGTGAAATTAATTGGGGGAACTGAATGGAAACTGGAAGTTTGTTGATAGTGCTCAGCATGCTGCACTATAAATTTAATAAGACAACTGTGTTTCTCAAAGCCCAATCTACTTAATTAACAGAGCCATGGTGGAGGTAGCAGGCATGTGTGAGCAGAAAACCCCACAAACCTCTTTATTGGAGAGTTTTAGAAGCTTGGCAGCGGTCAGGAGAGTCCTGCGTCACTCTTCCTCCGAGGGATCAGTGACATAATGCTTTTTGTACTCTGTCCAGCAGTGACCTCAACAATTTAACTACACAATTACTACTATAAAAGATACAACAGTGACTGAAGGGACCTTTACTGAGACACTTGGCATGGAGGGACTCTTGAAGTTAATTTGACAGATCCCAGCTTTCAGATAAATCGCTGGTAGCTGAATGGATGTCGCAACTGTAATAGACTGCACTGGTAGTATAATCAACTCATTTTATCGTATGATTCTTGTTATTGTGTAGGGGAACTGGTCTAAGAATGTATGCTTTGGGATTCTTATGGGAAATATGACTCATAATACAGGAACACAAGGAGACAGTTTTGATTGTCAAGGGAAAAAGAAAGACAATGCCATGTACAGATTTAAAGCAATTATACTGGCAGGACCACACAAAATCGAAAGGGCAAAATATCATAATCATGAAAGGGAATGGAAACTGTACCATTAACAATGATAGAGAGAGACAAAGTCCTTTTTGCTCTCAGCCTCGCTGATGAGACCTGGGACGTGACCGCTTTCCATCTCTAACCCACAGCATAACATCAGGAGAGCTGTAATCATAATATGATAATGCTTTGCATATGCAGTGAGGGGCTTCGTCATTCTGTACTCGTCTCAATCACTACATAATGACTTCGGGGACTTTGTGGTATTTTAACTCGGGAAGCATAAATAATACACTACTTCATTCATAGCAGGAGAAATTTGGAAAAATAAACATATACATTCAGCCAGCTAATTCTGCACAACACAATTTTATGATGCAGTTGTGATGAAAACAGTCAACTAGTAAGTCTCAAGAGCCAGATTGTTGATTGCAGTTTTGTGCTTGGCAGCGGTGCTAGCAAGTGTCTGCTTTTGCGAAAGCCATTAAGGGAAGGCAGTGTTGAACTGTGCATGCCTGAACTGACACTGGCTGTAAGCTTTAGTGGCCACCTGGTGGCGCTGTTTGAGTAGTGTAACATGGGAGGTTGACAGCCAGGTGTCTCAGCACCTGTCGAAGTAATCGCTGAGTCACTGGTTTTAATGAATAACACACTAAACTTCTGGCAGATACAGTATATTGTGGTCATTTTGTGCATGGGACAGTAAAAATCGTACTTATTCCCCCTTTAATAAAAATGTTCATAAAACAATAATTGAAATGGTGATTAAATGAGTAAATTCATAATTCGATTTCATTGTTCTGTCGAGGAAAAAGTTACTGAGTTTATAAATTGATTTGCAAAACCATCAAAAAAACATATTATTATTGTTATTTTATTTGCTTATTTTATTGCTATTTTATTCGCTGTGTTTTCCAATTATTTTCCCATCTCACAATTCATTTGTCTCCTGTTTATAATTTCTGCTTGGGCCACAGTTACTTATTAAACAACTCTTTTTTTTTTTTATTAGATGACAGGCCGGCTGCCTGTGTGCCATGCTAATAATAAAAGAAGTGTATTAACCCTCAGAGAAGTAACAGTAGCCCTCATTGGCCACCAGTCAGTAGGCTATAATGTAGCATAATGCTAGGAGGTGTTAAGTGTAATCCTCCTCCTACCCATTTACACATTAGTGATGATGCTTTGGCCACAGAGAGTGGGCTAATGTGCTGATTAGCGAGAACAGAGATTTTTGTAGGTTTCTCCTTCCCTCTTGCATCTCTGAGATTCTCCTTCAGCGTCTCCAGCCCTTCTTCCCCTGGGACAGCAGCTCCACTCGCGGCAGCTTGTTCTTGCTTCTTCTGAAAAATCTCCTCAGCAATGTATTGTGGTACAATTATGGCTCAAGTGTGGACTCGTATAAAATGTGGTTGAAAGTGATGTCGTCCATTATATTTTTGACAGTAGCATTTGTTATTGCAGCCTTAGTTACCTCAGCCTTTGGAAATATGTAGAGTTCACTAGCTATCTGGCTAATTTGCTGATGTGACAAAAAAACAACAACCCCACCCCTGTGAGGAGGGGGGGTGGTGCCAACAACCCTAACAGGTGAGGTTTTCAAAATCACTGCGCTGCAATCTTGACCTAACAAACATGTTCAAGCAGAGTTTATATTTCCAAATGTTCCTACTAAATTAGAGGTGTGTTGTTCTGTGGTGTTTCAAATGAAAGACTGATACGTGAATTGACATGAATCAGTATGGGAAGTGCCATGCAGCTGTGGCAGGGAGACTAAGGAGATGAGGCTCCCGCAGATCAGTGGTTCTCAACTTTTTTGGCTTGTGACCCCTTAAAATGAAGCAATGCCTACTCGTGACCCCGTCACAGGCTGCACATGCAGAGTGGTGAACAGTTCAACCAAAGATTGTTTTTCCTTTTTCAGGTTGTTTCATTTGATTTATTATCAGAGGAAGCCTAGAGGCTGAAAACTATTCAGTATTACGCAAGAAAACTGCAAAACAACAGACATAGTAATAAATGTGCACAGTAGCAAGATGTTTTTTCCTATCCCATAAATCATATTGCAACCCCACAAAATTATCCTGTGACCCCCTGGGAGGTCCCGATCCCCAGGTTGAGAACCACTGGGTTAGATGGTGTGTTTGTCTGAAAGTGAGCCTGATTGTATGTTAGCTCCGAGAGAAATGGATGGGTAAGTTGTGAGCAATTTTCAGGATCATCAGAGTTGGCAGAATGTCTCACCCACATTTGCTCTGGGCTTGTCTGGACTAAGATACGCATGGCTTCTCTTTTTGTCGGACTACGCTGGTCTGTTGCGTATATGAGACATATAAATGTGCATATATGCCAAGATTTTGCTTATTATAGTCATTTATTACTTAAAGGAATTATCCAACCGCACACTGTTAGACTTTGTTGCCAGTTTACTCCCATTTTTATTTTTCTTATATCTCATTTGCAAAAATAGGCCACTCCTTAAGCCTATTTTTGCAAATGCTATAAGAAAAATAAAGATGTGAGTAAACTGGCAACAAAGTCTAACAGTGTGCCGTTGGATAATTCCTTTATACGGACTATCTTGTATTCCTGCGACCAACCAGCACCTGATTATAAGCGGCAGTGTAAACAAAATAGAGGATACATAAACCAATGTCATAAATGTTAGAGATGAGGTTATCTATGGAGCCGCTGAGAAGCCTTCTGTTTGGCTACGTCTACACTCTCAAAATAAAGTGACATGAGTGCTCCTATATATGGGACATTAATGTTCTCCATGGTACAGCTTGAGATGTTTATGGAAAATGCTGGAGCTGCATCATTCCCTCAGTCTCTTCAAGGAAACATGCTGCAATCTGTGCCTCCTCCAAATCACCTCTTTGCCTGATGCAGCTTCCTCTGCAGTGTCAGCCTCTTGTCACTCAGACCTAGACATGCTTGGTTATCAAGTGTGTAATTTCCCTTTCCTTTTTCCATATACAAGATTAGAGGCAAGAGCGGCAAACATCAAGAGGTCTCCTCTCACATTTGGATGTTGTATACCGGGTTTTCACAGAGGAATCCTTGACCAGAAGGGATTTGAGAAAGTCCAGGGTCATCCTCAACTAAAACTACGGCATAATGAAGCTGTGCGAAACAATAGTAATAGAACATTCTGAAGCCACAAAAAAGAAAGAAAAATATGAAAATGAAAAACTACTTGAGGTTCTGCTTCCACTTCATTATCGCCTGCCATATTGTCACATTCTGGTCTGGCTTGGAGAATCAAATGAATGTGAGGAACTGGAGAGGGTGGGAGAGGTCATCTAAGAAGTGGAGGAATAGAAACTTGATAATTATTGCATCCATTTTGACTCAATTGAAACACATTCAAGTGCCGTGACAGAAGCCCAGAAGAGGCTTAACATCTTCTTTGCATGAGTATACTTTCCATTCATGGTAAGGATTTTTCTCTTCCTTGTTCTTCAGTTCTTTGGTGTAGATTCAACACCAGAACAGTTTCTTATTTCTAGTGCAGAGTGCCTAATGCTCAACTCCAGCTGAAGAAATCAATGTGTTCCCTTGGTGCTGATATACTGTATATGATCAAGAGGAATGAGGTAAGTTCAAATGTTATGGCAGTTTTTTGAAAGGTCCTCTCAACCATCCAGAAAAATACTTTACAGTGTTTATCCCAGAATAACAGACAATAGCTGTCATTCTCTGTTTTTATGTGTTTTCATTTTTGTGTTAGCGTGTTTCTGTGTTTATCATGGGCGCTGACAGAATGTGTGTGCAACTCATCATAAATGTTCCATGGTATTGTGCAAGACAGAGGAATCCATCCCCTCTCTCTCCCCCTCTTTTTCCCCTATGCATGGTGAGCACCTAGTGGAAGACATTTTAAGGAGTCATCTTGGGATTTGCCGAGCTACAGTAAATCTTGGAAAACCAGCACACTGTGTCCATGCAATAGGACAAAAAACTTATTCCAGTAGCTCTAATTTTCTTAAAGAACAATGAGGATTTGTATGAGAGATGACATTGACCAATTTAATGACTAATTAGAAGCCTGACCAGACGTGTTTCCACTCTTAATCGAGTGAAGTAGTGGTCAAAATCATCTAGCATGTTTTCACTCTGAAAAATCGTTGTGTCATGATTAAAACGCTGGCCAAGGCTGGACAATAATTGGTTTCAAGAGGTTTGGGATACAGTGTGCTGATACATATCCACTTTATTCAGAAAAATAAATTAAGCTGTCAGCCATGAACTGGAAGATGACAAGTAAGAGAAATAGAACAGTGATTCAGAATAGATGAAAGCTAAGTTACACACAATTTAATTCTTCCACTCACCAGTCTGAAATATTGTGTGAACGTGAATGAATATATGAATAAATCCTGTCAGACACAATAGGCAACCAAATTTGCAACAATGACATATATCCGAAAAATCAGTCAGATGGGCATTTTTCAGAATGAATCAAGTGAAAACTAAGAGCTGAGTCACAGAATGAACAACACACACTTTTATTAGGGGGGGGGGACAGAAGAAGAATTGGTTTAGCTCAGAAATGATTCACTTAACCACAATGAATCAGTCTGACAGTGTGTTGGGTGAATTGATATGAACCATAGTTGTTTGGACATGAATAGGAATGACTCATAGACCGTATCTAGGGCTGTGTCAAAATTGTCCACAGAAAAGTGCCTCTTCTCATTATTTCCCACCAGTGGCATGCACAGACTCTCTCTAAAAATCTCTAGGGCATTTTCCCCAGAAATTTTCGAAAATCATATAATTTCCTAATTATATCTTTTGGTTTATATATGTCGGTATTCACTGATTGAAATTTCCACATTCATGTTGCGCTGCACTATCAATAGGAGTCAATGTAAGGTCCACAGTCCTGTAAAACCTTCAAGTCAAACTGCACCATAGGCTGCTGAAAGTGAAGAAAACATTCTGAGAATCGCTTTAGTGAGAGTTTGGCATGCTGAGCATAGGCCACATTTAAAAATATGGCCTATGTTAAGGTCAGAAGTAATCATGCAGTTAACGGTGTGAAACCTGGAAGAGTCAAATAGATGTAGGCTGATGCTGAAAACTGTGTTTACAGGCCAGCCATAATACTGTAGTTATTTCTCGATGCAGTATGGCATCTCTCACAGTTTTCACAGTTTTTTCAGCCGACGCAGCTAGACTTTTTTTCTGCACACAAGGAGGCAAGAGTCTTATGACTTTGTCGAGAGGATGAAAACAACCATGTGCCCTTCAGTGCGCACTGCTGACCAGTGTAAGCCCTTGGAGAGAGATGAGGCATGTTCTCCTCTCTATGCCAACATGACTTCAGGCGTACACGCATTCCCTAAAGTGCAAATGAGTTTGCTGTGTGCGCGACTTTTAAGCACAGGCATTATTGGCTATTAACCTACAAAGTCATGACTCGTGCTCAATGCATGCAGTCTCATTCACTGACTCGTTTCATTGATGTAGATTGCAATGCTTTGACTTGGGACTATTGATTAATGTCATGGCAATAGTATTGTTGTGTTTTCAGTTTTATTAGTGTGTTTGGTGAGGAGAACCTTGACACAGGAGCCGCCTGGGTTGAATAGTCTGCAAATAGGCCAAATACTGAGGTATACAGTAAATGCCCTTCATTCATCCATCCATTGTTTTGCTGCTTATCTGGGTCATGGTCGCAGTGCTTACTGGGTCCTTTTTCCCAGCCAGCCAGGCCCAGAGGGCCTCCCTCTTCAGCCTGATAGCCCCCTCACCGCCGGTGTCCATCAGCAGGATCTTGGGATTGCCACCATTACAGGCGCCCACCAGCTTTTGGCCGCAGCTCCTGGCAGCGGCTTCCATGACATTTCCACTACATGAGATTTTGAACAGGATCCACTCCGACTCCACATCCCCAACCTCCTCTGGGATACCCCTAACCTTCACATTGTGGCTGGTGAGCGCACAAGGCAGCACCCCACATTGTTTCTGGCTGTGCCTGGCCATGTTACAGGTCACCTGGCCACCAGCTGCTCACCTGAGGGTGAAACTCGAGGTTCTCGCAGTTCTTTTAGAGACACTCTTAGGGTCTTCATGAATTGCTTCAACATTGCTCCCAGGGTCACTGAGGCACACAAACCCCTCCACCATGATGAGGTTGTGATTGTGACTGGTTATATACCCCTTTAGCTCATAGTTCCTCATGTGATCAATGTAAGCAAGGCCCCTTTAGAAATTCTACCTGTTCTATCTAATTCTATTCTTTTGTCCTAGGTCCTAAAAAGCACCTAGGACAAAAGAGCAGGGGCAATCCAGGCAATTCTAGATAAAGCTGGAACAAATTGGTTGGTTCTCAGGTAATTTCCATACTAATATCAGAAAACTTGTCTTGTTGCTCTTTTTAATAGTAGTTGAATAGGAACAAGGGGGGCAAGATATAGTTCATAATCTTGGTCAGATCATCTTAAAACAACTTGTCAATAAGAATACTTTGTGTATGGTAATTAAAAATTATTTTGGAATTTGAAAAATGATTGAAATAGTACAAGTTACTTTTAACCTAGAACCAGACCTGAATTCCAGTTATGGTTCTTTGATAACTTTGAAGCCAAAGAAGCAATATTTCAAGAAAAAAGTGCTTAAAGCTAACCGGTGACCTTCTATGCTTGGAATTATTGCTGTGTAAATTGTAAATTGTTGTGAAAATTGGAAAAAATCTCGGATACCAGGAATGTATTTTTTTTTACTCTATACTTCTCAATAAAAAGTTTACGGAGGGAGTACTGAGGTTACTGAGGAAATGAGGTAGAGTCTGAATCTGGTATTTTATAGAATACAATGGCCTTGCTGACTGATAATGACATTCCTTGGTGGAAATGCCAGACATGAAAATCTGTCAATCTTACTGATTATTGAACTGAATCGGCTGCTCCCTTTCATTGGGGATTCAATCTTCACATATATTGCTGAAATAAAGGATTAATGGATGGCAAAAAGAGTGACTGTTCACAGTCAAAGGGAACATTGTCAAACACGCATTAGAGGAAGGAAAGCAAGAGTCAAGTTAGTGTTGAAAGTCCTGAAAGAACCCATGACTGCCTTTTAATGAAGCTTATGTTTTTATTGCCATGGTGCAGGGGTCTGCAGCATGTAATTACACAAGAACACTTAGCCTCAGGAAAAGGTCACACAGATGGTGGCAGTCTGTGTGAAGGGGAAACTTGCTTGCTGAACTTCAACTGTTGCACCTCTGGATAGGTAACTTCTTTATGGGAGTCTTCATGCAGCAGCCATCGACTGCCTAAATTACAACAACCAAATACAATGAAGTGTGTTTGAAATGACAAAAAGCTTTCTGAACAAATCAAACAAAGCTCAAGCATTTTGCTCACGTTTTCTCTTGTTTTTTTCCATAATGGTTCTGGGTGGAAACATTATGGAAAATAAACTTTATCTTTGAGCTGACTGAATACCTCTTTACCTTTTGATGAGGTGATTAAGAAGAGATACTGACCCAAAATCAGAATCTCCAAGGGAAATGGTTTGCTTTTTATGGCCAGGTAACAAAGGAAATATACAGTATTTTGTAAACAACAAGTGTGAATGACATAATCATAGATCTGCAATTGAAACTGCAAAACTTGAATTAGTGCAGGAATTTCTGTCAGTGCTGTATAGGTATGTATACATCTGTATGCCGCAGCCTTTAAAACTTCCATTCATACACACAATGGAGTTGTTGAGTGCCTTTTGAAACATTGCCACGCAGCCGCTTATTTTAGCTTGGTGTGTGCACATGCTTTCCATATGCTGTAAGCAATTTGTGTGGTAGTTGGCAAGACAGCTGAACCAGTGCGGTAATCTTTGGACTGTGCTGCTACATGAATGGTGGCTGAGGCGCTGTGAGTATCCTGACTGTCTGCTTGGATGCCAGCCCACAGGAATGAGCCCATCTCCGCCACTGTCTGCCAATGACCAACACCATTAATGCCCATATTGTACCTGACTGGGACAGAAAGTTCTTCTGCGTGAATGCATCCTTCTTCTCTGTCCCACATTCTCCTCCTTTGATTCTTTCCCATATTTTTTCTTACCAAAAGTACATTGGCAGGTTAGGGAGGACGTACTCCACAGTATTTCTTGAGCATCAATTATATTGCCATCCTAGTTAAAGTTAAGATCAATGTGGTGTGAGCAAACTGTATGACAACCACCATGATATATAGTGTTATTTTCAAAATTTTGTGGGATTTAGCCCTGTCTAGGCTGCTGGCCAATAAAAGTGGAACATTGGCATTGAAAACTTATGTCACAGTCCTCAAAGGCTTTCTCACAGCACACTTGTCCATGTAACATTACATTAATTTTGCTTGCAGCACACTCATTCCTAAGTTTGAATAGAGATGGATTTTTTTTCAGGCTGGACAAAATTATTGTAATTCAATGAGTGGCTGCATGTGTTTGATTGTCAGGGTTCACCGGTTCAAGCTCAGCAGCGTATAATAGGTCTCAAAGCAGACATCTGATTGTCCTTCACTTTGTGCTAAGGGAAATGTGTCTCTCTTTAATTAGGTCCCATAACCAATCACATGGTTGATGGTTGATTCATGCTATGAATTAATTTCGGGAGGTAATTACTCCCACATCATAAAGAACTCAAGGAGAAATATCTATTTAACTTCAGCTATAAACAGTCACTTTTAACGCTGTGGACTATGACTTTCAAGGTAACCAACAACAGGGAGAACTGGTATGTTGCCATGACTTTCTGTTGTGGTTTTGATGTTCTATCGAAGCATCATGAAACTAAACCTTTCCAATCCAGTCTGCCCACAATGAACTAGAGGAGGTGATGAATACGCAACTCTTTCCATTGGTCAGCGAGAACACTGAATGAGTCCTACACATGATCGCTCAGAACCGGATTCTTGGATGTGATGGAAATTGGGCCTATGAGACATATCTTGGACACGTTAGCATATAGTTGGGCATGTCAGACTGACATTTATAGAGAATGATCTAATCACTGGTAAAATATTCACTGAGGTGCACAAAGAGGAAGATCAAAGATTATGGGCAGGTTAGCCAGTGGCCATTTTGTTCCACAGCACTACTAAATCTACTCAAATCAGCAATAGCTCTAATCCACTCTGGCTAACCCCTATAAAACGCTCATGCAGACTCAACTCTCCAAAAAATCATGGGCATGTTGCTCTAACAGGACAAAGGTTACTGGAAGGCAAAAGACTCTCTTTAATACCTCTACAGTGGTAACTTTGATTAAGAAAGTACCAAAGCAGTTATCTTTAAAGCCACCATACTAAACAACTGACTATATTTACATGGAGAATAAAACCAGATCATTTCTCCCCCAGCTGAAGAAGTCAGAAAGTTGCACTGGATTACCGAAAACCATTCTGGCTGAGTTTACATCAAAGGTGCAGAGTGATTGGATTTGTCCCAGTGCTTTCTCTCCAAATTGCTTACACAAGATTTGCATCTGCACTAATCACACAGATTGTGCATAATTTTGTAGTCTAGAGTGAAAAAATAAATAAACATTGATCATATGCTGGAATAATTATACTGAAATACAACAAATTATTTAAATTTTGCTTCCTGTACACCTAACTGCAGGAGGGCAAAGTAATGCAATGAGATGTTTACATGCTTAATGAACAGACTATTTAGAGGGAATCGGGTTCTTTCAACTCAAGTTGAAATGCCTTGTCGCAGGGAGAAAAACAGATTGTATGTGAAATCTATGAAGCCTATCTCAGGGTTAAGATTGAGGACTTCATCCCACTGACCCATTTCCATGAAACATTGGATACGCTGAACTTCTAAGAAATGTCCTCATAGGAACAGTGAAATTAAACCATTGGGCTCCTTTGTACATCTTTTTACATTTTTAAAAACATTTTCTCATTAGTCCTGTAATCCTTGCCCCTGAATTGTTTTCCAAGTTTCTATCAACACTTTCTTCCTCTCTCTCTCTCTCTCATGCTATCTGTGTGACTCCAGAGTTTAGGGCGGCTGTCGATGCAGCTCACGGCTGGATGGTGATGTCATCACTGTGGAAGGCCACAGTTTCTCTTCCTCTGCCTCGCTCCAACAGGACAATGCAGCGCTCTCACAGAGTTGTTATTATGAATGTTTTTTCATTTTTATGCTTAATTTTATGCTCAAAAACTGAGACTGAAGTGTACTCCCTGTCTCTCTTGTGGAACAGTAAATGTGGAGCGTTCATTTCCAATCATTCTCAAAGGTTTGTGCATCTTTTGATGAGTAGCACATTCGTTGTGCAACAAAATTAGATAAAAATGCAATTATTTGGTATTTTTTGTGTTCTTTGATCTTGAAAAGCTGACTACATACTCATCATCCACTTTATTAAATACACATAGCCAACACTGGGTAGGATGCCCCTTTGCCCCCAGAACTGCCTGAATTATTCAAGGTATGAATTCAAAAAGGTGCTGGAAACATTTCAAAATGTTCTTTATCCTTGCTGACTTAATAGTGTGAAACAGTTGCTGCAAATGTTTCGGTAGCACATTCATGCTGCAAACATGCTGTGCCAAATGTTCTTCATTGGGTTGAGATCTGGATACTGTGCGGGCCTTTGGACTAAACTGAAGTCACTGTAATGATCCTGGGATCATCTAGAGACAATGCATGTTTTGTGACATGGCCCATTATCCTGCTGGAAGTATCCATTTGAAAACTGGTAGACTGTGGCCATGAAGGGACGCACCTGGTCAGCAGCAATATTTGGTACACTATGGCAAACGATGCTCGATTGGTACTAAGGGGCAAATGCTGGACTTTGAAAATCTAGTCGTCTGCTAGGTGAGATGTACCATGTTGTTTTTTTTCCATAGCACTCGCACAGGTCAGCCCATATATAAAATGCCCGCTGTCCTGCAAAGATGGTGGCTGCAGAATTATAGGTTTTGCAAGATGACGCAACAGGGATTCTGTACAGCCTGTCCAAAGACAGACGAGTTGAGGTCAATGTTAAGTCCAAATAGAGCAAATGTGTCAGTGGAAACCCACATATGCTTTATTTCTCATGGCATCACACCTTGAGAGAGACGTTGTGGGAGAGTTTGATAACGAACAAAATTCTTAGAGCTGCTGGAGTTTAAAGAAAATATCATGGAAGTGAATACGGCCATTGAAACTGCATCAGTAGACCCGCATCGGACCAAGCAAAGAGACAAAGTGCTGAAAGATTTGGAAGAATAGCAAAATGCCATTAGACAAAAGCAAACTGAGATGCAGCAGTGAGACACAGCTCAGATTCAAGCATCAGGTCTTCCTCAGCACAATGATTTTAGAAATGTTGGTCAGATCGGTGAACCAGGCCAAAAAAACAAACTCGCCTTTTCCAGTTTGCCTCACCAGCTTGACAGAGTAGAGGCTGTCCAGAACTAAAGATTTAGATGCTGTTATTAGAGTTATATGTCAAGGCACACAGTTGCTACTAAGAGGGGCAGCCCAACTTAACGTTTCCCACACTCAAATGAATCCTGTGCCCTCATTTCCAAGAAAAATGTGCCACAGAGCTCTCCAAGTCACTGACATCAGAAGCCCAACGCAGCAAAGAGACCTCAGAATTTTTTCTTGTGGGCTTCTTCTTACTTGGGGAAGTAAACGTTCCGCCTCATATGAAGCAAAATCAGGGCTCAAGTGTGACCCGGCTTTGGTTCAGAGCGTGTTCCTGCTGACTGTCCTGACTGATCTCCTGAATGACAGCATCAAAATGGATAAAAACACTTCAGATGAACACTTAATCAGAGAGTTTGATTTTACCCTGTGCAAATGAGACAGAGAGAAATTTGGTATCCCACAACAGTCCGTTGCTGTTCATGTAGTTCAGCCAGGGGCCAGTTGCATAAAGCTAGTTAAAGACTAGTCTAAGCCTTAAACTGGTCTTAGATTCTCAGGTTGAAATAGTCTAATTAAGACTGTCTGTTATTTAAATATTACACCTGACTTTTTTTTTGAGGTAGGAATGTTAGCCACCTTCCCCCTGGCTAATCTTGAGTTAAAAACTATGTTGTTATGGCAACGAGTCGGCCTAACTGTCAGAGTGGGATGTTTAAATACTGTAGCTGTTTCATGCAAGATGCTAAATCTTTGGTTTTTGGGAAGAGTCTGAAGAAGAGAGTGAGTCTTTAGAGACAGAAACAACCCATTAGAGATCTACAACAACCAAATATAAATGTCTATAGCAAGTTTGACTTAAAGTCACATTTAAGTCTAAGACCAGGTCTATCTTTATACAACTGGCCCCAGATGACACAAAGCAAGTCTTACCAAAGGTGTCCCCTGATATTCTCTCAGAGCTGTAAGAAATAAGAACTGACTAATTTAACAGACAATTAACTGACAACTTAATTGCCTTGATTAAAGAACCAATAAAAGTCAATATATGGATCCCAGGTCATGCAGCAGCCATGCCCTCCATTCCCCCTGCACCAAAACACTACCACCCAGCCTATAGGCCCAGTCAGGTCAGACAATGTTCAGCCTCAGCTGCTTTAACTGTCAGCAAAGAGTGATAGATGTGTGTATTTCTTTCAGTATGGCAGCAGTGGAATCGGGGAATAAAGCTTTCCAGAGAGATTTCTCACCTAGTTCTTGACATTTGAATTGTTTGACTTTTGAATGGAATTTAACCCTTGACTTTAGAATAGTCTCCTTATGGAAATACCGTACAGTGAATTTGGCAGGCTGGAAAACATGGCATCAGCTATTACATCACTTCTTAAAACATATTTTTTAGAGATTTAAAAATTGCTTTTACCTACTTCATTTTATTTACCAGTTTTATTGTTTGTAAAGGTCTTTATAGCTACGTCGTGGAAAACGCTACATAAAGAAAGTTAATTATAAGTTTATCATAATGTTGTTAATGTAATCAATGGATCAGAAACTGGTGTTTGGTGTTCCAGTACAGTGTTTTGTGAGTGGCAGGACACAGGGGGAGGTGATTCAAGCCCTGAACGTTCCTGCTCCAGGCTTTGCTTGCTGCTGCACAAAGAGACGTTCTTCCATGCAGATGTTGACAGGCTCTGCTCTTCATCCGCTTGCTGGTCTTTTCCAAAGAGGCCACACTCCGCTTCACAAGGATCACCTTCATCACGTGTGTAACAGTGTCCTTGGAGTCGACCCAAACCGTAACAAACAGAATCTATCAAGAGGTCTCTGAGCAACAAACTGAAAGGACTACAAATCAAGACTGGATTATTACTGCTTTGCATTAGTCATAGTCTTGTTAGTGGGATTGATTCAACTGAAAGAATTTGTTTCATCTTAGTGATTCAGCATACTATGTATTCAGTCACTGTGTGTGTGTGTGTGTGTTTGACCGTGTGCACACAACAGTAAGGATGGCCTGTCTGAGCACTATGAATACAAAATAAACCAATATGCATTCATTATTCATCATATGATGCCCTATGGGATATGTACATTCCAGCCAGTTCAGTCACATGACTTTACCTTTCTTGTTCAGCTATCACTGTTTTAAAAGGAGTATTTGAAATGTCTCCTATCACACATAACGTTACTGCATCAATTCAAGTTTTTTTTGAAGAGCATCCATCAGTCTCCAAGAGTAGCTGGATTTTTCCCTTTTGTAGTTATTTCCAGTTCATGCACCTTGGTTTAAAGACAAAGTTGCGAGATCTTCTTGTTATTACATTTGTCAAAGGACTATTGTACAAGATACATTTTGATGTATTTTTACCCATCTATACTGCTTATTACAGCAGAACATATATACAGATATCAGTTCACTAAGCCCTCCAATGAGTAAAAATAATTTCTCAGCTCTACAATCAGTGTGTCAGACTTCTCAAATAGAGAAGATCAGCAGGCCACTCTACCATTGAGCAGATCAGTCTATCACAGGCGAAGGTGTTGGTTGATGCTGACATCTAGTGGTAGAGAGTGTTGAAGCACCATATTATCACTGCTAGAGGAACACCAATTGAGTTTTGAGGCACACTGTAGTTTCCAACTCTTCTTCGAACTTCTCATTCAGTCTCTTCAAGCCTATTCACACTGCTGTATAAGGGCATTTTTCAAACCTAAAGGTGATTGAAAGTCACCTCATTCCGGGTCACGCCTTCATGAAAATTCATCAACCTTTATTTGTTTACCCTTGAGTCGAGGTGCAAAGATGACCCATTAAATCACCTGTGGGTCACTTCCACAGTTGCTTACTCAGTCGGTTACCATGGGAAGTTCTTCATGAAAATTCATCAACATTTATTTGACATCTGCTTGCGTGCGCCAAAAAAAGACTTTTTTTACTACACAGAAGATGAAGAACATTTTGAAGTTTTATGTAAAAAAAAAAAACAGCAGTGGCTTAATTAACTAAACATTTGAGATGAGAATATACATTTTATATTATATTGAAATAAAAAAGAATAAACCCCTAACCCTGAAAAATATGAGTTATATTCCTTTAAATATTCTTTGCTGTCTTTTAGCACACAGCATATTTAATTCAATTGTCTTAAAAATCGAGCCCAAAAATACTGAGACATTCGATCTTGTAGAATAAATAAAAAATATTTTTAGTCACTTGTGCATCTGTAATAGCAAATTATAAACTTGGGTCAGACTGTCCTGCTTACCATTTAAATGTCAAAGCAACATGCCCTTCTCTGTTGCTTTCTGTGTGATTTCACATTAACAGATGAGCGGCCGCTTATTTGTTCTGATCTCAGTGAGAGAAAAATGCACAAATTTAGATACAAGAAAGGTCAAAGTGACGATTTTAAGTCATGATTTCATTCATGTATGATATGGTATGCCCCAACAAGTTTATAATCAAATTGGCGATGTATAGATAAACACTGTATCATGTGTTGGAACAACTTGAAACATACAGACTAATATTATATTGTTTTCATTGTCACTCTGGAAATCTCACTCACTAGACACATTTGTTGTATTTAACAGATTATATATTAGAAAATAGATAGCTGTGGGAAATAGTGTGCAATTGTTTCATTAGACCTCCAAAAGCGTTCAATACATTTGATCACACTAACTGAAAGACTTGGGTTTTAATCACTCTGCCATTAACTGTGAGAAAATGGTAAATATACATGCTATCTAAACTTAAACCTGTGGACTGTGTGTTTCCCACAGACAGCGTTCTTGGTCCACTTTCATTCTGTCATATGTTGTTACTGAGTTGAAAGCAGCTTGTTCCTACGATATTTTGCTTTATGCTGATAAATCAGCCTTTCTTTTGTCACATAAAGATAAAAAATATGACAGACCACTTTGAGATCTCAGCCTTTGAAAGTCAGCAGATGGCTTATGGTTGGTGACAACTTAATAACTCAGAAAATATCTGTTAACTACCCTAGATGTGTTGTTGATAATTTATCTGTTGAAATTATGGCACGAAAAGTGTTCACCAAGATCAATCAGGACATCGTCTTTTGGCAAGAATCTCCAAATACATGGACTGGAGTCTTGAAAGTATTGGTTGGCATGATTATTCAAAGCTATTTCGATTATGCTTGCTGTTCCCTGCTTATCACTGTCCCAGAGGGTTTGAAAAAAGAAAAGAAAACATCACATCAACTTATTTAAAGGCATCTTTAAAAACTTCATGCCAGCGTCATTCACCTACATTTCTTTCACTAAGAGCAGGAATTGGTTTAGGGTGCAAACAAGAGCCGACCAGGTAAAGCTGAGTCTGGTTCATCAGATTGTGTGTGGTTCTGATTTTATCAGATGGAAAATGTTGGAAAATGTTGTCATTGTTTTGGTATTTGTTGTTTTTCCTGTAGATACTCTTGCAGACAAAACACCTTGACGTCAGAGGTGTCAGCTGACAGTGGAAGATGCCAGAAGACATGTTGTCATTTATCTAAACCAGTGATTCTCAACCTTTTCCTATCAAGTCTAATCTAGTCCACATTAGGGCCACTGACCCCCATAGGATGAGATTTTGTCTCTCAAACCCAAATCTGAGAATATTTTTATTGTTAGATATGATTTTGTCCAGAATTCCAAGACTATCTGCATTGTAGGTAGAGAGATAACAGTGAAACTATGATTCTTCAGCATTCTGTAATTGTGTTCTTAGAAACTAAATAATGGTGAAGTTTAACAATTCATTCATTTGCTGGGGGACCCCCGGGGAACCCCACTCAAGGACCCCAAGTGGTTCCCGGACCCCACGTTGAGAACCACAAACACGGAATCCACGTCAACTTCCTCTGTGACCTTTTTGAAACACACACACATTTAGAAATCTGAATGAAATCGAGCCAGGTGGCCAGACATCTAGCTGTGTTAATGGGGTTCTGCTCATACACTGATTATAACTTTACTGAGAATAATCACATAACCGTAAGATAATCAGACTGAGGTGTTTACATGACCAGTGCTATTGTGTAGAGCATTGCCCAAATTATCTTAAAATTGGATTATTAGTCTGCATGTACACGTGCCCTTTGGCTATGTGTACATGCACAGAATAACCCAGCTACTGGCCACACTCCAGTTGAGGTCTTACTCAGGTTAAACTGTTTACATGCAGCTTTGATACCCCGGAATTGAGTTTCCCTGCGGCCATGAATAAACCAGTTAACACAATATTCTTGTCCACCTGAGGAGTCCCAGCCACAGATAGAACAGTCCAGCAGCAAAAACACACATATGAAAAAGGTTCGACTGCCAGCTGCCCTCTCTGACTGAGCAGTGGGTTCACACAGGGGAAAGAAGTGATGATCCCAGCAGTAATGGTAATAATAGGTACTGCTTGCTGGCATGTTGTTTGTTGACATCAAAATGTACCCACAATGCTGCGTGAGTCTGAGTTTGTGCACATGGCGAAAAGCAAAAGTGAAAGCAGTAAGATGTTTCAGTGTCACAGTAACCTGTTTAATATGGGAGTAAGCCAGACATATTAACCAGGTTTCTCCTAATCTTTTTTTTTACTTGTTTATTTAGCAGGGACAAATGCATTAAACATTGTTTCATATAAAAAATACAAAATAGATGCCATGCATGCGGGTTTCTAACAAAGGCTAATTTGCCTGTCCCCTGTCCCTGGCTATAGGCTTTTGGGGTTAAAACAGAAAGTACAGAAACATTAAGAATACAAATAGTGCAGAAACATTAAAATACAATACAGATAAGAACAAAGACTATATAAGATATTAGTAGTACATAAAACACAATACATCTGACAACAACTAACAGGTAAAGAACATCATTCTCTATGCATGTAATTGTAGACACTGAGCTGCAGGATGAGTAAAACAACTACATATTGTATGTTTTTTCTGCAACACACTGCATTGTTTTCTTCCACTGACACTCTTTTCAATTCTTTGTGCTAATAAAACACAAAGGTTTTTTTTTTTTTTCTTTTCTTTTTTTTTTAACCCCTCCACCACCCCCCCGCTTTGGAGGACATATAGCACTAAGGTCTTGAAAAACTAACAGGAGGCTGGCAAGCATCTTAGTTTCTGATGTTCGAGGTAGTAGGCGTTGTGCTCTGTGGAAAGAAGAGTCTAGTAGCCATGAGGAAAAATAATATAATAGAATGAAGGCCAAATAGAATAGAGGCTTTTTAACCTGTTTCAGAGTGCTTTGGCTCTTTTTTTCCTCTAATAATGAGGTATTATGAAATGCCAAGCAAGGCTAAAGAATAATGCATTTCAGACTGTGATGTATCGAAGGGTTAAACATCAGGAATGGAGGCAGAGTCACTGAGCTGTCTCTCCTGCCTCTGGGTCTCACTGGTTGCCAACAGACACGGACCTGAAGAAGATAATTCACCTCTGACACTGAAGCGTCCTCCCCAGACCCACAGAAATGTGTTTTCAGACACGTGCGCACACACGCACACGCACAAACACACACACACACACACACACACACACACACACACACACACACACACACACACACACACACACACACACACACGCCAGCTACTGTAAGAGGGTATCACTAATACTTTTTTTGTGAGCTTGCAGTAGCTTATCGGTTGAACATAGACTGTAATCAAGTCAGAGGGAAGGCTCACAGGACAAAGAAAGGTAGATAAAGGGCTGCAGCATATAGAGTAACAACCAGTGTACAATGTCTGAACAGCTTCACAACATACATTTTTATATAACCTGAGGGCAGGTTTTCAGTTAAGGAGTTGTTGTTTTTTTTTAATCTTTGCTCAATAAATTGTTCTACTGCTATTCCATGACAAATAGCATGGACACATCAGGAAAGCCAACTTCAGAATCGAATCAGTATGCATTAAAGTGCCATTTAGCTGTTATGAAACTTATTCAGGTGTTATGACTGCATTATAAAATGGATCTCACCTTAAGTGTGATTACATACTGTTTCCTCAAAGGGGTACTGTGTTCTTCCAGGGGCAATTTACAGGTAAATTTGAGTTTCACTGACTCTGATTCAAAATACCATTAAAACCTCCCAAAGAAACACACAGGATTTGACTTGGTAAAAGTTATGTGCTTTTTATGGTCAACTGAGGAAATAAGCAAAAGCAAGCATATTTTGGGGTTGTCCATTATGGCTCTCCAAAGAGCACTGCCAAAGTGCTTCTGTTCAGACTGAACCACAGAATCCTTACCATAATGAGAAAACACTCATCAAAACCAAATGTGTATCCTGAGCATCTGAGAGATTAACTGTTGGAACTCGTACTGTAAAAAAAAAAAGAAAAAAAAAAGATTTTTATTCTACACAAAGAACCAAAAGCATACTGAAACAGCTTTCACCTGCTCATAAAAACATGGAAACAATGTGTCTTGTGAAGATATCTTGATCACTAAACTACAATGTGGCCTGTTTCTCATCCTGTCTGTGTCTATAATCATGCACAATCTTAAATGTTCGCATCCTAAATGTATGCGTGCACTACTCAGATCCCTGAAACAGCTTGCCCATGTCCACATACTGGATTTAATATTTCCTCACTGTCCTAAAACCTCTGCGGATATCTCAGAGATAGAGATACCTTTGTGAGCATATCTTAATATTGCTGAATTATTAATCATGAATTAGGAAATCATTTCTCAGGCCCAAAAGAGCATATCTAACACAAGTCATACCAATTTATGCAAAAGGGAGACTTCACACTCATTTAATGCCATTTCAACTATATTTTTCACATAGTAATTTCTTGGTATCTGGTATTTCAGTACAGATAATCTATCAGAGTTTCATTTAGTGCATGTAGTGATTATGCGTGTGCTGTGTGTGCTGTTCTCCGGCCCGTCGCACACTTCATTTTGCCATTCGGCATCAAACAGAATTCATTCAAACAGAATGAATGAATGCAAGAAAGAATGAATGGATGGATGGTTGAATGAATAGTTTATTCTTTATTAAGATCCCCATTAGATGGCGCCTCAGCAGCCGCTAGTCTTTCGGGGGTCCAAATTAATACACGAATGAATGAACGAAAACGGTGGGAATTATTTCTCCACCATCATTTTAGTGTCTCGCAAAAACAAACAGTGAACTGCATAATCATTTGTACGCTTATCTTTACCTTCAACTTGGTACTGACGTCAAATGATGGCTCTCTAACATTGTATTGATCGCTTTACTGATTCAGTTCTTCTGATTCACTGCTCAACCCTTCAAATGCAGACAAGGCTGGCCATCATACTTAAATAAAACATGTGCCAAAGTCTCAACTACTCAACTAATGCTGACTATTAAATTAGATATTTGAAATCATTTGAAAAATAAAACCTTCATTTTGGAAACAGTATTGGTATTCTTCTTCTTAAATTTTCTTTTTTAAATCAATTTTGCTCCCAGGGATTTAAAGCACAACAGACTCCCTGCGAGTCTTTGATGAAGACAAGGTTGAGTTCTTCCTGTTTCAGTGTTTTAGAATAAAAAAAATTCAATAATCAGCTCTTTGTCTTCTCTCGGTTGAACCGATGTATTCTCCTTTATGAGTTTTTGCACATCGGTAACGCTTTGCTGTTTGAATGCTGAGAGCTCCAACTCTAGTCTAGCTGGATGTGCCCCCTCAGTTCAGGTCCAGAGGAGAAGATGAAGCCTACTTAATGGAAAAGTGGATAATAGAGAGGGCTGGTGTGTCTGCAAAAAACACACCTTCCTGACAGTTACAGAAGTGGTGATTGCAAGGGTGAGTATCATTTTGATAGATTTTGCCTAATATAAATACACACATCGCAATAAACACAGCATTCCATCACTATCACAAATGATGTAAATTGTACATGAGCACTGCATGAAAGTTAACATAAGACTTGAATCAGTATTCATGAATGTGCCTTGTAGCTGTTATCAAACTCTTTGTCAAGCAGTACAAATTATTAATCAGGTTTCAAAGTACCCCGTCTTTTTTTTTTGCTTTTCCGTACCTTTTGTTTACTATTTTGCACAAAAGTTTGATGCAAGATTTATACATTTTTATTATTCCCATCCCCCTGGTGTGGCTAGATATCCGCTACATGATCGCATTAGCTTCAACACATTGGCGAGCCACGTGAGGTGCAATCAACAAGCTGTTTGTGGGGAACTTGGAACAGTGCGCCACTGTTCAGCAACCGTGAATGAACATTTCATGCCAGTATCTGCAGCTGACCTCGTAACAATGATACCTTCGCTGCAGTATTTTAAATGTCAATAGATCGAGTTTACAAACGGAGCAGCACCATATGTTCTCCGCACACTAGGGCCCATTTGCAAATACACGTGAATGTTTTTGGTTATTATGCAATAATATGCATAAAATTGTTTTTGATGGAATTAAGGAAAACCTCAAGCTAGCTCAAGACTGATCTTCTTAGTCGTTCAACAGCTTGAAGCCCAAAGAAATATCATTAATAAACATGTAAAATATCATTAATGGACATATGTTCTCAACATTGTTGTGTGCTTGTGTGTGTATGAGTGTGTTATGTATCACCTTACTGAACTCCTAACTCCTATTGTTTTTGTGTGTTGTTTTGAATTGTATTTTATTTATTGTATCGTGTCACATTGTAACCAACCTGTGAAGCCAAAGGCAAATTTCCACTGCGGTGGACAATAAAGTTCTATTCTATTCTATTCTATTCTATTTTGTTGGTTTGTGTGTGTGTGTGTGTGTGTGTGTTTATGTCAGCTGGAAAACGGAATGCTCACATGCATGTATGTTCAATTTTGTTGTGAATGGGCTTCAGTTTTGAAACATATGAAGCACTTTTTAGGTCCATTCGAAAAACTAAGGACGACCACTCCTTAAGTTATTCTTACCTCGTCATCACAAGCTATGAGTGCCACTTCAGCCGGCTCACTGGTCCACTCTAATGAATTCAGCGTCACATGGCTCACTTGACGGCAGAATAATACAAATACAATACTGACTCATGACGCACGGCACCTGTGAGTTCACATAGCCACACGTCACCGGTAGCCTGATATAGACCAGAGACAAAGGCATGGATGAAATCTGAGCTTGCCTGCCTCTTTTCTGTTGCTATGACGACAGCAGCCATTCCAATGCCACAACGAAAAAAGCTCTGAGGACCTGTGGCCAGAGGCTCCGCCCACTAGGGGAATTCACAGATCTAACCTGGCAACCTGGAAACGTGGCAACCACAACAGAATCAAGTCATTTACATAGGGAAATGGCATTGCATGGCGTAACAAATTAACATCCCCCAAAACCCACAGCCTGATCCTCTTTTCCTCGTCCACTAAATCATATTCATCCTCGTCCAGTGTGGCCTTTAACAGTGAAGAATTGGATGGAAGTCAGGTTGTGCTGCTATTGCTGGCAGGTGTAGAAGCAGGTTGAGCAGGTTCCTAGTTGTTCCCTGAATGCCACGCTGTGGCCCTCCTCCCTCTCTCCCCGGGCCTATTGTTGATTCACTCTCATACGTTAGCTGCTTAGTGAAGAGATTTCATTGCCTGTACACCTGTTCTCATCTGGTTTAGCCCAAGAATAAGGTGAGTATTAACTGTGCTAGGCTTTCTGTTTTGTTTCCCGTCTTAGGAAGTGTCTGTATATTGGATGGATGAATTTTGTGTAAATCCTTTTGCCTAAATGCTTAAAAAGTAATCAGATTTGAATTCTTTATATTTTCTCTTAGGAAAACAAATTAGAGCAAAAGAGGAATGATAGTGTAAAGGATCAGTGTCATATTTGGCAACATGAACAAGTTAAAGCTAAAAAAAATGTGTTACCATTTACATTTTTTTTTTTAGCTTTACCTCGTTCATGTTGTTCAAAATGTAAATGACAACACCTGGCAATTACTTTCTCACCAATTTACAAAAGATAGCTTCTATGAAAGATTGGAAATAGATTGTCACAGTCAGAATTGCTTTTATTGTCTATGTGAATGTAAAAGGACTTTGTCATTTGGTGCCGACACATCACAACAACATAGTTACACATTACAGAGTGAAACATATAGCACAAGGATGTACAGAAGCTCACATAAAGTGCGCCTAGACAGCGCAAGACATACAGTTATCATACAGGTATATACACTCAATGTTAATGTAAATTCAAATGTTAGTAGTATTGTCAAGTAGAGCAGAAGTCCTGTGTATCATAGACTAGCATGAGATATTCTACTGAGGTTGTAAGATGCAGTAAACAGTGCAACAACATAATTATCAATATCAATGACAATAATACTATGGTTATCGGGTTGATAAATAGCACCGGACTGGACTGAACTTTGAATGAGTAGGGCGATTTATAGCAGGAATGTCAAGCTACTCAGAGTCTGTGTGTGGGTTCAGACAGCGTTCAGTGCATTCAGGGTTCAGAGTGTGTGTGTGTGTGTGTGTGTGACTTATGAGGGCTGATTGAGGACAGAAACAGCCGTTGAGAGAAGCTGTTGAGGTGATGGGTTGTGCGGGCTCTGACACACCGGCACCCTCTTCCAGTGGGAGAGCAGTTTTGAACTGGCGGGTGTGTGAGTGGGCAGGGTCGGAGGCGAGCCGCCCTGCCCGTTCCCTTCGGTCGATGCGGAGCCTCGCCGGTGGGAAGCTGACAGCCAACTATCCTCTCAGCAGGGCCGGCGGTGTGCTGCTGCATTTACGTAGAGCGGGGGGGAGACAGGAGTTGCACCACATGTTGATGCACAATGCGATGGAGGATGTGAGGGTATTGTTTTGTACCGGGAAAGGCTGTGAGGCGTTGTGCTTGCTTAGTTGAGGCAGGAAAAACATCCACTCATGAGCTTACTTCCTTAAGTTGTCATACGTTGTTATCCAAGGTCTGAAATGAACACTTACCAAGCAGCAAATACTGGTAAGATTTGTCTTTGTCCCAAATCAATAAGGGTCACCTGATACAGTGGCTGGTAACTTTCTCAGACGATAACATTTGAATGCCTCGGTTATACAAGGTCTTTTGTCTCTCACTATTCTCAAACTTTGTCCCTGCTGACCACTGTACACTCTGCCTGACCACATCAAAGCTCTGATTGGCTGCCTGTTACACTGGCTCTACATTTGCCAAACATTACTTGAGGATTAATATCAACAGAGTGTGTGTTAGGAGCAGGCAAAATTTGAATTGTGTTAAATTTCATGAGAAATCATAAGCTAACAAACTTGATCCATTGTATACGTGACTGAACAAGTTTTAAATTAACACAGTACCTCATTCTACACCCAAAACAGCATTGGAAGCAGGACATATTTCTATGAAAAACGTATATTGCCTATTTTAAATCTTTGTAGTTAACCAGCCATTGGCATATGAACCAAAAAATGAATTTCTGACACTGTTATTATTATCCTATTTGAGGGTGTTGGAGGTGGTAATTCCCAAATTTATTTATTTTCACTCATCTGAGGGCATTAAGCTCAAGATTGTTGACACTGCACCATGACCAGCTGGGCCACTTCCCTAGTAGATGGACTCATCATTTTCCTTGATGATGCTCATTAGTATGGTATCATCAGCAAACCTGCACAGCTTGACCAACCATGTGCTCAAACTGCAAGCAACATGATCAACAAGTCACCAGTAGTCTATTCACTTCCTGTAGAGCTGAGTGACCAGGGAAACTCGGCCGACGAGTGGACGGTCAAAGAGCTTGTTGTCTGAGAAAAGTTGACCGTGGCTGAACTTTTCGACAGCTAATCCGATTTGCGAACTTCCTCGTTTTCCTACTGTTGTGATTTAATTTCATGGACAATAGTTCTGCCTGGAAAATGCAAAATGGGTGAGAAGTTGATTACAGCTTCAAAGCTTCCCAGTTCTCTAGTTTGAAAGACTACAGGAATAAAAACGATGCTTGGAGAATCCATGGAGCATCCATCACTGTGGTCGATTATAAGCTTGAAAATAATCGTTTACTGTTTATATTCAATTAATGCTACCTAATTAGCGCTGTGCCAGCAAGCTACGTTAACTTGTTGAAACAATGTAATATTATGACAAGCCATACCAAGAAATACCTGATTTGCCTGCCTGTAGCTGCAGGCCGCTACATAGATGCAATCAGAGGCTCTCGCATCGCACACAATCTGTCACAGTATGCCCAGTAAGGGATAACTGGAGCTGCAGTCATTTGTGTACAGGAGTGGAGCAGAGGGGAGAGCACATAGCTCACGAGGCACCTGTGCACATTCACGCACACTGTTTCCCACCTGTCAGAAAGTCACTGATCCCATTGGAAATTGTGTCGGGGCTGCGTCGGACTGTGATAGCTTGCTGTGTAAGGGTGCAGGGATGATTGCATTGAATGCTGAGCTGAAGACCACCAACAGGATCCTAATGTAGCAGCCAGGGATGTTGTTTTGCAGGACATAGGCCCATGTTCGCTGCACTGTCAACTGAGCTGTTCACTCTGTAGGCAAACACGAGTGAGTCGGTGAGAGATTTGAGACGGGACAGGACCAGTTGTTCAAGGATCTTCATTACGACTGGTGTCCTGTAGTCATTAAGGCAGCTGAGCTCGTTCCTCTGAGGAATGGGAACAATGGCGGATATCTTGATGCAGATGGGGTCTTTGCATGTGGTCAGGGAGGGTTTGTAAGATTGTGGTGAACACACACACACACACACACACACACACACACACACACACCTCCTTCCTGATGGTCTATCTCCTAAGCAGGCTGTAAACAGACTCCTCAGCAATTTCATTACACATAATTAAAGTAGTAGTTTAACATAAATTTGAAGTAGCTTGGTGGTCGTTAAACTAAATTCAATTATAGCGTTTTTCAATTCAATTTAAGTGTTTTTAATTACTTTTTTGTCATTATGAGGTATAGTTAACTACAGCAACTAGCTACCATCTATTTTGGGTGTAAAAGAAAAGCAGGGAATTGCTTCTTCTTTTTTTTTACCCAAAATTTGCTGACTCTAGTTTCTGTCAGGCATCTGTCAGAGTGTGGGCGTTATAAACACTGTGAACATTACTCGCTCTTTATTTCAAATAAAATAAAAGTTTTGTTATCATCCTTATCAGTGGTATTTTTGCAGGCATGTGATTTTGTATTATATGGCATTGCAGATGTAGATATGCTATTTTTTTTTACAAAGTAGTTTGTGCTTCTTTTTCAAAGTAACTTTAGTTGAGAAAAATATATTTTCTCTTGAGGGCAGCTTGGCTGTGGTTCACTTTCTTCCAGTGTGAAGTAAGTGGTAGCTTGTAAAACTATACTTCCAAAGTAGCTTTTCCAACACTGCTCCTCAGTCACTGAGAGAAGGTGTGTGTGTGTGTGTGTGTGGATGAGGCGGGGTCAGGGTGCAACAGTAGGCAGAGAGTGGAGGAGGGCAAGCACTCACTTGGGTAATGGTGTTAAAGCCACAATCTTTGTTTAAGTCATTATGGATAGAGAAGAGGATTGGCATAGAAATGCAAAATAAAGGTTCTGTAACTTTCCCCTCCTATCGCAACTGAAAGCACTATTTATCTATTTCAGCTTGATATTTGCAAACATTAGAAAAACTTTCATAGCTTTAAATACATTTAAAACTGTTTTGATCTTTTTGTAAAAAGATCAAAAACACTGGTTGTGGACGTAGTATAAAAGACAATCACATTTTTCATTTGCTATTGGCTCAAAATTACATAAAGAGGGCTTGTAGTTTTATTCCATATAATTATATTATGAAACTGTTACCATGGGCCTAGTGTTGCTGTGTCTCCGCATCAGTGTCACCTAGACAAATTATGTACATCTATTGTCCTTGGCAAATGAAGAGATTCTGCTAATGCATTTGCTACATCTCAACTTAGTTAGTTGCCTTGAGCTTATTTCAGGTTATTTTAACATACTATATACAGTATGTAACACAGGACTCCATTAGGATAATATGTTGTTTAGTGAGCTCATACACATCCAGGTTGCTGTCACATTTGTTACATTGTGAATCTGGACCTGTACCCAATGTTTGGCTCTTTGAAACAGGCAATTCATTAGATTTATCTCAAGAAATGAAATCATGTTTTATGTTCTTTCTTGCTTTTCAGAGCAAGACGAACGGGGGGAAATGGAACTGTATTTAAAAATCACAGCAGGCTTCCTTCTGCTTGTCCAAGCTTTTCACATGGCACTGCTCCTGGAATCAACTGACTCTCCAGGGCGCACAATTGATAAAAGTTGGCTCCGTGAACCAGTCAGAAATAGGGTTGGAAGCCAAAACACTGCAGTTGAAGATGAGGATATAGATGGGGCTGGCATGGTATCAAGCGATGATAATGTTGCTAGGATTCCATACGGCTCCATGTCAATCGCTAGTGGAGAAGACGGGGACATGGCTGATCAACACAAGGATGCTAATGAAACCTCTAATGATGTGACCATTGTCACTGCCACCATGATTCCCATTTTTCCCAACAATACAACCAAGCAACCTGAATTGCCAGAAACTGCAGTTTCTGGCAATTCTACTGCTCCAACAACAGCTCCCTCACGGGCAGGCCAAGTCAATGTAACAGGAGCAAAAGAGGAAAATAAGGATTCAACAACGGCTCTTCAAAACTCATCCCTCGCTCATCCAGTCACACAAAATTCCACCAGCTTTCCAGACCTCACTAACAACACTGATTTACACGAGACGACCTTAGCACCAGAAAGCAACGATACACAAGAATCCACTCCAGAGACAGATACGTGGCCGACCAATAACGCAGAAAATACCACCAATGTTACAGCCACAGAAGTACCAGAGATAAACGAGGCTTCTGCCACACCTTCATCTACAATGGACTTCCCCTCTGAGACTACAGAAATGATCCCTGCGACTATGACTACCATTGCTCCTAGCACAGCTGAAGAGGCTAACATGACAGACAAAGGTGCAGCCTCAGGGGGCAACTCAGAAAGAGGTACGGCTGCAGTTTCAGGTGTCACAGTATCTGGTGCACATATTGTGTCCGGGGAACTGCTGGAAACTGCTGTGTGTGTTTGTGTGAAATTTCATGACCTCCTTACCGGCTTCTGTTATAGCGGTTTGGTTTGATAACATTACCAATGAATGCATCAGCAATAAGGTTAAATAACGCGAAAAGCTGTTGAAGCCTAGTTTGAATGTAACATTACACCCATCGCTCAAAGACACTTCCGTTACATCACTGTTGCTTATTTTAAACATTGCTTTATTCTGCTCTTTCCCTGACCCACATTTGCCTGCATCTATTTTCCCATTGCCGGAGCACAAACGCCCCTTCTTTCAATGGACAAGGTTGGATTGGATTTCAGGTGCTATCGATGTGCCCGTAATGAGTGAAGGGGTCTATTACAGCCACCTTCTCAGCAGGACAATGAAACCCTGTTTTAGTCAAACACCCTGAAAGAGGCGGTCAGGGACTGAGGTCAAAGCTGCTTCTGCTGCCGCGGTGCAGGGGCGTGAGACTACGCTATGGTGTCTACCACAAGATCAGGCCGATAGGACTTGAAAAGGCTGCTTGTGATATGCGGTGCAAGTGTCTGTAGCTTATTTGTTATATATTATGTAATCTGTCCGTCTATCTCTGTGACTATCTCTGTATCTATATCTGTATCTCTCTATCAGATTCAGATTGAGGTTCAGAGAAAGCTTTATCGGCATGAATCAAGTTGTACTGAGTGTTACCAAAGCATAGTACAATAGTACAGGATAAAATAAGATACAATACAGATGAATACAATACATTAAAGAACAGGCAAATTCAGTAATTGTAGGAACTCTACATACAATCTATCTGTCTGTCTGATTCAGATTCAGAGAAAGCTTAACTGCCATGAATCAAGTATTATTGAGTTTTGCCAAAGCATATTACAACAGTACAGGATAAATGAGGGTACAATACATATGAATATAGTACAATAAAGAATAAGCAAAGTCAGTAATTATAGTAGGAACTCTACTATCTATCTATCTATCTATCTATCTATCTATCCTTCCTTCCTTTGTTTAACTGGTCTATGAAGTCTATGAAGCTTATTTACAGCTTGGAAAGGTACATTCCCTGTGGAGAATATGCGGACTAGCTCACTATTAAGAACCTGGCAAGAAGAAAAGGCCTTGTGAGGGGCGGCATGGTGTTAGGATTAAAAGAAAACTCGCTTTACATGGACAGATGTGACAGCGGGATGTAACACTAACAGATGAGGGCAATAAACTGTAGAAAAACAGTATGGGGAACAGCAGACATTACAGAAAGGCAAAACACCTTCACAGTTTACCATGACAGGCACAGCTTGTGTGTAACACTGAACAAAAACCCAGTGGATTGTGCTCAGGTGAACATGGGGTGTGTTAGTGCCGGCTCACATTCGTCTAGCTATATTTGTATGCGTTTTGCTAAATCATACAATACATGTCCATGAGGAAAGCATGGGAGTGATGGCACTCCATAAAACGTATTAAAGAAATATAAGAAGTATAGGTAACACTTTATAATAACCATCATTAATAAATGGTAAATTGATAGTTAATTAAACTTTAGTTAATAGTTATTTTACTGTTAACAAACAATGAAATGATCATTACTAATTATTAGTAATGCTATAATTTATGTTATTTTATCATTCGTTTGTGTAATATAAAATCATTTGTTTATAAATTATATATTGTATCATAGCTTTTTACCCTTTTTACCGTCTCTTATCAGCTACGATACAATATATAATTTATAAACAAATGATTTTATATTACACAAACTAATGATAAAATAACATAAATTATAGCATTACTAATAATTAGTAAACATTATTAATGATCATTTCATTGTTTGTTAACAGTAAATAACTATTAACTAAAGTTTAATTAACTATCAATTTACCATTTATTAATGATGGTTATTATAAAGTGTTACCGAAGTATAAGACTTAACCTCAATTAATCAGGCTAACACATCTCAGCAAATAAGCCTTCATCAGAGCATCATACATAGGATATTTAACCAAGTTTTTATAATCTGTAAAGTCTGTGAAAAAAAACTGTGTAGGCGGTGCTTTGCAATAAAAAAGACAATTATGCATTCTGACAACAGCCAGATATCAGCAGCAACATCAGTAAGAAGCATACATAAGCTTTTGGCAGAGCACCCAACTATGTTCTCTACAAGTTTTTGCAAAATTTACATAAAAAAATATTTTAACAATTCCACTTTGCAATGTAAATGGTGTAAACTTTGATAGTAAACATTGATAACACTGAAAGTAAACATTGAATGTTGTTGAATGTTGCTCAGCATGTTGGTATTTGGCTCATCCCTTCCACAGCACCTCACCTTAAGTCTATCGTGATAGCAGGTTTTAGTGTAAGGACGCCCTTTGAGATGACACACACATTTCAACTTTGACTCCGCCTCCATGTGTGTATTTCACATGTGTCAATATGTGATACCACAGATGTTAATTTAGTATGTATGCAGGCAATTTGATTTGCTCTATGCCAGATTTATTTGTAAGGAAGGGGAATATATCAGTCATCCAGCAGAAAACGAATAAGTCACGTCACTCAAAGCTTGCACATTAAGCTGAATGTAGCATCATACAACAGGAGCTAATGTTGAAATATTAGTTATCTTGCCGTGCATGTTCTTTGAATACTACATTTAACCCCATTTAGTTGATGAATACAATCTGCTGTGCAAAAACATTCAAATGTCTCCATGAAATTATCATGTCTTTTGGCATGTTAATTGCATTAATTATCCCAGTGTAAATTAGACAAACAAAACTGTACAGCTGTCTAATTGAGTTGTATCTACAGAGAGAGCACCCACTGTAAACATAATTTCCAAAACACATTGCACTGATAATTATCTGGAAATTAACCTTTACAGAGAGAGAGCAGTTGATATCAATAAATTTGTTGTTGACAAATTATTTATTAGTCTTTGTTTCCCCCCCGCTAAAGGTTTTGCATCAGATCTCCAGAGTAATAAAAGGAATGAAGCGTGGGGTGCCATCCTGGGAACGGCAGTGGCTGTGGCTTGTGTGGGACTGGTGGTGTACGTCATTCTGAAGAAGAAAAACCAGAAGGACTTCTCCCACAGGAAGCTGGTGGAGGAGTTCTCCTCAGACCCAGGTAAATGACTTCCTACTAACACACCTGGCTATCAAGTGCATAATGAAGATCTTTGTGCACATTTTAAAGGAAAATTCCACCCTCAGACACTGTGAGATATATCAAATCTGTGATGTCCAATGCATTCCAGGAGTTGTTTTGTGATTAAGTGTTGTATTTTACATTTTTGGTGCAGCCACTTTGCCTCAATCTGTCTCGTCTACGTCTACTTCAGCTTTCCTACATTTTTCAAATTGACTTTTAACAAGAGAACGGGCGTGAACGCGTTGCATTCAATATGTGTAGGTGGAGAGAGCAAGCGATGACACAGTAAAAACAAGAAAGCGTGTTTTTCCAGTCGAGAAAAAGTGAGACACGCCCTTTAACCAAAACACACCATGTCTTGTGGCTGAAGCATTCTGGTATTGAGGCTACTGTCAGTGGATAAATTGGTATCTCTGCCTCTTCTACGATTGATTTCTCCCTGTATGATTGATGAATCTTCAAAGAAGCCCTTGCTCTTTGATTCTGACTGACACCAAAACCTGCCGTTTACCATTGATGTTTTAGATAGTTGAAAACATTTCTCCTTTAAAACTGCATCCACTGTAGCTTAGCTGGAAATGTCTCAATGAGGTGTCATGCTGCCTATGTTAGTCTATGGCTAGTTAAACATGGGAATAAGAAAAATACACCACCAAACAACAAAATGGACCCAGAAATGCAAAGTACATCTCCAAGAGCTGTGTTTTAAAGTGTTTTAGGGTGGATTTTCCAAGTCCAAGTCCAAGATTATAGTCAAGCAGTTACCTTGCATTCAAGTGATGTCGAATCGTACTTTTCTCTGAGTTTGGAGTACATCACAACTTGGCCATCCGAGTAATTCGCGTTCATGTGCTTTATGATCGAAAAACGTTTCCTCAACTGTTTACACACACTGCCAGCCTTCTAGGCCAGTGATTCTCAACCTTTTTCATATCACAGACCCTTAATTTAGTCCACATTAGGGCCACGGACCCAAATCTGAAAATATTTTTTTGTTAGATAACAATTTTGTCCAGAATTCCATGACTATCTATAGAAAACAGTGAAACTATGATCAAAACAGTCATTATTCTACATTATCTCATTGTGTTAACTTCTTGCAAATTAAATAATGGAGAAGTTTAACAATTCATCAATTTGCTGGGGACCCCCTGGAACCCCCTCAAGGTCCCCGGACAACACGTTGAGAACCACTGTTCTAGGCTAACGTTAGCAATCGAGCTAGCGATAGCCTAGCTAGCAAGCAATCTCCGGCTATTTCAGGCGGTTACGCATGCAAATACCACAGGAAATTGAATGCTGTAGCACTACAGTTATCAAGGAATATCCATGTCTTATACTTGTGGTTCATTTTCGGTTTTATTGTATGAAATTCAGCCTTGTTCGAAAGAGCGATTACGTCACAACTCGGCCAATTCATGCTGCATCTACAACCCTGATTTCTCTGACTTGATCATCTGACATAATGAGGTGTTCATGTATTTGGAAACTTGTTCAGACTGTAAATCCACCACCAACTGAATGCAGGGTCCGTCACAATGTCTACATGTCACTGACAACTATAAGAGTGGAATGGAACATACAGTATATTCCCATGTACCACAGGGGCATAATAAGGCATGTAAATGAAGAGCTGTATAGTACGTTAAATGTTGACATGTCTAATCTCTAGTTCTCAGATTAGACAACAGCGAGCCTTTGGACTTGAACTATGGTGGTTCAGCCTATTACAACCCCGCACTCCAAATGGACAACATCCAGATGACCAACATGCCAGGGAACCACAAGAATTGAGAAGACTCCAAGACCAAGTCATGCACTCCCTTGATAGAAAGTCTGCCATTATGCTTACTGACATTTGATACACAACCTATGTTTTGGAGTTATGGAAATAATACTGTCAAAACAAAAAGAGACATTTGTGGACGGTACATTACAATGGCATTCGTATATGTCTATTGTCAGCTACCACAAATGAATACTTAAGTCAGATTATGCATTGTGTTGATTAGAATTATTGTATTGAAATAGGGGTGATCGCTGAAGAAAATATATTTGAAGTACACTGCAATAACAGCCAAAACTAAGAGGGCATAACTGTCAGCCATTTAAGTATGTTGCCAAAGGGAATTAAATGAAGTTTTTCATGAAGATATGCACTCAATGAAGGATGTTTCTTTTTTTTTTTTAAATCACAATACCAGTTATAACTAAAATGCTTTAGGTACAGTATATGAAGGAATTATAATTGTAACTTTATTTGTATAGGAGTTTTTTTCACCCAAGTGCTGTAAAAGAAGACAAGCAAAACAAACATTAACAGAAAATCAGCTATAGCAAAGAGATGACGCCTGTACCAGACTGGGCTCCTGCTGATGTTGCACTCAGCAGAACAGAAATAGCATGACTATGCAACAGAAATACTGTTGTAACCAAACAAATACACAATCAGACTGCAGCCTAAATGACAACCGACACAGCCGGCCTGGTAAAGCCTACTCAGCAAAATTCAGAAGCCGGCGAGCAAACAGATTAACAATAACCATGGGAAGGCAATAAGAAGTTAAGATGAACACAGTGACAAAGGCATTTGAATTGCAATGGCAGCCGGTCCACAACTGGTAATCACAGTTTATGTAAAAGAAATGTAGAGAAGTGAAACATCATCCATGATTTGAGTTTGGGCTTGAGATTTGAGTTTGTTTATTTGCAACAATGAGAAAGGTGGTGGGCGATGGCCTTGGTACTGTTTTGTTATTTATAGACTGAGGTTTTGGTATTCAGGAAGGGAGTTGTGAATTTGGTCTTAGGTCTGTTCAATAGCATCAACTACATTATCATAATAGAGTGCTTAAATCTTCTGACCTCCAGGTGTCTAAACAGAGATTTGAGTTTCTTTTAACCACAGTATATACCTTGGAGAGTTATCTTGCATTTACCTGCTGCATACCTAGAGTAAAATTAGGACATACCTAACAACAAGCTTGCCTTTTCACCAACTAAAACCTGTTTTTTTCTTTTCTAAGTTTGGAAACTACAGGCAGCTTTGCTTTGACTTTGTGTAACAACCTTCACAAACTGACTGAGAGACTGCAATGCACAAGAATAAGAATGTCTCCCTTGTTTGATTGATACGGCATGATCATGGTTTGAAGATGCTACACAATTTATTATGATTAAAGAGGCAAGAAAAATGCAAGGATTAAATACTCAGTCTTCCTTATGTGTTATGCCTTTGTGTGACCAAATGTAACATTTTCTCATAATTGATTGATTTCCAACCCTTTATTCCTTTTCTTTACTATAAGACAAAAAAGGGCCTTGATTATAGTACATGTGAAGAAATTACATCTTGATACCTATTCCATTTCCATTCGTCATTACCTGAGTGACACAAGGGATTTAAGCCTGCACTTGATAAATATCCGCCCTGATTGTGATGGATATGATTGCCTCAGCTCAGCTTAAATAGCCAACGATAACTTAGAGATACAGTATATGACTCTTTGGTGCGATTAGATGGTTGAGTGGCACGTGTGCAAGAGAGCAGGCAATTAATAAACAGTAGGTTTGCATGCTCTCACTTCAGCCACCAGACGGTACAGATGGTAGAAATATTTTGTCCCTCAGCTGACTGAGAGACAGGGGTTTTTGTGTCGCAGTGTTAAAGAATTGCAGTGGCTAATTATGCAGGATAGATGGATAATGGGAGACTTCTACATTGGCTATGACTGTATGTAAAATATTATGGAACTGGATGCTGCCTAAATAAACAAAAAAAACAAAAAACAAATAAACATTCTTTCTCATTTTATCACTTTATGAGCAGACACTTTCACCAGATGTTTACAAAGCATCTAGATATTTCCATTCTCTACTGTTTGGATTCACAGATTTAGCAGAAAACATCAAGATATAATCCAAACAGACATCATATTTTTTATTAAACAAACACGCACATCCTCACACACACACACACACACACACACACAAAAGAAGACAAACATTTTTGCAGAAGCGAAGATTTCTTTCATTCATTATAAAAGCTAGCTCCGTGGAGAGATTGTGCCTGTTTTAATTAAGCATAACAGGATGCGATTGTTTGGTGGGGTGCTGAAATCAATTAACTTATGCCAAGTCCTTACTACAGAATGTACATATTTCATTGGGGGTATGGTCAGGTTAATTGACACTTCCAGATGGGACAAATTAATTTGAATGAAATTAAATGATTGCTATCTAAATTGAAGCTATTTCAAATTTATTACTGGCCAATTTTGAATTCATTTCTTCAAGCTAACTGGACGGAAATGGATTTGACCTAAACCTAGCCTGCTGTAATAATCCAAATCACTGTCTCTTTATCAGATCAGCCTCTCAACAATAAAACGGTCAACAGTAATCTGCTGTGATCCTGTATTTTTTAATTAACAGTCTATGCTGACCCTGAAGTTTGTTGTCTCCAGGGTGAATTCTTATGGTAAGGAGGGGGAAAGGAAAGCCAGATTCACTCACAGACACAGCAGACGGTTTAGCTTTTCCAGATGGGGATTAAGACAAGTTTTCTGAAATAACAAAGTTGCATGTTTAGTCATTCACCAGGTGAAAACTCTGTGGTTTTCTCCAAAACATGTAATCTTGATCCGTCACACAGCTTTGCAACTTGCACAATATTGTTGTAAACCTTCATATTTTATTATGCTTAAGATCTCATTTACCCAAGACATTACACTGTACACTGTACTATACACTGTACTATGTAATTTCCTTGTTGTAATAATGCTGTAACAATATTGTAATAATTTTGTAATACTAATATTTATTATAGCATTTAAATCAAGTGATTAGAACAAAAACAATGTCTGGTTTTCATGGGAATTTGTTCCAGATTATGCTCTTTTCTTATCATGGATCAGCCATGTTGATCTCAATGAAACATGGTGAAAAAAGTGTGTCATTATTTGTAATAAATTGTGGGCCAGTCCTAATGGACCTCAAATTCCCCAGTTTGACTTAATGAGGGGGGAATGGGAGGAAACGGTGGCATATGGCGGCTGATGTGCAGCTGCTGCTGGAGTCTGACACAAATCAGCCTCGTCGATTTGCTGAGTCCTTTTTGGTGAAGAAAGGAACAGCATCAACTCCAGTTCACAACACATTCATGACACCTGAACAGGAGCTTCACAACAGCTGCATGGCACATTCAGGAAATACTGATCAATCCGTCTGTCAGCTTTCATTACCAGTTATTTGTGGCATCAAAGCAGAAGAGTGTCAACCTCCAAAATTAAAGTCTTATTGGTGATTGCATTTTTTTTAACTGGAAAACATGCCTTAGGCTTAACTATTAATAGAAAAAAAGAATTACAATTTCTTCAATAAGCTGTTTTTCAGATATTTCATGCTGTTTGTTATATGCACAACCCTTTTACACTACCCAGAATTCCATGTGGTTCTCATCTTTTTCTCTGAACTTGTACTTCCAGTCTTGGTTTAACCGATTAGCTACTGCTAGCGCACCAACAAGCCTGTTTGGTTAGTTAGTAATTATAGCAACTGGGAGCTCATGAGGTGCTAAATAGCTTGCTACAGTTACTGAAAAAAACATTTGGCCCATGCAGTTTGCAAAGTTAATAATAATATTAACATAAAATTACTCTAATGCTTAAATTTCCAGCCGTCCCTTATAATTGTCCCGTAATGAAGAGGAAAATGTTGCATTCCCTAATAAATAAATATGGGATGCGGTTTGTTACGTATTTTTATGCCAGGGGGATCAAAATGAGAGAAGCACAATTATAAATCAATGAAGGAAAGTGTCGCTAACAGAAATGACAGAAAAGAGAACTGAGAGAATGAAACAGGGAGAGAGAGAGAGAGTGAGAGAGAGAGAGAGAAAGAGAGAGAGAGAGAGAGAGATGGGAAAACAAGCCGGCTCTCCAGCTGTTTGTGTGTGTGTGTGTGTGTGTGTGTGTGTGTGTGTGTGTGTGCGTGTGTGTGTGGGTGTGTTTGTCTATGTGTGCATGTGCATGTGCACATGTATGTGCTGTAGGCACATGCATGTGCACATGCCTACAGCTTACTTTTAAAAAGATGCCCACAGCAGTGGGTGTTGCTACATGACAGAGATTCTTGTGGTGTGCTTAAAAGCGGACCGGGGACAAACAGTGGTTGTCTCGGTGCACAGTGTGCTCTCTGTAGGTTAGACTGTACCTTTGTCTCTGACAGGGTATTTCTGTCAGTGACCTTTCCACAGTGGTTGCTTTTGCTGCTAGGTCACTAGTGTGGATCTGAAAAGTCAGCATCCTCCTGGTAAAAATAAACAAATAAATAAAAAAGCGGGAAATGGCAGCGGGAAAAAATATTTGCATGGAAATTTGCATTCAAATCATAATAAACCTTTGAACAGAATATACTGCTGCCACAGTAGCCAGGTCAAGAATATCTGTGTAGTTTGACTTAAAGGAAAAGTTCACCCTAAAACAAAAAATCTGTCATTATCCACTCATGTCAGCTGAAACTCCATTGAAGTTCCTAGGACCACCAAATAGCCCCCGTTAGTTCCATCTCAGCCTTCTCCCAAACTATTTAAATGAATGGGCTATCTTTTTACATCTCCAAAAAAAGCATAAATAGACCATCAAATTTCTCCAAACAGCTCGTGCAGCATAATCCAAGTGTTTTGTAGCCAAACAATTTTACTGTGGGTCCAAAAGTCCAATATTTACATCATTATCTCCTTTACTTTCCTCAACACCACCTCAAACAGTCGTGCAAACCCTGCAGCGCTCTGTGGGAGTCAGACGACTGTTTACAACTCGGCCTATAGCGGACATTCTGGGGCCGCTGTGTGCACTAACACAGTAACATATTGGATTTTTATACAGAGTGCCTTGATTTGGAAACAGAACACTTTGATTATGCTGCATGAGCTGCTTTAAGAAATTTGATGGACATTTTATGCTTCTTTTGGAGCTGTAGAAAGATGTTACATTACACTTCACTAATGAATGCTTAATTAACTAGTGATTAATCATTAATTAATCATGTGTTAACATGGTTGTTATCAAGTATGCATCAGTCATGGCCAACCAATATGCTGATTAATACTGTATGTGAGTACTGAGTTACTAACTGCAGTGCTAACTACTAGTTTAATAAATCATTTTGAAACATAATCATTTTAGTTATTCATTAACTCTGCAGCAGCCACAAATAAGTATAATGTCGATGAATATTGTAATATGTACACACAAGTCAATCAGTGAAACACTAACTAACAATGGAAGATATTGGTGGTTATTGTATGGCAACCACTTAATAACAAATTATTATTCAGTTTTCATGTTTGTTGTTTTCAAACAATAAAGTATGGCTCAGCATAAGAATAATGTTCTTCATAATGTTTTGCAAATAAATGTAGTTTAAAGTTGAACTAAATTTGTTACATTGAATGAATCTGAAAACTAAGTCTTCACAGGCAGAGCAGTCACAATATTGGCTGACAACGACAACAGCAGCTCCTCTAATTCAAATGAGGTAAACCTGCTGAGTGGAGGCTTTCCAGTTCAAATGCTGCAAACTGGCCTGATTGGAAGGATTTTAGTAATTGTTTACTGAGGGAAGCCAAATAAGATCCAGTCATCATGTGTTGACTGGAGTTTGTCCAAAACAGCCTGGAAAAAAAAGGGATGGATTTTTGAAAACGGAGTAACTTTGAATTTTACCACTCAAACAAAGACAACATTCAACAATGTCTACATGAATCATCTTTAAACAAATATAAACAGAGGGAATTTTAAATCCGATAATAGGGTAATTTTCAGTAATGAATTAGTTCTTATGTTCTAAATGCATATGAGTGTCTACATATAGATTTATTCTATTATGATTGCATGCAGCCTCTCATTCCCATAGCCTGATCATCTTCATTCATCCTCCATCATGAGCAGATGTCCAGTGTAATCTGAATATTAATTAATCTTTAATTATTTAAACCTTACCATTACATACCACACTTTGTGGCCCCATAAGTATATTGGAGAATCTACTTTTACTTATACAGTACTAGTAACGAATCATCATTTATTAAGTAATTACCATATTAGTCGACTATGACTGAAGCATACTTAACAACTAACAAACATGATAACACATGATTTAAGTTAAGTATTTGAGTTAAGGCTTAATCTCTAGCTAAATAGGCATTAATTAGTGAACTGTAATGTAAAGTAGCATGCCAAAAAAGCACATGCATACTAAATTGATTTCAAGTGAAAACAATTCATATTTTTTGCATGTTCCAAAATTGCCACTCAAAATAGCACAGAAAGTCTTACCAGTCACTGTCAGCCCAAGGTAGATGGATGCAAATGAACAAAGCTAATATCAGTAATGTAAGGTCAAGTCTCGGATTACTGAACCCACTACTCTTAAGTCTAAAAAGAAACTTACAATAACACCATAAAAGTGGGAGTATATACCAAAAAAATACATAAGTAAGAGATGATAGTACCTGTCTTCAAAAAGGATGTAGGCACCCACAACTCCTCCCTATACTACCCAGAGCGCTTGAGAATCAATCAGGTGAGTTCAGTCATGATATAACAATTTGTGTTGACTTGCTGCTGGCTTTATTCTTGTGCACTTTTATCCTTTTATGTCTTTTCCTGACAACGCTCGTGGCTTTGGCAGATAAACAAGGAACAGAATAGATAGTTTGTGTCAGTCATAGTGTCTGTCCCATAGTAAAATGTTATTTCTCTGCTATTCCTGTTCTACCCTCCTACCATGGATGCGCGCACACACCCACACACACACCCACACGCACACTGACACACACACACAAGATCTGAGGCATGAGAACTGCAAGCCAGGCAAAAAACTCGCCTCTGGTCCTCTTCATCTTCTTCCCTCTCCTCAGCACCACAGCTGGGTCCGGGAAAACACATCTGAGCACTTTTTTTTTTATCTTTCAGAAACTTTTAGCACATTTTGTTGCACTACAACATAATTTAAAAATACAATTCAAATAAAATAAAAGTTTTGTGTGAAAAAAACACATACCATTGTGTAATTTTGGGATAAATGGGGTCACTGGTAAATGCAGTATTTGTTCAACGTTTTGTATTATGTTACTCAGATCTTATGGATGTACAATATCAGGTTCCTTTTAATATATTTCGGTGGGGCTTTGGGATGTGTGATGGACTCTCAGAAAACATGAGTGTAATGTGGAATTTGTGGTTCACTTAGGACCACAAAGTTTCTAAGTTTTAAAGAAAGCAGCAAGGGGACATGTGTTTCCAGAGAGCCTCTTAATCATTCATCATTCATCATGCATCTCTTGGGTGCATGATGTGCAAATTTATACCACATTGTACAAAGCAGTGGAACAGATATGCAGTTCCCTTTAAAACCATAAGTAAGACAGAAGTCGGGCCAGCAGATTTGCACCAAAATAAATTCCTACCAAAGGAGAATTATATCCTCATATTGGCTCTAACCAAATGTGATGGGTGGAAGGCGCATACCTCAGCATCTCGTGAACAGCTCAATGAAAAATGCGGCGGGGTATCGTACAGAGAGAACTCACTGGGGAAAATGTAGAGCAAAAGTAATCAATTATCACACCTCCCACCGCATTCCCATTGCAGAGGCCCCTTGATTATTTAAGGGAATTAGCTATCGATCAGCTAAGTGAGTCAGCGGGACAGCCACCAGCCAGCTAGCCGGTCAGCAAGTGGGCCGTTGACTACTCCCCTCCACAACTCAGCTCGCTACAACAGGGAAAGGCTGGTTAAGCACTTGTCACTTCTCACGTCGCACCTGACTTAAGATGACCTGGGAGGAACGCGGAAATTATCAGGTACTAATTATATATGGGAAGCAGGTAGGCCCAAATCAAGGTCAACAAATGTTGAGGAGGCATGGAAATCTCACACCATATGCCAGACTGTTGAGATGCAGGGTGTGTAGTGTGCTGGGCCTCAGCGCTCAGTTCATTATCACCATTATCATCCAACAGGATGTCTAAGTTTACACCAGAGCAATCAGTGGATTTAAGCCATTAAAAAGATGCAAGAACTATACACAAGCGCTGTTGCTGAATGTTGCAACAATTTTCAACAATATCCAGATTCATGCATAGTCTGTCTTCCGGAGCCAGATCCCATTACATGTCCAACCAAGCTATTGCTCGTGTGAATCCTCTGGGAGAAGATTCACTGCCTCTCTGATTTGATAGTTTCTATTTGTGGGTATGAAAATTTTATTGTCTTTTGGAGAGCAGACATATCTATTACAGAAGCAATGCAGATGCAATGAAAATATATAGTGCAATGAAACTTGGAAAAACAATATCTGGAGGAGATTATTAGTATTAGTGACAGACACTGGGTTGATCACAAAAAGCACAACATCAAACCGTCTTGTATGCAACTGGGTCATGGAAGGTAGGTTATGTTAATTTGAACGTTGCAGTAAAAACACTGACATTTTAAGTAATAACTTTCGACCTGCACACCTTTCACATCAGCACACATTTTCTGTATGCTCTGGAACTGGATAGTGCCAATACCAATAGTGCTAATCCAAATTATGAACAATGATATTTAACCAAGTTTAGGTCCCATGATGCCTTATGTGGCGGGGTGGCGATATAAGCAAACAGAATATAACTAACCCGACAACGCCACCTGGGGAGTTTCACCCCAGGAAGTATACTGAGGAACCTGGACTAATACCTCGGTCATACACAGGCTACACAAGTTCGATAACTAAAGTAAGACAGAGACGTGATTCCAAAAGAAATGGAAATTTATTGAATAATTAATGACTGGAAGGGTCTGTGGAGAGGATGGGTTAAACACAAATGAAAAAGGAATCAAACCTATGTGAAAGGAAATAACAAAATATTTATTACAATAATTTAATTAATGTCTAACAAATGCAATTCTTTTACTAAAACACTTCCAGTACTTACGAAGGGGAGCGTGGGCTGAGGCCAGCAATGGAGAGGCAGACTAACTGAGGGCGTGTCCAGGGGTGCAACCACTTACCTACCACACGTGTATTCACTGCAAAACAGCAATCACAGCAAAAAGGTGAAAAACAGTGTCCCAGTGCTCTTTTACCAGTACAAACTTGTGAAGGGAACCGCACCAGGGTGTCGAGCCTCTCCAACCAGCCAGCACTCTGCTCCCCTATAAGGAAATAACAGATATACTAAATTACTCGAACAACATAAAAAGGTCATTAATAGCAAACCAGTTGGCTCTCACTAAAAGTACCAGATACAACTGGCAACGAGATAAAACAACCAAGTCAACACACATACACAGTAAATACAAAACTATAGAGGCAAAACAGCAGCTGATAGAGACCTACAATACAAGAGGCACATTAGTAACAGGTCTATAACACTATAATAACCATTACCTCGGGTATTTATCGTACCCTACTTACCCCTAACTACAGTGACCAGTACCTTGACGAAATGTGCGCTGGCTACGCAGACTCAGGGTGGTAAGAATCCACAGCACCCAAGGGCAGACAGGAACTATAGCAGATAAGATTGATCAGTTGCAGTACCACTTCACATGTGCTTGGTGCACAAACAGTTGGAAAACCTACCTTAATTCACAAATCTCAGCCAGCAGACACCAGTACGACCAGGTAGACAGGAGACTACTACAAACAAAGAGGGGCCAATATGGCAACCAACAGGCAGAGAAAAAGGAAAAGCAGCCATGATGCCACAGCTGCCTTAAATACCCTGACAAGCTAATTGGAGGGCTGGACCAGGGAGGAGTCAATCTAGTGCTGTGGGGGGGGGGGGTGTCGAGAACTAAGAGGGAGTACTGCATTAATATTGAAACAAGTGTTCCTACTACACTTACAACTCATTCGCTGATTTTATCTTGGATAGTGTGGGTGGAAATGTCTGTAACAGGCAGCAGCCAGCTGCCATTTATCATTGAGATCACTCAGTGAAACCTGAAGCACACAAACAATAATGGCTAGTAATGGAGAGTTGAAAGCACATGTTCTGCACGGACAACACACACCACTCTGAGGTACAGGATGATTGCAAAGCAGCCACTGCAGTAAGGCTGATGGCTCCTACTGTAGCAACATAACCCCAGTCGTGAGCATTTTCTGTTAGCAGTTGCAGCTAATTAGTGTTTGCTAATTTTTATTTTGAATATCACCCTGCTGTATCCAGTCCTCAAAGCACAAAAAATTATTTCAAAGATAGGAGTTATAACTTAATGTGAGACTTAATAGCTGCGATTATAGTCTTCAATTACCAATTTTCTTTACGAAAAAACAAAAAAGGGTGTAGGATATCTTTCCTTTCCTTCTGTCTGCATGTGTACAAATACACACACACACACACTCTCTCTCTCTCTCTCTCTCTCTCTCTCTCTCACACACACACACACACACACTACATTTACCCTAACTTTTTTCTTTGTTGCTCTTGTGGTTTGAGGTGCCACACAGTTTACCATCAATGTTCACACCATGCTTCTATAATTGATGTCCTGCGTTATTAGCCCCTTTCTGTGCCATTAAGAGATGCTCAGTGTCAGTCTCTTGTGTCTCTGGGTCCCACTGCTCCTATGGTGCGTATCATGCTGTGGCTGAGGCGAGGAGCTGATTAAAATCTGCCACAGCCCAGTGCACCGAGGACACTCACAGTTATTTGGAGCCCGCAATGCAGAGGATGATACTCCTTTTCCAGTGGCTCTCGCTGTCATCAAAACGATTGCACCTTGTTTCCCACTATTCTCACTGTATTTATGTCTCTAAAACAAAAGAAGGAAAAAGAGCTGGCCTTTAAGGACTTTAAAGTGAAAACTGAAGAAGCAGAATCCATTTCTATGAAAAATATATAAGATATATCTGTATATGTAGACACAGAAAAGTTCTTCTTTGCATCTGCTGTGATTACATGCTACATTACAATGCAGCTCATTACTGCCTACGGTGAATTAATTCCATGCCTCTCAGCTGAATTAAATTAAAACCTGTTTGATTGTGATACTCAACAGAAAGACTGATGAACAGGGCTACTTGATAATTCACATCATGTAAAGAACTAAAGACTGGTAGAATAGTTAAAGCAGACAGCTAAAGTGGCTAATGTGTAGTTCCTCTTAGCTACACTCTGGGAAAAAAAGTAAATTATCTACTTACTTGAGACAAAGTGTCTTTCACAAACACATTGATAAGTTGATATCTGAGTCTTTCCCAATTCCAACAAGAATCAGTCTCTTCAGCAAACCAGACCAAATCAGACCAGCAAGCAGCACTTTGTTGCTCCAGGTCTTCTTCTTGCTTTAATCTTTCCACCCAGGCTTCTTTTTGTTTTGTTTTTGTTTTTGTTTTGCCTGCTCCAACTTTTCCTGATGGGAACCGAAAAAACCCCAGTGGACCGAAAGAACCGCAATCCGTTTCCCCTCCAAAAACCCTGTTCACACCCTCAAACACAAATTTATTATCATTTTGCTCCAGAGCAGACTTGTGCTGGTTTCAAGTCAGCGGTCAAAAAGAACCTGGAAGTGCCTGATGTGTAGTTTTTGTAGTTTATTGGCCACACAAAAACCCTAGACAGCTATGACAAACACACAGTATGAACCCATGTGGTAAACATGTGACTGTCACTTTCTTTTATCAATGAACTACAGGAAGGAACAAATTAGCTGCCTGCCAGTATAGTAGGAACAAAATCTGGGAACACTTAACAAGAACTTTGGTTTGTAACACACTATATTGCACACTCATGAATGCTGTTTAGCTTTTAAGACTTTATTTGTTCCATAGCTTCAGGACAGGCCAATTTACTGAGCAAAAAATTCAAAATAAGAGTCCTGCTATTTGCCATTTTTACTTTATAGCACACCAGAATTCAAATTGGGGGAGGGGGGGGGGGTTGAGTGCCTTTTTATTCTTGTATGCTCTTACATTGTCAATATAGCTAATATCAATAAAGGATCCCATTACCTTTGACATTATTATCTACTCTGTTTTACTGCTCAGCAGCTCCTCTGGTCCAGACTGTCTTGCTCCTCCTCAGGACCAGTCCTTTTCCTTCTTTGAAAATATGTTTCAATATTAATCTGTATTGAGGAAGCAAACATTCAGAGTCAGAGTTAAATAGTTAATATTAAAAGTTAATATTATCAGTCCACGTTATCAGTCCACTCCGTGGATACTGACTAGCAGCTAGGCTATACAGCGTGCTAATCTCGGAAACTCGGCTGTATTCCGAGTAACGTTAACTGTTAGCTCTTCTTTTCGGGAATTCAGTCGGCCGTCTTTTTGGCATGGAAAAAAAATCTCCCTCACGTGTGTGCAGTGGGAGGTGAACATACGGGTCCGGTGAGAGAGCGAGTGAGCGAGAGAGAGAGAGAGAGACAGAGAGAGAGAGACAGAGACCGAGCAACAGAGAGAGAGAGAGGGGGAGCAACAGAGAGAGCAAGTGAGAGAGAGAGCGAGAGACAGAGAAAGAGAGAGAGCGCGAGAGAGAGCGCGCAAGAGAGAGAGATCGCGTGGAGCAATTAGGGGCTGAGCGAATCAATGTGCTACACGCAGTTCTACGATTACATTGCGGAAAAAAACAAAATTTGTGGCGGTCAGTGCTGATATTGTGGCGGCCCACCACAAAGTTTTCTATGTGTGGGAAACCCTGGAGGGGGAGAGCAAGGGGAGATTGTCCACTAGTTAATCGATCGCGGATGGCGTCGTTCTCTCGGACGGATAAAAAAATAAAAATAAAAAATGCTAAAATGGGTCGCCAAATATACTCTGGCGGCTGTTAATATACCTGGGCGGCCCGCCCAAGTAAAGTCTATGTGTGGGAAACACTGGCACACTCATAACACCTGAACAAGATCTTACAAACAGCTCCATGGCAAAAACATGAATACTGACTAAATTCTTCAGTCAGTTTTCATTATGTGCTCATTCAATATGCCATGTATGCCATTTTACAGCAATGGAACTGTGAGTTCATTTAGCAAATGCAAATTCAAAACAAAATCCTGCCTAGCAATTTCTACAGAAAAACATGTCTTCAGATTAGCCATGAAATATGTACTGTGAGGCTACTCTATATGCATATCATGTTGCTCGCCTGCCGATGTTTTTTCTCATCCTTTCCTCTGGATTTGTGCCTGCAGTCAAAGTTCAACAGATTATCTATGAGGAGCTCACTGCAGGTTCACCCCATCTCCACTAGTTTTTTTTTTTTTTTCTTGTTTTAAGGTCCTTTCATGCCTTAACCTAGTGTTGTGTGCTCAGGTTCCAACCATGTCCCATGAGTTGCTGGCCTTTGACTGAGCTGCGTTCTCATCCTCCTTGTTTGCATCTGAGGAGCAGAGAAGACTACATCTCCTGTGCACATTTCGCACGCCGGCATAGCAGAAACACAGGCTTTCCATTCTAAATCTGTAACCAGCTCTTTGTGTGCTTTGCTAACCCAGCCAGGGGTAGACTGCTGTCAAGACAGAGCCTATTCCCACTGGATTGTAAATGCTATCTCAAGATTCAAGATTTAATTCTTTATTTCCATAGCAACCAGGGCATGGAATTTGGTTTGCCGAGCTCAACATAAAAAACACCACAGTAAAGATATAAAAACACAACAAATGCTGTATAACATTGCTGCTAAGTCTCTTCCGGGCTTACAGCAGGAAAGAATTGAAGTTATAAAACAATGAACAGGGCCGCTGCACAACAGACATGTCCGCATCGTGGGCATTGTTGAAAATAATTAAGAATGTCTGCAGTGCTTCAAACTGGGATTCATCTAATACATTCTGATGCTTTACTGCCTGGATGTAATGGCCCTTGGTGTAGCAAATGCTATCTTAACTGTGGCGACATTGAGGTGTGACATATTTTTTCCTTTTACACTCCTGAGTTTGTTGGGCGTGATGATAGATCCTCCATAGCTATGCCTTGTAACAAATGTACCAAGTAAAAGCAATTAATATAACACCTGGTCCCTGAAGGAGAGGAATGAGGTGCAGGCCGTTGGCCCCTCTGATGCTCCAAGTGGGCTCAGTGAGGAGCAGCATGGACTTGCTGACATAAAAAATACACCGTATACCGCAAGCATAAGTGGTGCTTTCCCACGCATGAAATGAAAGCACAAAGCCAATGAAAGCCAATGGTTTTCATTGGCTTTGTTGGCATCTTCACAGCATCAGGTCTTGAACAAACATTCTTCCATTACTCGATATGAACTCCAGCAAACCTAAATCATAATGTCAGTCAATCTAATTTAGCCTTAGACTGGTCTTAGATCCTCAGGTTAGACTAGTCTAATTAAGACTGTTGCATAAATTTTAAGGCCGACTTATTCTGAGGTAGGAAAGTTAGCCACCTTTTCCCTGGCTAAGCTTGAGTTAAGAATTTTGTTGCTATGGCAACGAGTCAGCCTAACTGTCAGGGTGTGAGGTTTAAATACTGTAACTATGTTGTGCAAGATGGCAAATCTTTGGTTTTTGGAAAGAGTCTTAAGAAGAGAGCAAGTCTTTAAAGACAACCCATTAGAGATCTACAACAATCAAGAAGTAGTGGAGCGACTGTGATTTCCTAAAGAAACCATCCTTATGCTTAAATCTGACTTAAAGTAAGATTAAAGTCTAAGACCAGGGGCCAGTTACATAAAGATAGACCAACATCTGGTCTTAGATCCAAACTCCCATTGACACTGCATTGTACTGAAAAGGGAGCGTGCCAAATTAGCATCCGAGGTATGTGAGCCGCTCATGTGACCTGACCCGGTAATTCCGGCTCTAGATCCAGTTTTAGCGGTAATGGTATGACTGCTATGCCCTCCCACCTAATGTATGTATTTCTTAACCTTTCTTGTATAGATTATCCACTATTGTATTCCTGTCTCCCTTTTAAGATCTATATTGCCAGACTGCTGTTTACCTATGTTTACTGATGTTTGCACAATTTTAAGAGTTGAGCTTGTACCAACATGTTTTGTTTTAATAGTTGCTCTCTGATATTTATGAGTTGTTGTATACTTTTATAGTCTATTGCTAACTATATTTTTATTAGAAGTTCTCTGGGTGCACTGAAAAAGCTGCCCATGAATCAACTTAATTAGTCTAACTTCATCATAGGGAGTGGTAAATCTTATTACGGTCCCTAATCCTGTTTGTTTTTTTTTTCTTTTATGCATAAACTGTGGTAAGCATAAATGCTACAGTCATCACCGAAACATTTGATTTGCAGTAGAGCAGGTTTCTAGTGGCATGTTGTGCATGTGTGGTGTCCAGTCTGCGGAGGGTTTACAAGTAGAATCTCCTTGTCGTAAACACCATTCCAAACAACTATTTTGCATCTTAATAGTGCTCCCGAGTCTGATATTAATGAAGAGATTATAGTTGGGCTACCTAGTTTGGTTTTCAGCCTCCTTGCAGAAATTTTCCTCCCAAACAGCAATTTAAAGCCACACTAGGCAAGATTTTCATGTAAAAATCCACCCATCTTATCAGCCCAAATCACAAAGTGGGGCTGCAACAGAGAAGAGAGTCATGATCACTCCTAAATGAGATGCGGAACGTTCACCGTATTTGCCTAAATTAAATTCTAGTGTCAGGTATGGACACTTCTCCACCCACAGGAAATGACGAATTGAAATGAAGTGAAATCCAAGCAGCAGGGAGCAGCGCTGCGTCCAGAGAAAGCTGGACTCACCAACCTTAGATCTTCTGCCTCTCTCATCCCTTCAGTATTCTTTGGTATAAAACATCACAAACTGGCCAAGCTGGTACACACAAGCATGCTGTGTGCAGTTTACTGACATCATGCTACATGATTTCTGGGTGTTAAAGTTCACATTTTTCAAACAGTCACCTCTCACTGGCATTTGGTGCAGCTTTAAATAAAGTCTTTGCTTGATTGTAAAGGGAATGCACGTCTCTTGTTCTTTATGTAACTTGTGTGTAATCTAAAAATTGTATAAGGCTTGCGTACCTTTTAGTTGGTTCCTAGGGTGTTAGGCCGTCGGTGGCCTAGTCACATATTAAAATTGTACCTTGTCACATTTGTAAAATGACAATTACTTTATCAGGAAACCAGGGAACTTGAAATTAATCTTTCACTAGTTCGCAAAACACATCCACAAGCAATTTAAATTGTTGAGAGAAGGGAAAAAACAATCTTCCACTGCAACTTCACTGAAAAAACACCTGCAGCAGGAGTAGCAAATGCACAACTTCAGACATGTGCAGTTCAACAAGGACCTAATGGAAATCCTACAGTCTCTTAGCAACATCAGCACATCTAGATGCCTGCATGCTCTCCTGGCAAGTATAAGAATGCAAATGACCTTTACTTTGACATTTTCGCTCATTAGTGTGACAGGCGGTATATATACATGTATACTGATGTAAATATATTGCACAGGAAAAGTGGAATGAGAAAGGTCTGCACTGGAGTCAACTGGTGTGACTCTTTGGTGTGTGCAGCTTTGTAATAAAATATGGCTGTAATAATGTATGACTTCAGGACAGGGCAACAGATTCCATGTAATATTGTTCAAAGTAATTCAATAACAAAAATCAGTGACTGTATTCTGTTACAGGAGCTGGACAAACGCAAATAATGTGATTACAAATATTTATAGAAATATGGAAATAAGTACAGTATGCTCTCAAACATTTTAGAAGGGAAAACATATGGGGAGGTAATTTTTGATATGTAAATTATTGAGACAAACCTCACTTTACACATAAATATTGATGATTGTTGTAGATGATGTAACTTAATATTTATCTTTTACTTACCGAGTTCCATTTTCAGTCAAAATTTAATTATGGATTTCATTTTCAGATTTACCTTACCGACTCTGCCTGAAGATAACTTTCATGTACTATACAGTAAATAGTTACTAACATTGAATATTCAAACACACAAATACAGCATTTTGTCTACAGAGTGAGCCATGGAAAGCTTAGAAAAGGGTTGTGGCTGTTGAAAGAGTGTTAGTAATGTGTTACTAATCAACCATCCAGCCCAGGAAGCATCATGGATGCCAGCATGTCCATCTGAGCTCACTGGGTCTTGATTCAATAGAAGAGGGAAAATGGTCTATTCAGAAAGTAAAGTGTTAATGAATGGAGGCCTCATCTGGTGACATTGACAACAAGAGCTGTGTGCTTTCTTTTTTGAAGTTAAAATTATGCTGCTGGCTAGAAGTGGGTGTTTACATCACACTCTGCTGCACATAATGTTGGCCTGTAGCCTCATCTCTCCAATGATTGAGCTTTTCACTGCAAGGCCTAAGGTTTGAAATGACGGGTGAAGGGAAGCCAACGTTGAGGGCAGATGCTAAAATCGTGATAAGGCCATCATGGACAAGGGAGACGCGTTAATGGTAGCGCATCAGAGAAAAAATAGCTTGTGGCTCTTTCAGAGCCGATTTGCAGCGCAGGACAATATGTCACAGGATGGGCAAAATGACCTTGAAACTCTTAATGTGAAATTTGCACCCTAATTTTTTTTGCCTTATTTTACAGGGGTCTCATTATGCCACGCTACCAAACACTGTGCCTTGCAGTTCAAATAACTACGCACTATCTCCAGCCTGTAATTGATGCTTGCAGCTAGCACCTTTATTTATTTTCCATTTAGTTGCAGCACAAAAATGCTCCTTCAAAAGCAACCGATTTGGACAACAAATGCAGGCCTGATTTGCTACTCATTGAAATATGTTTCATTGCCCTCCTTCTGGGAAAAATCCAACCCAGGAGAAGTTCCTTTAGAGAGAGACTTTCTTTCTTGTTATTTCTAGTCATGTGTAGTTCAATATTCCAATCATTACACATTATGCTACTCTGCCGTGCCGAGCCAGGACTGCACACAAAGCAGGAAGCGCCTAAACCTGCTGTGGGATTAAAAGCAAGCTTTGCATAGCTAAACAGTGCGATCCCTTGAAGCTGCCAGTCTTTTCAGCGTGCCAACCTCATAAATCAATACTGACATCAAATGTGACAGCTATAGATTTAACAACTTCGCCCAGATCTCAAAGAAAAAGTTGACTTCAGTATAGTTACCTTACTTTCCTCTCAAGTCCCTCACCCCAGTAAGGCGCTATTGACTGTGTCGGCTGAGTGTGAACTGGAATGTCTATTCTTTCCCTAATCTTCTCTCTCTGCTGCTTTTTGAAATCATCAGCACTTCTGGCACCTGCAGCTCCTCTTCTTAGGCTATGGGGCTCTTAGTTAATATTATAAACACGTTATCTATTGGAAATCTCTTTCACACGCTCTTTCTCTCACTCTCCCTTTCCCCAAACTTGAATCATCCTGTAATAAATATGGTGTGAGGGAACAGAGTCCGGCGGGAGGAGAGGGAGGAGAGCGGGAAGAGATTACTAGAGCTGCTTGTAGAATTTTAAAGATCCATTATCTCAAACTGGCCTGATTTAATAAGCACTAGGGGACACTGGAGTATTAAATCTATCCATGCTTTAATGAAAAATTCACCTAAATTATGTCGTTTTCAACAGAAAGTCTTCCACCACTTCCACAGGATACAGACTGAACAACCTGAAGTAAATCAGGCTATAGGAGACATGGAGACATGAGGAATTTCAACATCTGAGAAAAATGACCAATTTTCCTTGCTGATTCAGCAAAGTTTACGCAGAGATGGTTTTATAAGGATGTGTTTTTCCATGTGTCTGTGTCAGCAAAGGTGGGGACCATAAAATAATTGCTCCAGTCTTTCCCGGTCGCCTCTGTGAGGAAACTTTAATTTTTTTGCATCACTGACAAATTGTGTGTCTTGTCAAGTGTGAAACATTTAAATCATACACTAGTCAAACAAGTGCTTGCCTGCTGACTGCTGTGCTGTCACATCTTTTTCTTCCTCATTCCTTCTTAGCCTTCACTGTATTCTGTTACAAAAAAGCAGAAAATTACCGCAGCAGAGTGGACTGCCCACACTCCTTTACATAAATGAAACAGTGCCGTCTTTAAGCCTTGCAGCTGACAAGCCATCAGCATATGCACTTACATCGCCGGGGCTGTATCCAACAAGAAGGGTAGCTTGTGATATCAGAGACAGCAGCAGTCTCACCATAGTTACACAGCCGCTATTTATAGTGCAATAAAACAAAACTGATTAGGAAAAGCTTCCTGTAAGACAAGCTATTCACTGGCTCCTGTCCCATGCAACCGAAACACAAATATGACCGGTGTACCAACATATTATTGTAATTATTAGGCTAGTAGTAGTAGTGGTAGTAGTAGTACTAGCAGTTAATATAGTAATAATAATAGTTATGTTGGTTGATAACACCAACACTTCATTGCATTTCATCAATATATTCAAAACTGGGTAGGGGACACAATTAACTATTATTAAGTTGCTTATTAAAATGCCTATTAGTAGTGTATTGGTTCATTATTAGTCATTACAAACTACTGTATTATCGTATTCTACAAGTATAGCCCATTAACTATGGCTTTTCCCTCACACTAGCCTCCAAATTAGTGCTAATAGCAATCAGTAAGAAAGTTGTTGCACATGAATATCAGGCTCTTAGTATGATTTGCTCAGTACGGGGCTTATAAGGTGCTAATATCACAAGAATGCTTATTCTCCCTTAATTAGGCTTTCTGAATAACTTTAATACATATGAATCGATTGAACATTTCTATTGGTTTATACACTAACAAAATATATTGGTTTCCAGGAAATGCATACTAAGAAAGCCTGATTGATTTGCAACAACTTCTTTACTGACTGCTATAAACTCTAATTAAGAGGCTATTGAGGGAAAAGCCATAGTTAATGGGCTATACTTAGTGCAGAATAAGGTGCTAATAAGTGGTTTGTAATGGATAATAATAAAACCAATACACTACTAATATGCATGTTAATAAGCAACTTAATAATAGTTAATGTGTTTCCTAATCTAAAGTGTTACCCAAAACTGATTGCAGCACTGCCAATGATGACCGCACAGGAGGAATTTCTGAAACTTGGCATAATATAACAACAATGTAACATTTTTTATATCCTAGTTCATCAATAAATCCTCACACTGCCTCCAACAAGAGCATTAAATCAAGCCACTTTCCCAGCCCTCAATTTGCTCCCTGTATGGGCCAATCTGCTGTAACATATTGCATTGCATTTTCTTTTAGAAATTAATATCAAACATATATATCATAGGACTATTAGTGCTGCTTCATAACATTCTGCATTGTCGTACAGGTATATACCTCTCAAAATGTCTCATTTATATTTCGGTGCAGTATTAAATTTATGGTCTGCAACTCTGATAATTCAATCACAATCCTCGGTCTCTTCTCTACGTTCAGCAAGCCAAAATAAGATGTGATTTTCCATTTATTATCTACAAACCTGCTGTGGGCTCTGTCTCTCCTCTCCCTGCCAGTAAAGTAAGTCTGCTCTCCAGATTGCAAGAGGTCTATTTGCCACTCATAATGGGTTTAGAAGACTTCCTGGCAGAACGACTAGAAGTGGGGACTAACTGCGCGGCGTGGAAGCATCACAGGCTTCCAACATCCAATCAAAAACATCTAGGAGCCGCAGACGCCTTTGACCCTGAGCCCTGCTTAGCTGAGCTGAGGAAGCTCCGGCTCTTCATGTGCATATTCAGCACACAAAACAGGATAACGGAGTCAATCAATTTCGTCCTATGAAATCAGAACCTGGCTGCATGCACAAGTGAAGGAGGCTGTTGTCAGAAGCTTGAACTTGCAAGAGTGAAATATCCTGCATTTTCCCCACTGTCCCCCGTTGCACAGTCAGAGTGTTATGCTTCAGACAGTCAGACTGTATTTCACTCTGCCAGCTGAATACTGATGCTTCATCTGCCCAATAAGCCCTGAATGAAGCCGAAGTGACACTTCATCTCCAAGTAGAAGTATTTCACTGGATCTTCTATTCACGATTCCCCATACAATCCTTCAATGCTGGTAATGGAGCATAATAGATCAGAGCTTTTCTCGGCCCGATTCTTCTTTCTACTTGTATGCCAAATTATAACAACATATTTTACCTGTTTGGGACCAACCAAGCAGTTACTCATACAATAGTGTATTCTCTGAGCTTTAATATCCAGAGGTTTCAGCTCCACAGCTACATTTCCTGGGTAAAATTTAATTCAGTAGTTATAATGCTATTCTCTTGTTCTGACGAAAGCCCCCTCAAATCATCAGCACCCTTAATATAGATAAGCCAAAAAAGGCTCTAAAAAATAAGTAACACAAGTACTGGCTATGTTCTGCACTTAGAAAATTTATAAAATTATTTTCTGTTCTTAAGTAGCAATTGCTCAGAATAATATTATGCATTATTGTGTAATTTTCAATGTGTGATAAAGTGATTGCCATAATCATTGGCACCCCTTATTACAGAGCTAATTAAAGTCAGAGTAAGGCACAACTACAGCAGATAACAGAATCCAGATGATAACAGAAACAACATGGTGGGGAACAGAACAACCATAAGATGCGTAAAATGACAAGGGAAATAAAAATAAATTAAACTGGCCCTCATGGGTGGGATGGTGTGTGTGTGTGTGTGTATGTGTGTGTGTGTGTGAATAGAAGGTGGCAAGGAGGGAGAGTGAGAGTTTGTGTGTTGAGTTAGTTGGACAATACTCCAATCAGTTTGGCTCATTAGATGGGTACCGAGTTTATCATTTGAAATTATTAAAAAAATGTAGATTAATTGGCGATGTGGATGTAACTATCCCACAGCTGATAGTAATAATACAATAACATGCAGGGAAGCAGGTGAAAATATTAGGACCAGATTATACCAATAAATTGTGTAGAAATCAAAAACTAAGGTAAAAAACACATTTTCTTGTTAGCCTCCTAGATTCCACAGGGAATAACTCAGACAAACATAAATGGAAACATATCAAGTTTGGTGCAAGTTACAGTTGAGTATCATTACACTCAATGAATCAACATTGTTTTTCTACCCACGCTATACTTGCAGGTAATGACAAATGAACCAATGTATCAATCAAAACATCCAATTAACTTAAATGCTCCAGGTAAATTCCCAAATGGCACAATTAGCATTTACAACAATAAAACACTTTTCAGTTAATCACCATCCGACTACAGAAGACACACCGGCGTGTTGTGGAGAATTTAAGTCTTTGTCACTGGAGCAGTTTGTCGATTTTTAGTCCTATCATACAGGAGAGAGAGAGAGAGTGAGTGAGCAAAGTGGTGAAAGTGTCCTTGAAATCTTCATCTTTAATCTTCTGCGAGCTTTTGGTCCAGCTCTGCCGGGCTGCAGTTTGCCCCGCAGTAAAGTTGGAAATTAAACATGTGGACTCCAACTCCAAAAACTTCACAGATGCAGCGCTCGAGGCCAGAATCTGCCGTCGATCTGACACTCTGACCCTTACATTAGCAAAAAGCTGAAATATAAATGAACTTGACCTCTCTTCTCTCTGTTGTACAACATTAGTAAGCAAAACAGTTCTCCCAATGTGAAATAAAATTGATCAGAATCACAAAAGTAGGCTATATTCTCTCAGCTGTGTCTATTAAAACCCAATGTTTAGCCTAAACTTAAATTTCATGAGTCCAGCCAGATATAAAGTCCTGGCTACACAGCTAGTACAGAGAAACAAGACCAGCTGCAATATGATGAGGTGCTTCAGTCTTCATCAATATGGCATCAACATACAATAAGCTGGAGCTGTGCCGCAGCTTGTGAAGGGGGAGAGGACATTAGTGCTGTCAAGTCAAGATAATATAAATGTGTCTCCTTATTATTGTTCAATGGCAAAAGTGTTTTAATCTGTGCAATATTCCAGTAAAAACACATCTGAACCAACTGAGTGTGTTGATCACAGTTTAAAAATGAATCAAACATAACTAAGATTGATGTACAGAAGTAAAAGTACCAAGAGATAGGTGTATGTGTCTAGAAATGTGCCGAAGGTTTTGGGGACAGACAGTCCTTGACAGTCAAATAATACCATCGACTCACTGGCATTGCTTGGTTTAACAGAGATATACAGTATCATTGACAGAGAAAGAAGACGCTCTGCCGATAAATTGGCCCAAGGATTGTATATTTAAAGAAAAGACCACTGGCTGTAACACATGTAACCAGTGAAGCAGAAAACACAATCATCAATGGATTCTGAAAATCTTCTGTTTGACTGGTGAGATGTAAACCAGTTCGGAGTATTCCCACAGATACCAACCAAATGCATTTCTCAGAACATCATTAGCAGCGTTGGGAAGGGCTGTTTCAGCGCTATGATGTTTGCACCATCAAAACTAGGCTTTTCTTTGCACTATTTCTCTGAATTTGGGGGGATAAAAAATAACTGAAATAGGTCAGAAGTGGTCAGTGGAGTATTGTTGGTGGGTGAAAGCAAAGACGAAGATTTTTGTGCTATAATAAGTTCAGCTTACAAGGTGCCATGAGCCTTAACCCACCAACGGAAATATATTCACTGCCCAGGCGCCCCTGCAGCAGCACCAAAAAAGGAGTAAATGCCTTTTTGTATTTCTTGTTAGGAGACAAAATAGTAAGTTCTGACTCGGCTGAAGCTTAAGGTAGGTTGTAAAGCTCAGTTTAAGGGCGATGGGCATTTATACAACAGTTAGTTCCACACTGAGCAATGCGATTGGCTGAGAGGCATTTCCACCGAGTGCCAAAACCTCACGACAATGACACTCGTAGCCTAGCAACACCTCACTGCAAAAGGCTGCTTTGTTTACACTCTGTCAGACATATCAGAAACGCCAAACTAACAACATGTCAAAACCACTCGTTTCCATAATACCAACGTCTGGAAGAAACGGAGGGATTTGAGGACAGAACTTTTGATCTTTTCTGTGCTGTGACCTTTGAAGAATGGTGAGATGACAAAGGTAATATACCCCAATCCTGATCTACAGCCTACAGGTGTCATCCACACTCTGATGAAAGGAAGAAATGAAATAAACACAGTGAAACAAACGGCCCGGGTACTGTGAAGTTTCATTACCTGGATGACACTCGACACTATTCAGGTTGACTTAAGAACTACTGAAAAGGCTGAAAAAAAAAACACATTCGACATCACTTTTACGGGTCAGTGAGGAAGGCAAGGGGGGGACTGTACGGCATCAGCGGGCGGCTGATATTTGAATGAGCTTTCCATCAGCCGATCGCGGAGCCTTATGAGGGACTCAGCGTTCACCTCTGCCAGCCATGTTTTCATGGGAGCGGTGGAGAAGATAAGAAAGGAGGGAAATGACAAGATCACGCACACCACCCAGCAGTGTCAGCGCATGACGTGTGAAGACTCAATATCAGTCTGAGCTGCTGAATGCAGCCGGTCCACAAGGCCTTCTGCACAAGGTTCCAGCCTGGCTTTTTTATTAATACAGTGAACTACAGCATTAATAGTTCAACTTCGCATAATCCTTCCATACCTTTTTCCCCTTTCTCTGCCTTGTCTATAGGTTTGGCTTGATATCCAACTGCATTTTGGCCAGAGGGAAGGAGGGAAATTGGTATTTAAGGCCAGACTCCTTCAAGAAGGATGAAAACAGAGAAAAATATGTCATCATCACATTGAACAAAGAAACAAAAAGCAAAACAACAAAACCGAAGAACGTGACAAAGTAGACAGGTGTGGTTTATGTTTGAGAGGTCAGGAAGTTATTTCTTTAGAGAAGTATCTGACTAAACTCCTAAAAAATGTCTCCATCCCTCCACCTGCAGCCCAAGTATACACAAACCAGCGCAGCACAATCCACAATCTTTCTGATGCCGGACTAGAGGCGAATTATGCTGAGAGAAATTATGGCTGTAAGTGGGCAAAGGGCAGAAAGCTCTTTGAAGAGTTACTGGAGGCCGTCTCTCACCGACAGAAAATGGAGTAACGCTGTCTGGCTGTGACAGTAATAACACAGCACTTCCACTCCAACGTGACTGTGACAGGCCCGGTGGAGAGCTGCAGTGCCGCCTCTGCTCTGGACTCCAATACATGTGCACAACAAATGAGATGGCTGGATGCTCTGCTGTCATTAAAACATGAAGAAAACCATGGGGAACATGGATTAGCGGCACTCAGAAAATCCAGAAAACAGCAAGACTTGGCTTCGTTTTTAAAATTTTGGCTTCATCAGGTTTACGTGTTTCACCGTAAAGTCTTCATCAGTCGATATTATCCTTTGTGATGTTGGATGGCAACGGTATCAAACTTGAGGAACTACTTTGCATTGTTCTTTTTTTTTTACACATAAAAATGATTGTACAGCAGAAATAATGCAGTCGAGGTGGATAGCAGCACAGCAGTGTCAGTATAGCACTCCCTCATGTGTATTATTGCTTAATTAGTTTTGATGTTAATTAGATCTATCCACTGTAGATTTCTGCTGTCACTAGCAGGTCCTCCTGAAATAATGGCTTGTGGGAGTAATACGTTACAATTCAGATGCACTTTTAAATTGTCCTGAAGGACATTTTCAGTGGGCGAATCCTGTTCTCAGCTAGGGTGCCAAAAATACCAGAACCGCTACTAAAATAGGTCTAAAGTTATTAAGGACTGAAGGATCAATTAAGGACTGAAGGATCAATGGAGGACTTTTTTCAGGAGAGGCTGAATGTTTGCCATTTTGAAATAGTTCAGAACCTAATTAGTGCAGAGAGAGCTATTCAAAACAAGTAGCAAGCTAGGGCCTACAGTCCTCAAAATGTCTTTGAGGAGGTGAGTAGGAATTATAATGTTCTAGGGGATTGGAGTACGGTCTCAGATGTAAAACTGTATCCCTCAGTGAAATTAGCAAAAAGTGCAAAATTGAGCAGGCTCTGCTGGTCTGCAGCCCTGGGCTTCTGGGCCCCAGAACTGGAGATGACTAGTGATCAGATATCTGATACCATCAACAACTTCTCAGTGAAAAATTTTCAAATCTCACAGTCAAGAGCAGAAGAAGCAGGAACATCAGTGGTGGTTGGGTTCACAAGGTGATCAATGGTATTAAATGAAAAATGTTAAAACAGTCACGCTGATTAGCAGTAAAAAGTTGCAGGGACGTGATAGGGTTGTTGATCAATACCAAAGACTCAATTATTACTTAGTCAGGAGCCGACATTTCTTCCTTTCTGGCCCGTACTTCAGCCTGACATTTCATTCTCAAGCCAAAAAAGCAAATGACAAATCTGTATTATAATTAAAATATTTTCTGCATCGTGATATTACCTCTTCCCTCGATGCTTCTGATGGATCTCTGTCTAATTAGCTAGCTTATACATTGTGAAAATGTGACTCCATTATTTTTGTCCATTACAGGCCACCGTAAGCAGTGCAAGAGATCTGTCAATATTGTTGCAAAGCCTTGGTCGCCAATAGAGGTCGATAAGAGTCAGATTGTTTAGTTGTATTGAGTAAAAACAGGACAATTACAGATACTACATTTCAAGATATAACTTGTAAGCCTAATTCTGAGGAGAGTAGGCAACAGAAATATATGGTCAATCTGTCCTTTCATTGTCCCATACGAAAATGCTTATACAATTTCACTCATATTTCAAGTACACTCAGCAATCACTGACTGACCTAAGGGTGGAACTACATTACTGGTGGGGGACAACATGTCACCAAACACAAAATTTGTACCTGAACTAAGCACAATTTGCACTAAAATGAAAGATTGTAATATTAAAAAATTGTGCAGTTGTATGAATGATAAAATTACCTACAGTAAGACATTTTCTGCACAGTACAGGCTAAGGACTCAAACAATTCAGCAGTAAACTACTATATAAAGAATTTAGTGTATTGGGGCAACAGATAACAACACACAAATAGGATGCTGGAAAACTCACTAACAGGGGCACACTGGGTCATCTTTAAAATGCTTTTTTTTTTAAAAACAAAGCAGCAAAGCCTCCTGCTCCTGGGAGAGAGTAAAAACTCGAACTCAGGCGGACGCACGCTCACCACAACTCGACCAAGAACAAAGATTCGGTCAAAGGTTCAAAATCCAACTTTAAAGAGGAAATAAAATCATTTAGAGTAAAATGCTTGTTAGAAAGGAATCTCCCATAAAGAAGGGCCAAGCTGACATTCACCTCGTGAGAAACATCCGCCTGCTAGACACTTTCAGCTGCTACTGCCAACATAAAGGTAGAAACAACTGTCAGATGTGGGGTTAAGTTAAGGTCAGTGTCAGGATAAAACAGACGTTAAAGGGATATTTCTTAATTCCATGAGATCACATTAGCCCTGTATACGGTTAAGACAGCATTTCTTTTTATTGTAATCTGCATCATATTAATAAGTGGCCTTTGTGTGGCTATTATGGCTTACTCATTATCCTAACATTTGATGAAGGTCACCATGCCGTAAAGCAGTTTATAACAGACTACAGACTTTTTTTTTATGCACATAACGCTTTCTTACTGGCTTCTACTGTGTGTGTGAGAGAGAGAGATGTGGTTCACAAAGTGTAAAGGAGAACTAGACAACCATTTCATTATGCTGTTGTGGTTCAGATTTAGTATGGGCCTGCTATACTGAGTGAATCATAAGAGTTTAATACTATTGATAAAATAAGCTAAGCAATATTTTTTACACATAAAACCGCAGCTGAAAGCGGAGAGGAGGGTACTGAGCCAGGTGAGATATGAAATCCCACGGCTGGATTTTTCGCTGAGTCTGGCCAGGTTTTTTGAGTGAAATATGTAATGAGTCCAGTGAAGAAAAACTGTAACACGACTGACTAGTCACAATTCACATTCCATCTATTATGGTATTCTACAGGGGCCGCTCTCAGTTTTAAGGGCGTCCTCCAGCGTCAGGAGACCCACGTGCAACCTCAAAGCATTCAAATGTCTGATTAGGACACTGCTTATGTTGACAAATCAATAGTTCTTCTCAGGTGTGACCTTTACCCGAGAAGTAAAGGTGTCTCTGAGCCTGATCACTCTGTTTTCCCTGACCAACTTAATGGCTTTTCACTTTGATTCTTCTCAAGGCGTAGCATGATGAACAGTGGTGGAAAGAGTACTGCAATGTCCTACTCTAGGAGAAATATTTTGCCAAGCCAGCTGATGTGTCCATTGCCCATTGCCATGTTTTTTTATTCATGTGATGATGAGGTGTGGGGCTTCAAGACCAAATTACCTAGACCTAGTGCCTATTTTTGAGGCTTAAGTTCTTGGGCTGAAGTTCCTGGGTTTAAGTTCCTTAGTGGAAAAGGGGCTATTGTTACTTTGTTGATATTTTACTTAAGTAAAAGTAAAGGTACTGGTGTAAAAAATCTACTGAAATAAAACTAAAAAGTACCTAATTTAAAATGTACTCTTTTTTATAAAAGTGAATAGTGTTAGATGTGATCTTTTCCATGTGATTCTAAAAGGACAAGAGTACAGAGTTCAAAGTAGATTCTTTTAAATTAATTGGGAAATCTGGAAATTACAAAATAAAGCCAGATTACTCGTCTCTTCTTTGCTGACTGACCGTTCACTGTGAATAGAATAGAATAGAATAGAATAGAATAGAATAGAACTTTATTGTCCCCCCCAAGGCAGGAAAATTGTTTTTGGTCTCACTCAATTAAAACACAACATCACATCCATGTACATCACATCAATAAAACAAAAACATCTCATCAATAAAAAACAAATCACATCACATCAATAAAACAAAAACATCACATCAGGGAGAGAAGGGGGGTCGATTAAACCAGTTTATTCATTAAAGTGGTTCCACAAATTTGTCAATTTACGCCGGTCCAGTTTCTGTTGCTTATGGAGACCCATAAAATTTGTACTTTGTAATGGATGAGTGTTAAAATGTTAAAAAGTACTGATTTAAAGAAATACTAAAAAAAAAGTACAAATACATAAAAAAGCTACTCAATTACAATAACGTCAGTAAATGTTATTACTTCCAACGTTGATTATGAAACTACTGGACGTAACATACTGTAGTTAAATATCTTCCTAAAGCTAAACCCTGACTGAAAACACTTAGTACCAGTATTCAGCAAAGTACTGTAGAAGCAGCTACTTCTGTGTCTCATAACACACATAAATGACTTGGGAAATTTGTCGATTGCTAGTGACAAAGCCTGCCGCTGAAAATAATCACTCGCTGCCCCCAGTAGTGAAATACTTTGAGGTCAATGTGGATGAGGGCTCGATCTTAAGATAGAGTTTGTCTGAGAGTGGGTGGAAAGCCGCTAGAGGCTCAAAACATCATTTTGGATGTCAGCGGTCATTTTTCACTTTCCACTGAAAAAAAAAACTGTTTTTCAAACTTTACACCAGTACTTATTGTAAGTATGAACAGGATGTGAAAAAGCAGCATCTATAAAAGGCCTTAAATTGGCCATCTGTGATATAACAGGAACATTTGAGAGGAAAATTGAGGTAAGCACCTTCCCAGTTCTTGCAGCTCGGAGAATATTCTAACATTAATTATCTATGAGCGACATCAAATCGCAGTTTGGGATGTTAACGTTATCCATGTTTAAATGTCAAATGACAAAAAAACTGCAGTTTATGAATGAGTAATGTTTGAAAAAGTGATGTTTTTTGCCGAGAGCACAAAGCATACATCACTGCAGGGAACAGAACGCTAATGTTAAAATGCCTATGTGGTTCATTTACGATTAAGTGTAACTCAATTAAAGCACCAAAATCTGTCATTATGGGGATTGTTATTCTAGCTTCTCTGCCTTACCTCTCTGGGCTTTTCTACAAGAGTTTGTCTGCCAGATAAACATTCACCTGGGATGGAGCCAACTACTCTTTTCAAGTGTTTTATGCTCATGTCCATTTATTGAAAGGCGAACTTACTGTGGAGATTCATGGGGAACAAGGGACTTACAGTGTGATGTGAAGGCATTTTGTTTTGGCATTGATTGAATGACATTGAGTTTTAGTGGAATATCTTGAAAAGGACAATTCTATAAAAATAATTTACCTAAGAAGAATTTACCCTGCTCAGAGACACAATGAGATGCGGGCAGAGATGGAAAATCTCACCTGAAAATGGCATAAGATTTAATCAACTGTCTTGTAGTATTTCAGCAGGGAAAACAATAGTAATCCTTGTCTTGCTTGTCAAGGACATGTTCTGTGACCGTTTCAGCAATTTTGTGAAGCAACGGCAAAAGCACAGGAACAAGAGAATATGATAAAAGCATTACGAGAGGAAGCAGCTGTATACATCTGGCTGACGTCCTGGATGTGGGCCTTGTTGGAAATGAATCAGAAACATCCTTCCCTTGCTGACTGAACTGTTAGTGACCGACTGTAAGACAGTTCAATTATTCAGCATTTACTGTATGTTTTCAAAGAGAAGATTCACTTTCATCAATTTAGAATAAGACGTCTGTCGTAATGTTGGTCACTGCATCGTGAAAGGCCAATGAATGATTCATTTCTTTGCACCATGGAGAGGCTTTGGTTGTGGGTTTTCATCTGACAGTGTGTAATCCCCTTGCAGCTTGGGGACTTATCTCTTGAGACCCTACATCTATTGAATGAGTTATGGCCCCTGCACCTCTGATCAAAACCTCTGATTCCCCATTAAGCCTCCCCTACTTGCCATTCACTCTGACCGCAGCTGCACAGTGATCGAGTGATGGGACCACAATGGTAAATTTCTCTTCCATCAACCAGTTGCTGTCAGACTGTAAAGGGCCATTATATTTTAGAAGAGCATTTACATTTTTAACTTGCATCCTTAAGCGAGTTCCTTGAGTTCTGTGACTTCCAGATCAGTCAAATTCTCAAAATTATCTGCTCTGGCAATTCTCAGACACAATCTATACCAGACGTTGCTCTTTTCAGACTTATCAATACTTTAGAAAAAGAGACATTAAATATTGAACAGTTTGACAAATGAAGAGAATAGCATTACCATAGACGATTTCGGGGGAAAAGGAGTGTAGTGAAAGGGGTGTAAGTGAGTTTCCTAATTTTATAGCAGAGCAAAACCAAAACATTACATGATTGCACCTTATTATTTAAAACATAAAATGAGTTATTAACCAAACTTAGTCTAGAGTTTTCACTTGAGTCATTTGGTTTTTTCACTTTCTTTTAATTTTTGTTACAAATGTGTTCTTCTGACCATCAGATAGAGCTCAACAAGAGCTTTCCAATGATTATAATACTCATATTCTGCCAAAATGTCAGGAATTTTTCCAACATTTTCAGGAACTAAGAAAAACAGCTTTGTTTTCAGCTTGATGACAATGCATTTTTTAGTTTATCCAATGGGTTTTGAAAGGGTTTCATAAGCCTAAGAGGTTGGAGAATTTTACCCATAGAGGAACCATGTAATCCTTCATTTGAAGTGAAAACATGAAAATCACCACACAACAACAGCAATATACTATGCATATGTCATGTGCATGAATTTTGGACTATTTACTTTCATATTCATTTTCATTTATTTTTTAAAAACGAAAGCACACAAGTGACATTACTGTGGAAGTCTGAGGCAGCCAAGAATGACAACTGATTGTTGTTTAAGGGGAAAAATGTGATGAAAACAAAATATTTGAAAATTGTCTTCAACAGTGAGGTATTGCTTTAAAACGTACTTGATGATGCAATGCATTTCACTAAAAGTTCACAACAAAGTTCAAACAAAATTTTTAAGCGACCGCATACCAATACTCCATCGTAGGGGGAGAGAATTGGATTTAATGCACTGTAAACCTGAGAGGGATCTGAAGGCGAATAATTACTCAAGAAATGCTGAGGCTATGATTGTTTTTGCTGATTGGCTCCCTTTGTGTTATCTGACCAGTGAATTATGATGTGGAACACAGGCTGACTTAGGCTAATTATTTCATCCAAATCATACTTCAAAGCAGTATGTGTACATGTTTAAGCCTCTCGGGAACGTATAGCCCATTTATTACTGCGGGGTGCAGGAACAATCAATAAATTCATGTTTTCCATCCACCCTTTTTACTGTCCAATCAATTTAGGACTGATGCGCCTGCAAAGGTGCTCCACTGTCTCTACAATCTGCTATGGTTTAGTACCGACACAAAGTGCTTTTAGAGCTAAAACTATGAAAACCAAAGGAGATCGCATTCACAAAACATGTCAGAAAGTGAGAGTTGTGTTATTATTAAACTCGACCCTACACATGATGACTAAGTGAAAAAACAATAATAAATAAAGGAATTCATTGTTATGAATTAGCACTATGAATACAGTGCACATTCGATCGCTGTAAACCTACAGCTACCTTTAGCAGCAGGAAAATGCCAAGCTCAGAGGGAATCAAGAAACACGTATGGAGAAAAAAAAAAAAAAACATAAAAGCATTGTTTTTCATTGATAGTCTTATTATGTTTTGGCAGTGACATACTGTAAACAGGTTCTATTATTTGTCATTTATTTCATATATTTTCCTATAAGATGCAACCTAATTTCTGGGATGGTGACAATTCGTTTTTTTCATTAGACAGAACAGGACACAGTTACACTAATGTTACTACTAATTGCCTACTGATGAAGTCAAATTAGGAGCATTATGATTTTATTACCGTGCCATTGCAGAGACAGACTGTACAATTGTGTTTCGGTGGAGTGTAGCAGGCACACAAGACCTGTCTTATCACTTATTCCGTTTCAGTGCTCATGTCTCTGCCTCTCTCTCTCTCTCACGCACACACACACACACACTCTTTACTCCTCCATGGCTGTCATCAAACATGCTCTTTCTCAGCCATCTTTTATTCCCTGTATTCACTGTCAAGTTGCCATGACATTGTCTCGCACAATGTACTTTATATGCATTGCATTGGCATCAAATTGGGTTCAAGGAGTGTTTGTGGCTCGAGAGCAGTGACAGAAAATACGGGGCTTGAAAGGGTGCTGCAGCTGGGAACTGACCAACAACCCTGGGCTTTAATTCATGACAAAGACTTCAAAGAAACGAAGGCACATGTCTCACACAGCACTGGTTTCCATTCTCTCTCATTCTGAGATCAACAAGAGGTTCTCTTTTTGTGAGAGGCTGGGCTTTGTATTTTTTTATTTTTTTTGGTGGGAGTTCAGGTTTTCAAGATGTCTCATATAATCTGCAGCACCTCAGTAGTTGGGAATAGTAATGGAGCAGGTGTCGTGCACGTCTGACGGCAGGTTAACTCAACTCATCTCTGAAATCCATTCAGCCCTTTGTGTTTGACATCTAATAAGCCCAGACTTAAATTAAAAGCCCATTAATGCCACCTAATCGGCCTTCTCCTTGCTCCTTCGCCAGCCCCCATCGCACTCCCGCCATGAGGAATTAGACCGGGCTGCAAGAGTGTATCTTACCTAAAGTACTCTCTCCACATTTCTGTCCATTAAAAAAACATGTCTCAGGACTAGAATGAACAAAGACTCGACAGCATTGTAATGGAGAGCCACAAAAGGGGTTACTACATGATTTACCGTCTTATAATTAAAGATATAAGTTGCTTTTTTGTTGATCATTCTCACTATATGCGTTTTATTTATCTGTCAACACTTTTAAACAAAATCTTAAAAAGCGTACCTTTTTAGTTTAACTTTTACATAAGACTGTGTTATTATAACCACAGCTAATCTGACCTTGATTTTGCTTTACCTAGCTGTTAAGCAATCCATTTTGTTTTAATCTTTCCTTTTACTGTGATGTATTGGTCTCTCAGTTTCAGTTTCACTATGCTCCCAATTCCATTCATTACTTTTAATTGAATTTTTATCCATTTTATTTTCTCATTTTACTTTTATTATTACATTAATACATTATTCTGATTTTCATTATTGTGTTCTATCTATTTATCTTCTCATTTTGTTAAAGCCCCTGTGTGTAGGATTTGAAAATTGTTGATTTTGGCCACTTCTAGTGGTAGTGCCAAAAAAACCCACACTGTCGCAAACGTCTTTGCAACCTCTTAGCGGCGTTTGTGATAGCCGTTTCAAACAGCCACAATATGTAAACAAAATACTGCTGCAGATAACTGTAGTTCAAACATTAGTTCCTATATTATTCCTAATCACAGCATTGTACTATATGAAGTAGTTTGCAATTGTGACAATTGAGTGAAGAGATGTTAAGAGATAACGATAGCCCATCCAAAATTTACTATTCTGATGCTACGAGCTGCAGCTAATGGAAAATGTTACCGCTAACGAACTAGACTAAACACAAATCAAGTAACATAATCTGAGTATGGATCAATCAAGCTGACAGAAGGCAGGACACATGAACCCGACACAGGACGTCGGCAAATGTGGACTAAACGACGGCTTTGTCATTTGCATTGTCATCAACGACTAAATTACAGCCCACACACATACTGGATAGAGAAGGGGGGACGCCATGGTCTGCTCACTGTAAGTCACTATGGTTTCTTTCCCTTCTGTAGCCCCACTCTCTGTCGGCAGCCGGCTATGTACCGACAAGTGAAGCTTTGGAGGTTAGGTTACATAGCTTAGTAGCTGTACAGGTAGCTGACTACCTAAATAAACTATGCCATTACAGATAACCGCAGATATAAACCACACTGGGCCTAAAAAAATAGTTAAAAGCTTCGGTAACACAATTTGAGACCCATATTGGTATTTCACTAACATGTGTAGGAGGAAGAAAGCCAGCTCTGTGTCGGTCTTGAACCCCTTCAGCTCCCGTCTAGCTCTCTGACGAGTGAACCCGGCCGCGGTTAACTCTGGTCGGTCTGATGCCGTGCTTCTTTGTTGCTTGTTTAGCTACTTACAGAAGTGGTAGCCTGGTGCTGGCCGCCGATGGGTCCGTCGGGGTTTGGTGACCAGAGTCTCCGGTCTGCCGTGTTGCGAGGGGCCAGGCAACGGCTACTTCAAGCTCCGGGTCTTGCGCTGCCCTCCCTCTCCCTCTTAGCTGTTTTAGCCTCTTCTGTTATAGGCTTCTTGTTTTGTTTTGTTGCAGAGGGTCCAGCAGTTACAGTCCTGTCTTCCATGTTACCACCATATGTCATATTGATTAGCTTCAAGCTGTTCAATCTAAGCAACTAGTCTGCATTCAAACTGCCTCTGTTTCTTCCTGGTTTGGTTTAGGCGCCATCTTTCTGCCGTAAGTCAGTACGGCCAGTTGCCACGGTCCGGGGACACATGAACAGACTGAAAGCAACTCTAAACCAATCTTCTCCATGATGGTCTCATTTTTCTACTGACAAACATTTATGGTATCAAAATTAATTTGAGGATGATATAATCATATACAAATGCTACACATAGCGGCTTTAAGCACTTTGTATTTCAATCTTGCACGAAATCTTGCTATGTAAATAAAGTTTGATTGATGGAGGTTATTTTTTGCCATTTTTATTTTTTATTGGATAGGCCACAGTATAGAGAGACAAGAAAGAGTGTGGGAGAGAAAGAGATGGGATGACAGGCAACAAGGCTGCAAGGCCACATTCGAACCCAGGACATTGTGGTTACAGGTTAAGCATCTTATCCAGCTGAACCACCAGGACACCCTGTCACTTGTGGTTTGACCCCATTTCTGACTTCTTGTTACAATATTGTCTCTGTCGACTCCATTTTTCCTCCTGGCCTCTCACCCCTACTGCTGAAGCTGCAGTAAGGTATTGATTTTGTTTGGAGGAGCATCTGTAATATGAGGACAATGGAAGTCAGACAGAAATCTGACACCATTAACCCATATATAAGGTCTTCAAAAAGTTTCAAGGCTATTTATCTCAAACTGAATCATCCTCCATTTTAATTGTTTTTTCTATGGGCAGGTGAGAGAGCATGAACAAGTAAAAAGTAGAGGATTGTTCTAGCATTTTGTTTATTAGCCATTTTTATTGAGGAACCCAAAAGCTTAATATGAAAAAAGCCATGGAATGCATTCTGTGTGTTGTTCATTATATTACTGACTGAGAATGCAAAAATTGGCCGCACCTCCAGAAACTTGCTTTAGGTTTTTCTCTATCAAATTTTCAGACATACTGAGGGTAAATATCTTTCTGTGAGTTTCTCTTGGTGCAAGACAGCCATGACAAAGTGACTCTGCCTATTGCTTCAAAACACATCAGAGAACAATAATGCTTTGTGGCACATCTAATTCATCAATGCAGCGCTCCACACTTTACCAGCTTCAACGGTGATGCATTTGTTCAGTGTCCCTCTGCGAGAAACAATCTGTGCAGCAGAGCGGTGGCTCGCAACTTGTTTTGCATCAGGGAAAAATTTGACCCAGTCCCATTGCAATCCAACTTATTAGCAAGCTAGAGTTAAATGAGAAATGGAGAAATTAGCTTCAGTAATACTGCAGTAGTCAACCAGCAGCGTTGATGCTCTCTGACATCCTGCGAAGCCTGGCAAGGTTTCTTGACCTTCACACAGTTCCTTTTCCCCCTGTCTGCCATGGGCTTGAAATCGTAAAAGTCACCAAGCCCCCACACCCTCCACACACACACACACACACACAGAACTTGAATGGATAGAACGGTCATTCCCATTCAAATCACCCTTCCAGGATGGTTGGAGTGGCAGCTATTTTTATGTGTACTGTTGGGCTAGTTTCTGTATGAACCAAAATACGGCAAGTCACTGAGGCGAGAGGAGAGCTAATATGCTAATGTTGACTGAAGAGCTAGCGAGAGAAGTAGGCTACAAGCTTTGATAATGCTACGTTAACCTCATCACTAACGTTAGCTTTCAGTTGAGTTTTGACAGTTTGCTAAGCAACACTGAAAATCTCCATCTTAGCAAGTCATTTAGTCTATTATTGAGTCCTAAAATCTTAATTTTCTTAAAATAAATGAAAAGCTTAGCCAGTAATTTCAATTCAGTCAGGAACACTTTAGTCACAGATGAAACCATTAATTGCAACTAATGGTAATACAGTTATATTTGGCGGATATGGCCCTGCTCGAGCAGCTCCCTGCTTACCCGGCAAGCATGCTGAAGGTATAGCAGGGGCGCCATGCAAATCCCCCCATGGGAGTGGACAGAGCAGAGCCAGAGCAGCAATACTCAGTAGTGTTGACATTTAAGAGCCACCGTGGCTCGATTGCATAGACTATAACAGGTGGAGGCTGGGGAGGTGGAGGTAAAGCTTTACCAAGCAGCAGAGTGTGCAGCAGTTGTGAAGCAGGAATCAGTGTAGGAGGAGGCCATTTAAATAGACCGCCTTGTTATGAGAATGGAGTATGATTGGTGCGTGTGGTGATCAGCTGGTAGATGACTAGCAACGCGGGACGTCCGTGCCCTGCCTGAACTAACGCGATGCTTCATTTCAGTCAGGAACACTTTAGTCACAGATGAAACCATTAATTGCAACTAATGGTAATACAGTTATATTTGGCGGATATGGCCCTGCTCGAGCAGCTCCCTGCTTACCCGGCAAGCATGCTGAAGGTATAGCAGGGGCGCCATGCAAATCCCCCAAACAGAACCATATGGCAAACATAACTGGTGCAGCCGATTCTTAGTAAGTTACCAGCTGATCAATAATGAAAGATCAATGTGTAGCAACAAGCTTGTTGCAGACCTCAAGCAGTGGCACCAGACGAGCCTACATGAAAGGATGCAAGCATGCATCCTGATAGGTCATTCTACTGTTATGTGTAATATCTATGTGTAGCAGCAAGCCTGCTGCAGACCTCAGAAATTCATTATCTGAAGAATAAGGATGCAAGCATGCATCCTGAAAGAGGCCATCCTACAGTTATGTGAAATATCTATGTGAGCAGCAAGCCTGCTGCAGACCTCAGCTATCACCTACTGCTTCTTGGGAGGGATGCAAGCATGCATCCCGTGTGAGGTCATACTACCTAAATCAAAGCAGTGAAACCCAGTCAACCACCTTATGCAGCATCTCTTATGTCATATGCAATTTATTGACGACAGCAATAGTATCAATTAGGCTATATGCACTCATGGCTTTGAGCTGAGACAATATCAAGAGTCCAGTCGAATATAAGGGAGAGATTCTTTAAGGAGCGCAAAAAATCCCCCAAAACAAAAAATTGCTTCTCACTAAAATGGGCTGCATTGAACTATTGCAGACCCATGTAAAGCAACAAGCAATTGTAGTACAAGCTTACAATCCCAGCTAAGCAGCAGCATGTCAGCATTATGCTTAAATACACAGCAACACTGAATCGAAAATGGAGCTCGCCCAGCCAGCCATAATGATGCATGCTTGCACCATAATAAGAGCAAATATTCAATGCAAATACTCAGCTTAGGTGAAGTGGAGCAATGGGAACTACAACTCCCAGCATCCTTATCGGCGCCATGACGTCATTGTTTGCAATGAAATCCCATGGGAATGCCCTGGTCCGCGGTGGGGTCTAATGGCCGCTGACGCTGGCAGGAAAAGGCCGGTTTCCAGGCTTGAAGCGGACATTCACGACCGAGTGAGAGCTGGATATAATGACCGGCCGTCGGCTCGAAGTAATCAGAGTTCGGACTCTCGCTCCTTTGTGAGAGTCGCGGCAGGATGAGTCGCGCAAACGCCATTCTTTCCTTGACAATGCCTTCTTGAAGCGGTATTACAAGACTGTATTTTGCGAGATGGAAGCTCCGACAGCGGGTTTGGAGGCCGATGGTGCTGCCTCTAGAGATTCTTCATCTGACGAAAATGAGACATCTTGAGCCCGAGAAATCAGCGCGACCAGCGGCAACTTGTAGCAGGTAGGAGCAGCAGCATGACCAGTAACAGCAGCAGTAGCATAAAGCTTTACCAAGCAGCAGAGTGTGCAGCAGTTGTGAAGCAGGAATCAGTGTAGGAGGAGGCCATTTAAATAGACCGCCTTGTTATGAGGATGGAGTATGATTGGTGTGTGTGGTGATCAGCTGGTAGATGACTAGCAACGCGTGACGTCCGTGCCCTGCCTGAACTAACGCGATGCTTCATTTTTTCATGCAAATCAACTTACTCTAATGCAAATTTTGTAGAATCAAGTTTCATTTTCTTGATAGTGCAGTGATCTGAACAAGTGGAGTTATCGCACCCTATTGGCAGAAATTTTCTCTTGTTTTAAGAAAAAATGAGATTTGAAGGCTGAATATGAGACTAAATGACTTGTCAGGATGGATTTTTTTTTTTTTCCAGTGAACAGGCCCTGACACACAGATTCAAATACAGATGTGCTTTTAGGCTACAGCCACAGCACAACACATCTGCACAGTTTTCAAGCAAGTGTGATAGACTTTACACCCTTAATGCCCAAACTTGCATTGCTACTAAGGCTGGGTATTGGCAAGGACCTCACGATACGATTGTATCATGATACATTGCGATACGATACATATTGCGATACATTGTAATACTCTACATAATTTACAGAAAATTTTAAAATAGAGCTGTAAATACAAATTGCTGTGTACCACCTGGGTAGTCTAATATGTACATCACATTATATTGATAACTCAGCGGACAAATTGAGTCAAAACTATTCAATTCAAAGGGATTTGAGGGAAGTTTAAGGACATTTTAAATCCGTTTAAAACATGAATAATTTTTTTTAATGTATCGATGCGAGGGGCTGGAAAATTTATACAGTATCATGGAAAAAAATATTGCAATACTCAGCTGTATCGATTTTTTTGCACAGCCCTAATTGCCACCATAGCAGTTAACCCTTAAAATTCCATAATCACCATTTCATGCTGTAGTCTACCAGCCAACAAACAGTGGAATGGCCGTTGTATCTATTCAAGTTCTTTGCACACACACCTCATGCCAGTCCCCAACTTCAGATGTGATTTGCTTTTCATGATAATCAGGGGCTTCATCTCCCTGTGAATCAAACAGTCCTTTATATCAGTGATCTCAAACCATGGGCCATAGAGGGCCCAGAGTCTGCAGGTTTTCATTCCAACCAATCACCACACCAGCTGTTTTCACTGAGTAACACAGCTTCAGCCAAAGTCAAGGGAACAAATCATTGAAATCAGCTGCTGTAGTAATTGGTTGGAAATAAAAGCCCGCAGACTTGTGCCCTCCATGGCACCTGGTTTGAGATCACAGCTTTACATGGTTTACTAGGTCCCCGGTTCTTCCAGTCTGGTGTGCAAGATCTTCTAAGCTGTTTTCCCTAATCGTCACGGGGTACTGTAAGTGGCCCGGCACAGACACGACCCCTTTCATGAGGTGTTGTCCAAGGATGGCAGAATGCGCCGCTTCCAGGGGAATAAATAGGTCAGGTCAGACTTGCAGCAGAGGATTGTGCACAGGCTCTAGTGACTAATAGTTATTTGGCACAAATAGATGCAGCAGCAAGAAATTCATTTCTTTGTGTCACCATCCACTACATGTCGCAGTTATTTTTAATTGTGCTCTTAAGTAGGATATGTACAGAATATTTTAACATGGAAATTTTCATCCTGGGGTCTGCATACTCTTTCTGTAGGCTGCTGAAATTCTGAATTTAAAGTTATAAGATGATGTAGCCAGTACAGTACATCGATGTGTCACTGTCCATTCTATAAATACATTGCTGTGAAAAAGTCTTCTTGACCTGCGGAATGGCAGAGAGGTCTATGAGTCCTACGACATTAAACAGGTATTAAGGGGTATTAACATTAAAGGAGTATTAAGTAATCTATGAGCTCAGCCAACAGTAGGAATTACAACTTTTTTCATCCTGCACTCTCCCTCCACACCCCCACCACTCCTTTACCGTTGAGCTACAGTGGCTTCAAATTGACAAAAAAATAAAGTCACATTTTCACCACGGAGATGAGCAAGCTAGCTAATTAGAGCAGAGATCCAACAGAAACACCTAGTGAAGAAATAATATATCACCATGCTAAATACTGTGATAATAATACTGCTTTGTTGTTTCCTTTTGTGGTTTGATCAACAAACCTATCAAAACCCTACAGATACCATATTTGAAGACTTTTATCCTTTATGGGGCACTAAAAGCATGTGTATCTTTCCTCAAGCAATAACATTGCTCCTTTATGAGTGTTTGATACGGGGTGTCCTGGTGCTTCAGTGGACTAAGGTGTGCACCATGTAAGCACAATGTCCTGGTTTGGAATCAGGCCCGGGACCTTTGTCGCATGTTATCCTCCTTTTTTCACTGTCTTACTTTCCACGTTGTCGAATAAAGGCTAAAATGGCAATAAATAATCCTAAAAAAAGAGTGTTTGATTCGTAGAGGAAACATTTAAAGCTTGGAAGTGGGGATTTACTGGCCATAGTTGGATATCAAGATAACTCTGTGTGTGTGTGCGTGCGTGCGTGCGTGTGAGTGACCATTGCCCAATCTTTATCTTCTCCTTTTCTCTTGCTTGTCTTTGACCCTTTCAAAGTTAAAGCTGCACTTTGGTATTTTTCTCAAAAACTATAATGAATGAAATGACAAACTGTGAAACCACCGACAGAATCCACTGGGATGCTGTAGCACATTTTGAAGCAGAGACAGACCTGGTGAGACACATCACCGACAATATCTTCATAGGCTTCAAATGTAAACAAATATATCAGCAAATGAACAGTAGGGCAAATATGCTCTTTGGTCTTCAGCAAGCAGAGTGTCCTCAAGGAGATCATATGTGATAGCACCACTTGAGAGCAGGTTTTCTCTCAAAACAGCCCAGAGGGAGAAATGTTTGACTCACCCGTCTTGTGTGCTCTTTGAAGCTCAGAGTAGATGGAGTCGACATACGTGTGAGTTTCGGGGCTGTATTAAATTGTAAAGCTCTCATGAGCATCCACAGACACATTTCTTCTCCCATGGTACCGCAGTGCAAAGCGTAGTTTACTGCATGGAAACAGCTCTATCTGTTTAATTACCCTCCTCTGAGGCATCAACACATCTCAACTGCCACCCCCACTACTCATGAATTAATGATGCGCATCTCTAGTTGTTATTAGTTAGCGGCATTGGGAAACAGACTGGTCGAAGTTAATTTGAGATTCGGCTCTAAAAAACCTGAGGTGGTTGTTGTTGTCTGCTATACAGGCTGTTGAAACAATGATGATGCTCATTCATATGAATTTTGCAAAGCAATTAGTTTGTTTGGAACAAGGTGGACAGTTGTTCAGGGGTTGCAATACACAGTTTGGATAGAAGACCAACGGGGTGGCTGCGAAAGAGCGTGTCTTGAAATTTGTTATGCAGAATATAGTAGCGATGAAAGGCTGAATGAATAAATAATTCCTTGAATGTATTGTATTTCCAGGAAATGGTCCTGTGTGAATTGAACATTATTCTGTGTCAGATTGCATATGTGTGTGAGTGTATATGTTTGTGTTTGTGTGTGTAGAGTGAGCGCCATAAGTACTGAAACAGCAACATATTCTTTGATATATTAGCTTCCTTTCACTTTGGATTTTAAATGACAATGACTAATGGTGTCAGGGCCAGTTGCACCAGTTGGATGTAAGCCTGGTCTTAAAGCTACAGTATGCAACTTTTTGCCTTGTGGCAGAAGGTGTATTGTTAGTCCTGCACTCCTTCCCCTCAGTTGGTCAAGTTCCCGCCCCAACACTTGCCGCTCATCCTGATGAGCTGTCTACCTTGAAATTGCATAAAGCAACAACACAGCTAAAGAAGCAGACAGTGAACACAATCTGCAATAAAGAAAAAAGCAATGCTGATGTTCACTGTGTTTTTGAAAGGGTCTTGCCCCACACACTTTTAGCTCCACTGCTCTTTTGTTTCATACTGCTTTCTGCCATTGTTATAGTTGCGATGGCTTCCCTGGTCTTCCACACCCACAGCAAGAGGTATATGCCCCAAAACATCCCGAACATCACGAAAAAGCCAATTTCAGGTAAACGGAGGGATGTAGGCATGTACACACAGGGTCATAGACATACAGACTGATATGGTATAATATACCCTGTTTATTTACTATTATTTTAATGTCAAAAAGTTGCACATTGTAGCTTCAAGGATAGGTCTAATGTACAATGTGCAATAAGTGAGACCTAGAAATTACATCTCTTCCATCAACTTGATGTAGCAGTGCACCTGGGTGTAAATCCTATGCCTGATGAGGTGTTAGGGTGAACATTTTCCCAAGATGACATTTTACAAAATAAAAAAAACCAACTCTTAACGGTGGCACATCTCATTCATTGCGAAACAAGCACACTTTTATACAGGATAAATTGCAGAGACATTGACTTTATGTCTCCCCATGCAACAATTTCAGCACACAATTTTCAAACGAGACTCAGCCCTGTTCTCAATATATGGAGACAGTGAGTTCATTGAAATAGTTAAGCTGCTCTCACTTTAGACATAGTGTACCCCTAAGAGCTCCTGTGCATCGTAACTGCTTACAGGCACAGGACTTAGATTTTATACAAAATACAAGAGGATTTTTTTCTGATCCTTAGTCTGACATGGTTAAAATTAGCAGACAGACAGCTTGCTGAGCAGTAAGTGGGATGTAATAATATCACTGACATCGGATACTTGCTTGTCACACCAGGAACACAAACTGTATAGCACCGATCACAATAATAGAATGTATCAACATGAACATGAACATGCATTGCCTGCAATTTAGCTTCACCACATTTTGTTTTTAGATGGTGCAATAGCGGAAATCTTGATTGTGTTGCACGTAGCTTAGCCTAATATGTTGTTTGAATATATAGCATTTGGAGAGATTAAGACTATAATCAATAAAGAGAGATTAACGCTACCATCGATGAAGTATTCATTTTTTGTATAGTCAAATGTGACCTTTAAAACTCTGCAACAGGTTTTCTTTGAAGCGTTTTTGCATTACAATATATCTCTATGACTGACTTGAAATTACTCTGTGGCAGTAAGGAGTTTCAGCAAATTAAGGGTCTGTGTTATCAAATCAGCTTTGAATCGTCATGTCCCTGCTACAGAGCTTCAAGATAAGCATCAATGACTTTTTTTCTCTTATCAATTCTCCCTGATACTGTAGGAAAATAAGCAGAGAGAAAGGAAAAGAAAAAAAAGATAAATTCACTCATGCCTATCTTGGAGCTGTGTGTGAAATGCATTACAATTCAAAGCTGAATTGATAGCTCAGACCCTTGATTAGTTGTTCTCATTTAAAATAAACTCCAAAACCCTAAAATTAAACATGTCATTTCACATCCCAGGTTATAAGAGGATGGAGCCGATACATCACTGCGTCACTGTTCAATGCGTCTTTGTGACTCTGTCTGTGTCACTTTCTATTAATATATTCCTAATTTCTCAGTTGAGCCTCTCCTTCTTTAATCCATCTGCTATGACAATGACACATTCATGTATGAGAAGGTTAACAAACGTGACCTTTATCAAAACGAATTCTCTAGACGCAGTCCCACGGAGCATCGACTTTGTACTGTTCATGTGAAATGATAAGTAGATTAAAAGTAAAAGGTCAGAGCTGATATCCTTGCTACATATTTTAAGCTATTCTGTTGCTTGTTGTCATAATGAAATTCACCCAGGTTAACTCCCCGCAGTTTAGACTTCTAAGGGGGGAAAAAAATCCTATTGATCGGAAGAGTTGTGAGGATTCTCCCAAGCATTTTCACAGCACATTTCACCGCATCAGCATTGCCTCGGGGCATCATACTGAAAGCGGCGGGCTAGTATAGCTCTTGAGGAGCAGGGTGGAGGAACTTGATACAGGTGAAGTGAATATAATGACTTAGCTTTTGACACACCATGGAGACCGGAGCACGTCAGGGCTCGGTAACAACATCCCCACGCCTTGATCCCTTGTTATAGACTATTGATCTGATATATGAGCTTCTGTATTTTTCAGGGCATACAGAGTTTAAAAGATGCCACAATAGATTGTTAGTTTTCTGCTGTCTCATTTTTCCCTCCGTTGAGGCCAACAGATACATTCTACTTATTTTATATTTCTTCCACGTATTTTATTGCATTTTAACATGGCAAAGAGATGTGTAAAAATTAAAAGGAGTAGCAGTAGTAGTGATAGTAATAGTAGTAGCAGTGATCATAGTAGTAATAGTAATAGTAGTGACAGTAGTAGCCTAGTAGTGATAGTAATAGTACTTGTGATAGTAGTATTCCTACAGTAGGCTAGTAGTTGTAGCAGTAGTACTAGTGGTAATAGTAGTAGCAGCACTAGTAGGAGCATAGGAGTAGGAGTAGTAGAAAGAGTGGAAAGTGAAAAGAGCTGCCACCCAAGATTCATACATCAGCAGGATGAAAAGCTGTCGCGGGGCCGATGTCGAGTGTGACGTGGGTTGAAGGATCTGCTGTAGTGAAGAGCTAGATTTAGTTGAACTGTCGCAGAGAAGCTAAAATGGGCATCATATTATCACATTAGATGTTTTTATTCTTAACACTGCAGTGGAATTCTGTCAAATCTGGAGCCGTACCACGGTTTGTTAATAGAGACAGGAAAACAGGGCTAGTTGGGGAGTTGATAATTGAAGAGTGATGATGTAAAATAGTGCATACGGCTCTCAGCGTCGTTAAAAAGTTGATGGTGGCAGAGAGTGGAGCTTGAAGTTGAAGTTGGTAGTTGGCCATCTATAAGATTAGTGGTAATGATGTGGAACCTGGGACTGTCAGACTCTACATCTCCTGATCCTCCACCTACAACTAAGACACGGAATAGAAACTTGTGCATGACCGTTCCCAGCACCGGATCAATATTCACTCAACATTTGTGACATGGAGAGCGCTAAAAACTCAAAAAGGTTTTCCAGTGATGAAGAGACAGTCTCGCTACACTAGTTAGCCAGCAAGGTTAGCTTTTGCTAGAAACAAACTTTACATTAATATATTTTTGTAATTCCTCGGGAGCACAAATGGCGGACTGCACCTTTAAACATTTATCAAAGAATTCTTTGATGCGGGCTTGATAAATGGATTTAAAGGATTTTAGAGACGACTGAATTCTTCTAGAGATATTGTCAGAGCCAATAACAAGAATCTCAATTTTAGGTCATCCATCACTTGACATCAGCCAGACAGTCATTTGATATTGGCAACTTACTGGTATAATTTGGCACTGAGTATTGTTGGCATAGCAGTTAAAGGAGATGCATGCCAACAAATAATCTGGGCCAGGGGTTAAACAAAACATTATTGGCGCCAGAAGTGAGCCTGAAGGAGAAGAAGCAATAAACACCAATGGAGACTGAACACTTTGTTTGTTGGGTAAGACAAGAACCAGCCCCTGCTATTCCCAGAAATACCAACCAACTATTACAATAGCACAATTAACCATGTCCAAGGGCGTGCTTAGGTCAAGCAGCACTAACATGGGGCACTTGCTGGAATCTGCTGGAGATCATTAGTAACTAGGGCTGCATGCTTAATCGTATTAAAATCGCGATCTCGATTCATACCTCTGTGCGATCTCCTAAATGGCAACGATTCTGCCGTATCAGGGACATCCATTGTATCAAACCAAGCGCTCCTAACAAATGCAAACACTGCGTTTCACCACGTGATGAAATGTGCACATGCAGACCAGCAGAAACCGGCAGAAAGGAAAACAACTCATACATAACGGTGAACAGTAGACACACAGGAAAACACTTGTTCAAAGGTTGTCTTCTAAGAAGAGAGATGTAAGTTGAACTTGAAGTTGATTGTTTTTATGATAAGTGCTGGATTCATCAAGCATTTGAATTTTTATTCTATAGCTATTTTGTCTGTTAAAAAACAGGGGCGTATCTTTGACAGGCTGACAGCGGGTGTTGAGTTCAATTCAATAAAATGCATTGTCACACGGTTATCAATTAAACTACCTAATTCCACTAACGCTACTTAAATACCACAAGGTAATGATGCTACCTACCGTTAACATTTGCAGGGCAGCGGATCACGAGTTATCAGGATACTGTTTACATTAGCGATGTGCAGGTAAGCTTTTTTTTTAGCCCCAAAAAAACTTTTAACAGACAATTTTTTTTTTCCTTGGGGCTAGGTTTTTTTTAACCCGGGACTGCCCGATCCAACACATGTATCCGAACCCACCCGACCCATTTTCATACACATAAAACAATGACCCGAAACCGATCCGCAACCCGAAAAAAAGATTCAGTAATTTTCCAACGACTCGTGTAACTAGGGCTATACTTAATGCTGCAGTGTGCGCAGATGGCGAGATAAACCAGCTGGAGATTGGAGAAGTTTATAACGTTAATTAAATTTAAATTTCATTGGAATTTAGTCTTTTATTACATTGTGTGTGTACTGTCTGAAGCCCATTTGACCCACAAAGTTGATGTGACAGTCCCATTACAGTCATTATTATCATTATTATCATATTTTTTGTACTCTTGTCTGTATCAGACAAGAGTGCAGTAAAAATGTATTTTAAAAATTGTTTTGCTTAAGAATCGTGACAAAGAATCGTGATCTCAATTCTAAGCAAGAAAATCAACAGTCTCATTATATCCAGAATTGTGCAGCCCTATTAGTAACCCAGACAATGACATTTCAATACAATGTTTACAAAAGCCAGACTGTTTTTTTCTTAAATGTTTTCACCACCTCTTGGAGTGGCTTTAAGGTGATTTTGAAATTGGTCTGTAATTGTTAAGGGCTGGTCAAATAACAAAGAGGCTGAACGAAAATGAAATAATCAGGAACAACCAGTGTAGAGAGAGCTGTTCACAGAAGAGAGCAAGCTACAGCTTATTGCCCCATAACTTCTTCGAGGAAGTTAGTAAGAATAATATAGGAGACTGGAGAATAGTCTCAAATGTGTCCAACAGTATCAAAGAGGTCTTGCAGTGAAATCACTGGAAAGTGGCTTAACAAGTCCTGTCTGGGGTGAAGTATATCAACAGGAGAAACATCTGATGCATTGATCTTCCCAACAAAAAAGTTAATCATTTCTCATAGTTAGATACAGAAGCAGAGAGAACACCAGCAGAGTTTACAAGATGTTCAACAGAACTGAGTCATAATGTAGACAGGTAAAATTTGAAAAATAGGATCTAACTGTCTAGGATATCTAACTGTAGATTTTTTTTCTGAATGGGGCAATAATAAGCAATGTGGATGAGCATGGTTGGATGAAATAATTAACAATTTTGGGGGGAAACTGAACAGACTCATAAAAAAGTAGATTGTTCAATAAAGATGAGAGTACATAAACTGCTTATGATGTATAATGGCTGCCATTAAAATAGGATCTAAAGCAGGTTCTACTGGTCCAATTTTACACAGCCATAATCCAAAGCATCCCGTCATTATCGATTACTGTCTGGTATGGAAATACATCTAAGCACACAAAAAAGAAAATGGACAGAATTATCAACAGAGCATCAAAGATCATAGGCTGCAAACTCCCGACATCGGACTCCATATACACACAACGCACCATCTCACGAGCAATCAAGATCACGGATGACCCTCTCCACCCAGCTTACCATCTTTTTCAGCGTCTCCCCTCTGGCAGAAGGTACAGGTCACTAGGAGGCAGGACAGAACGCCTTAACCGGAGCTTCTTCCCCAAAGCCATACAACTGATAAATACACAAAAGTCGGTCTAATTGTATGATATGTGGAGTTGTGTATTATATGTTTTTTCTTGTTGCACTTAGGTCCTTATGGTTGCACTGGTGTTGCATGTGGTGTATTGTTACAGCTATTCCATCTGTACTATGATTAATTCCACCAGCCTAGCCGTGTGGTAATAAAAGAAACTTGGATGAAAAAGAAAAAAAAACACACAAATGATCAAAGACAAAAATGGTTAGAACAAAAACTAAACTAAATCAAGGGTTTTCCATGGTTTTGAGTTGAACCAGGTACTAAAAGAATCCAAGAATCCACATTCACTGAGTAAGAACGTTTTGAAAAACAATATTGAACACCACAATTCTCTACTTTTCACAGGATAGACATACATATATTACAATTTCACATCTTAAATAGTCACTTGGTGAGGTGAGGCTCAATATCTCAGGTGTGCATATAATTTAAGCCTGCAAACTAAAGCCAATGTTCTGTTAATATGATGCTACAATAACTAGCAGAAATAATACTATTAAAATGCACCAAAAAACATAATGACCAAGCACTGGTGGTATAGGCAATTGTCACCCAGTAAAAAAAAAGCCATGCATGGACCCTTTTAAAGGTTCTATATGTAACTTTTACAAACTTTTTACATGTATAAATTGTTTTTTATTGCCAATGTATGAACGGGTTGTAACGTAACTTAAAAAATGAGACCTCAGCCGACTTTCTCCGTTGCCTGTAACAGTCTGTAAAGCTACATTCTATGTGAAGGACTCGGGCCGTTTTTTCCGGGAGACTCCAACGGATGTGACGTTTGTGAATTTATGTAGCTATTATGACAAATAGTGTTGATTTTAGCCAACAATAAATGATGTAACGTTACAAAGCAAAGGTGTATAACGATTGCCTTCTACTAGCCAAGAGCGATGCAAGGCAGCGGTGCACACCGGACAAGTTTGCCTTCAGGGCTTTCTGGTAGAAAGCCTTAGGGTAACCCTAACCCCTACCCAAACCATAACCGTGGATTTCTGTCAGAAAGGCTTTCTGGCAGAAAGCCCTGAAGGCAAACTTCTCCCGTGTGCGGCAGCGGCGGCCAAATAACGTTATCCAACTGTACACAAAGCTATGCTAAGGTTAGCCAGCTAGCTGTAACTTAGCTACGCTGCATGGATCTGGCGTTTGTACAGTGAACTACAATGCTGATTTACAGTAACGGTGAAATAAACAATGGTAAGCTGTAATGACACAGCAAGGTGAACTACAGTCATTCAGGAAATGATGAATACATATACATATTCCGTGTAGTTCACTAACAGCGTTATTGCAGATAACAGATAGCGACATTGCTGAGCCTCACGGTGAAACTATTGCTGTTTTCACATATGAAAACTAGCTAGCAAGCTAACGCCACTGTATAAATACAGCCAATGTCACGTTATCACCCGACAAAGTTCACACAGTCACAGTTCCTCCTCACAAAAACACAGCACTGAAAACATATGTAACATACATATAACTTCAATTAATAGCCCGAGAGAGAGAGAGAGATGGTCGAGCGAGCTAGAGAGAGAGAGAGATGGTTGAGCAATCTAGAAAGTGAATGAAGAGAGGGAGCGGTAGTAGTGAGAAAGCCGGTGAATCAGAGAAATAAAACGTTGTTTTCTGATTGTTTCACAGCGGTTACGGTCTAAAACGCAGAGAGAGAGAGAGAGAGAGAGAGCGAGAGAGGGAGAGCCCCGTATCAAAATACCGGTAGCCTACCTTAGAAAAAAGATTAAAAAAAAAAAGATAAACGGAGAAATGTCTTGCTGCTGCTTCTCCTGAGTTTTGTTCAGCAAATTTGACAACTGACAGCTTGAATTTCAGGTCGTACTTTTTTCTCTGTGCCACCATGGCGATGAGCAAATGTGACTGACATTTGAATAAAAGTAAAAAAAAAAAAGAAACTTCCTCATCCATCAACATGATGCCGGTCCATCACGTTCATACTGTGTTGGCCGATACACAGGACGCTCGCTCGCACCTACGGAGTGCGGGCACACGCGTGAGCACGAGCAACAGGATGCTGACTGCAGTTACCTTAACAGCCACAGGTGTCACTAATAAAAAAGCATTTTCTGAATCTTACAAACAGTACCTTTAATTGTACAAACAACAAAATGTGGATTTGAGATTCCAAGCTCAGAAACACCACATTTAAACTCTGCATGTGAGCCTAGGAAGTTAGAAATAGTTATTAAATCAATTAGAGGAATTCAGTTGGAAAATGAGAATCCTTTGCTTTCAGTGAAGTAGAAACAGTGGCTGTACTATTTGTCTTTTTGCTGTATTCATAATGAGACATTCACTCAGCACAGACTATATAAAGGCAGTAAAACAGAGCCCATGCCTCAGAGATAAAATTAAAAGGCCCACTAACTTTCTAATGCTGTAAACTTATTTAATCAAATGTACAAGTGTAGTTAATAGTAACTATGTCATCTTCATGTGACTATGGAATGAAATTGAGTTTGAGGCATGAAATACAATGTTAGTTTATTTCCATTAGTGTGGGCCACAAAGGTTGTGGGCATGATATATTTCCTCCATTCTTCATTTATGTGCATTTTTCCTCTGACGTTCATTACACTGAAGTGCTCATCATTTAATTACTGTTAAGTTTGTCTTTACAGTCCTTATAGTTCATCAAGCAATGCTTAGCTTTGTTGTTCAAGAAGAGAAGAAATCCTTCCATAGACTTTCATTTCCTTGACTTTCTACACACTTTATCTGCAACTTCCATGTAACTCTTCTTTGGTTTATTTGTATTTGCTTCTAATCAGTTCAGTTGTTTCACTAGGCTGCTTTAATTGTTTTTACTTTCAACCCCCGTTCTATGGGAAATGTCTCCTCCTCCCTCTCAGACTACATTTCCACACATTATTGTCATTCCCATTCTACACTGCTTAGCACAGGAACCTGCAAAAAAGTGTGCAATCTGAGACCCTGACCAAAAAGTTATTAGAATTAGAGTGACGTATCCACGCAGACAATGCTTGACTCATTATCTCACCCAGTGCCAGTTACATGCAGCTTATTTCGATCACCACCGCCTCTCCTCCTCCACCAAAACACAATGAATTTTCAAGTCCCCTGGTGCTTAAGCTTCCGGCCCTAAGAATATCACATCCCCCCAACACTGTCAGGAAACAGTTTCTCGCTGCTTTCAAATCTCTATATATGAGTTTTGTACCCCAATATAAAAATGCAAGGTCCCCATCTCAATTGACTGCTCTGTCCCTGTCTGGGGTCCCTGGAAAAGTTCCATCCCAATGCAACAGTGGCAAAAAATACCCTCCAGTTCAAATCTGAAACTAGTTGTAATTGGTGATTCTTGTCACTGGCAGTGTCAGATCAGATCAGCCTGCCGAAACCCACTGCCTTCCAGGGGCTTGGGCCACTGATTTTGCTGCAAATTTAGCTTTATTTGCCAATGACAATAAGCACTAGAGTGACATAACTCATGTTGGCACAAACGGTGAAAGACTCAGACAGTCATAATCATGAAGAAAAACCTACAATAGGACATTATATCACTACTGAGAGAGTATTCCTTGCAGTTAGAGGTAGTGATGAAGTATACATTAGTACAGAAGAGTCCCTTTCTTAAAGCATTGACTGGCTTACTGCTGCTGGACTTACTGTTGCTATGGGTCCATCCAGTAAAGTTAGATTACTGGTCTGTCTTCTGGGACAAACCGGGCCTGTTAAAGAGAGATGGCCTCCACCATAGCTGACCAACTCCCAACTCGAAAAAACATAGATGAGTGTCTGTACCGCACAAAACCCAGGGCGCCTGTAGGACAGCAGATCTAATTTCACTGCAGTTAATTCTTTTTCATTTCTCAGTCCGAGTTGTCCCACTGAGCCAGGTTTTCTCTCATGCCAGGAAATGTAAATCTCACACACATTATTATTCTTGAGTCAACCTTATCAAACTGATAAGTATTAGGAAATGTGCAGGACTGAGCTTCAATCAAAACAGGAAGAAAACTGCCTCACTGTAATCATTTGTACCATGGAAGTATTGTGTCATGTTATATTATATTATATTATATTATTATATTATATGCGAACAAATACACAGACACACAGACAGACAGACAGACAGACAGACAGACAGACAGACAGACAGAAGTATAGATGCTTACAGCTAAGCCAGTGACATTTTTAAATATTCAGTAGCCTAACTGAAATAAATAATATGCCTGTTAATAAATAATGATGAGCCTGTTATTGATTAAGTATGTTTTTGTGGGGATGTTTCGTAGAGTATGCAGAGCTCATAAACAGCCTGCACAGAAGGGGGCCCAAATGAGAAAATTTATGGAGCTCCCTGCCACAACCTTCAGAAAAGACAAATTGGAAAACCATGTTGAGAGAGACCAGAAAAGTTCAAACTTACCCGATAAACAGGAAACACACCACATTAGGGAAAGCAGGATGCTCTGAAAATGCAGTTTCATTGTGAATTTAATATGAGGTGAGAGACCACTGTTTGACTGACTGATAGACTGACTGACCTGAATTTGGCTCCTGATGAACACATCTTGTGCCGTGGGAAAAATAACTTGCCTCCTTACACAAGTGTATTCCAGTTTCATTATTCATTTTACAAGTGGAAAGTCTCTGCGACAGCTGACGTAAAATTGTACCACTAAGGGACCCAAGGAGTCGCCGGTGTCATAGCTGTTTGTGTCAAAGAATCAAAGAAAGGGAGAGGTTTAGCATCGCTACACGATTCAAACTTATGCATTATGCCTAAACTGAAATCCTGGCAACTCCCAGTTTAGTCCTATAGCTTTCTTTGCCCTATTCTCTACAGATTTTATTATACTGAACAACCTAATTCTCCTCTCCTCCTCTCCTCTCTTCTCCTCTCCTCTTGTCTTCTCTCCTCTCCTCTCCTCTCGTCTCGTCTCCTCTCCTCTCCTCTCCTCTCCTCTCCTGTACTGTCCTCCTCTCCTCTCCTCTCCTCGTCTTCTCTACTCTCCTCTCCTCTCCTGTCCTCTCCTCCTCTCCTCTCTTCTCCTCTCCTCTCCTCTTGTCTTCTCTCCTCTCCTCTCCTCTCCTCTCTCCTCCCCTCTCCTCTTGTCTTCTCTACTCTCACTAACTCTGTTGGTTTCTGGTCCCTCTCTTTGTCAATGGCATACAGTACCTTGGATTTAGTCCTGTTACCCATCTATGTTGTTAGCCTTTGTTATTCTGTGCTCTCTTACAGTAAAGTGACACACTGTATCGGTTCTACTATAAACATTAATTATTTTTTGTCTCAGTTATGCCGCTTTTCCACTGCATAGTACCAGCTCAACTCGCCTCGACTCGACTCAACTCTGCTCGCTTTTGGTAGTACCACTTTGGTTTTCCACTGCAGATAGTACCCCTCAATGTGCCCCACCCCCCAAACTGGTCGTCATAGCGACGCTGCGGCGCTGCGGCGCTGCATGAAACGCGACACACAGCTACAATGGAGGATATCGAAGCGATGGTGTTCTTGATTCTCGGTGTGTGGCTGTTAGTCACAGCAAGGAGACAGATTTTATTTCAGAAGAGGCTGAAGGCAGCGAGACAGCAGACTGCTCTCTGGCTGCTCAAGGCGACGCAAGAGGGTAAGCTAACCTGGTAGCTAACGTTAGCATATACGTCCCGTGTCGCCATGACGATTCTCTGACCAATCAGTGGTCTGCAGTGTTTTCACGTCACCTTTTAGTATCACCTCAGCTCGCCTCAGCTTGCTTGGAACCTCGATGGAGGTGCTACCAAAAAAAGTACCAGGCACTAGGTAATGTGGTACCTGGTACCTGCAGTGGAAAAGCGCCATTAGATTCATCTAGTCACTTTGTGAATAGAGGCTCTGACAGCTATTAAAAGACCATGACAACTTGGAGAGGCAGCTCATGGTTAGGGATGCACCAATTATAGTAATCGGCCTACTATTATTATTGGCTGATAATAGTAGAAATTCTCACAATGCTGCATGTGGAGCAGTGTTGTTGAAAGTAAACATTAGGCTCCACAACATCACTTGATAGTTGTGTAGGTGAAATTGTGTTTATTGGAATATTCTGTCATCACAGGTGAAACTCAAATTGAGAAACAGGCATAATTGGCCAACCTTCAGTATCGGCAGATGTTTTTATGAACAAACTGTAGCGATCACAAATTTTCATATCGGTACTAATATTAGGGAACAGACCCCACCAGGGCTGTCATGGGTTATCAACCCAAAAGAGCAGCATCCAAGGCTGGTTCAGCATGTTGGTCACACCGCCCAAAAGCTATGCAAAGGTATGGAGGAAGAATATACTTTGCTTCTGTGAGAGCAGAGGTGAAAGATGACTTGCAGGCAGATGAATATGACTAGAAGTGGCATGAAAAGGACTACAAGCACATGACTAGAAGCTGGTAGAACGGCAGTAGAGGGAAAAAGAAAGGTCCGCCCATGTGGCTGTGAGAATGTAGCTACTTTAAAGGGCCTTGAAAAAACACCAAGAAAAAAAGAGGTCCTTGACAGAGGTAAAACAGGGACTCCATATTGCTCACTGCTTCTGAAGTCAGCGAATTCAGTCGTGTGAAGTCCACTGACAAGTAGCAAGGCAGGCAGCAGGCACAAGTACCAAAACGCAGGATCTGGAGGGCAGAAGGGTCATGCAGCCAAGGAGGGAAAAGACCAGCGGGCAGAAACCTAGAGTGAAATGGCCTTGGGCTAGGGACAAAAGGGAATGAGGATGTGTTCAAACTGTCTTGAAAATAGCACTAGACAGGGCTAAAAGGAACAGTCGAGAGTAAAATAGATAAGATGGGGGATATAATCTTTGACTCCAGAGTAGAATGGTTTGGAGTTCACAAAAACAGAAAGGCAGTGTCAGAACCAAAGCGGTCTAAGCGACAGCAAACAACTGTACAGTTAGCTACTGCAGTGCAAGAGAGAGGCAGCTCAAAAAGCAAAGGTGTCAAAAGATAGAAAGAAAAAAAGATGTCAATACACAACAAGTAAACCTGAAGACTCGTTTGATAGTATTGACTGGAGAGAAGAAACAAAAGAGAGCGAGTTATGACAGTATCTTACAAAGATCCTTTTAAATTTGTAAAACTACTACCTACCAAAGAGTGGTAGTCTGAAAGGAACAAAGCAGGAGCTAGAAAATCTAGAAAAGACACAACTACAAAAGACACACAAAGATAGGTAAAGCCATAGAGGGTCTTACAAGACACATGAGGCACAGTGTAGGACACACTCATACTTTAAAAGGTAGGAGCTACCAATATCATAATGTCTGAAATATTATAATTGATAAGATAAGGTAAGATAAGATAATTTTGCACTTTATTGAACCCCTGGGGGAAATTCAGGTGCAACAGCAGCAATTGGCGGAACAATGCCAAGGAAGTCAAGTACAGGAAAGGTAATAAAAAAAGAGGTAATAAATAAAATAATACGGGAAAGTTAATAAATATAGAACTTCTTCTTCTTCTTGCTTCTGCTCATACATTTTGAGGAATTTTGCAAAAACACATGTACTACTATTACTTCCAATATTATTGACATTTGCACTTTTAAAGGTATATGAAACTAAAACACTACTACCTTAGTTGTAAAGGTATAATCCACTAAAATGCTGCTACTACTGTTGAAACGTATACTGCACCATTTATTACTGTATTATCATACCATACCATACCATAGCCTACAAAAAAACCCCATTCAATTGCAGTAGTAGTAGTAGACATAGTATCCCGCCTACTACTACTACTGTAGCTAATTGAAACTCCATTCAGTAACGCTACATTGTAAGTAAAGTGAAATGGTCTGATGAGGTTGATTTGTTTCCAAGTTTAATTTACCATGACACATTGTATTTTCTGTATTTTCTTCAGCCTTAGCCTGTACTCCAAAGTGCTGAGCTGCAGCTTGAGAAGAGTCTAACCTAAACAAGCAGTTATAGTTGCATTTTTAATGTTAACATGCAACTACTAGCCAATACGAACTTTGGCTTCTAGCTCTGGAAAGTTAGCTATTTTTCAAATCAGCTGTGCTAACAAGGCAGTGATTGTTAGCTTACTAGCTAACTACCTACCAGCTACCTAGCAAGCTCACATCATTTAAACATAATCAGATGTATCAGTGGCAAAATTATCACTTCCCAGTTAAAAACAGCACATAAATGTGGCAAGTCTACTTCATAGACTGTAGTTGAGACAGCCAAGTCGTGAGTTTAGAAATGCAATTATCTGTCAGCCATTGTAGCTCGACAGCTTTGGTCCTCCATTATAGCCAACAGAGGGTGCATTACATCACCGGAAAGCCCTGTATAGTGGCTTTGCTGTTGTGTCACAAATATACTAGCAACCACGGCTCTAATCGTACAACTTGACTGTCTCGACAGTATCGAACAGCAGACAATATGAAACAGTTGACAATCAGCAATTTCGACAACAGCATACAGACAGAACACAGTAGCTACCTGATGGTACAGGACCCTCATTACACAAGACAAGATGCTAAATAACAGGACAGACACAAAACGATCAAATCCTCTCTCCTTGAGACCTATGTATCAAAATAGCAGTAATATGCACAGGCCTGGAAATACTTATTATTGAGTAGGCACAAGTCACTAGAGGAGGCCTATTATTGGGAAATGTGAGCAGACATACAGTAGGCCAGCAGCTTATAGTCTCAGAGACACTCATCACCGGCCCAAAACCTGTGCCTGTATGTTTAAAACCTCTAACAAAGTTCCCTGAATCTGGTCTCAAAATTATCACCTAAAAGTAGCAGCTAAGAGTTTTGTACAAACATGGTCAGATCAACTTTGAGTGAAGAGTTAGCATGACTTTGGGAATTGGATCTAAGAGGTGTTTATGACACATCTGAAAGCTTCAAATGAAAGACTACAGTGACATTTCAATGAAGTGACCCCCTGCTACTGCTTTCCAATGACTGTTTTTTATTTTCATCATAGGTGGTCACCCAGAATAGAACAAAGGATTGTTACATCAGATCCTGTGTATGGGTAAATGTTTCACTTATTAATCTCACAGTAAATTGCTGTATAACCAATGAAAAAGCAGATTCAGAAACAAAGTCACAAGAAGAAACAAATGAAAATATCATGATGACAATATGATACAGACTATATGATCTGTTTAGCTTTAATATATAATATTAAACCTAGATTGGTGGTCCTTACTCACTTAAGGTATAAGGAATTCCATACTCAAAGCTAGAATAGTAAAACAAAAACTAAAGACAGAAAGAAAGATAGAAAGGAAGCAAGAAAGAAAAATGTTTATAAAGGTTACAAAACAACTAATGAATTCTGTCTCTGTTTCAGTGAATGGGGAGAGGTGCCAGGGAAAATGCCATCTCATAGTTCTGCACTGTTTCTTCATCAGACACACACACACACACACACACATGCACACACACACACACACACACACACACACACACAAACAGTCACTACAGTATTTCCCATACATAGGCTTTATCTGGGCGGCCGGCCAAGGAAGATTATTCAAAATGTGTTTTTAATTGTAATCCCAAGTTTGTCAAATTCACATCACATTATAGAGAGCCGGCTGTGCAGCTGTCATTTAGCGATGCACAGACCAGAAGACCAGGAGCACCTCGCTCAGTCTGACAGGGACCCAATAGCCTCCTGCTGTGAAAACAAAACTCCAAACTCACATGTGTTTGGAGCACATACATTTTAATCAAAGATGTATAAAACTGACGAACACACATAACGTTAACAGGAGGGCAGTGCAGCCGCTACTCACCACTGGATTCACCCGGACACACTGCTCTCACTGTAGGTAAGGACAAGTAATTCATCCATACTCTATAATAGGCCGTGTATAGGCTATATATTTAAATTAAGTTACCCCCAACCCCCCACCAACCACCACCACAAGTAAATGCTCAACCTGCGGGAAACACTGCACTACCACATCTACCAAGCCACTTCCCTAGAGAATTCATGATTTGCATCGGGAGTATTTTATTTCTCTTCATTTTGTATTCATTCTATGCATCGTATTGTCAAACTCATTTCCACCATTTTGTATTTTGCTGTGATTTACACTGTCGTCTACTGTCTCAGTTGTGTTTTTCCTTGTGTGTGTTTTGTTTGTTTGCATCCTCTTCCTTTTTTTGTTTTGAGGTGAATAGCGGCCCTTGAGCACGCTGTAGGCTCCAGCAATACTGTGAAATCTAGCAAAAATACTGACACTGTGGAGGCACCTTGTATCAGACTGGTAGAGGCAACCAATCTGCCACCTCTGTGCTGCTTCTTTGCCACTCTTCCACCGCTCGTCTGCCAAGCCTTCACCACTCTATCACTGCTTCTCTGACAGGCTTTGCCTTCTGCTCTTCTGCCTTTCCACCACTGCTGGACCACCCTGCTGCTGCTTCTTTGCACCCATTCCCAACCTCAAAAAAGTGCGGAGCAGTCGGAAAGAAGAAAGCATTTAGTCTCTTCTCAATTCTTCACTTTTTGCTTTACCCAAATGGTTTCCCCCCAAACTGCACAACCTATCGTTTCTGAAGGACAAATAAGTACTCAGGCTTGGGTAAGCTTGGGCAGCCCCGTAACAGCCCCCTATTAGGCCTGGATCACTCTAATCTATATTTTTCAAACTGCCACTGCCATTTTTATATTAACGGCATAGGGGAGTGGCTGCATGGCAGAAAAAAAAGTGACTTTGAATAAGTGCTGGCTTCTTTTTAGGCAGAGCGGAGGGCTTCTCAAGTCGAGAAAAGTGCAACTTTTTAGAGGAGTGCACATGGCAAGGACCTGTTTTTTGGGAACCAACCAATCACAATACAATAAGAGGCGGGGTTTCACAGTTGGCAGCAGACAGTTTAGGACAACAACAACAAACAGAATGAAAATGGAGAATGTAGAAAAGTTGGTAGTATGTAGCATATACCCAGAAACTCTCATAAACTCTCATAAAGTGTCAGTATGGGAAAACATTTTTCTGATTTAAGATTGAGAATTGTGCCTATTTGGTGATAGTAGCAGGGACTGCATTTAGTAGCTATGGAAACAAACTGCACGTCATGACCTGCTTTTCATCATCTGCACAACATGCGATTGAGGCTATAAATTGAGGTAGCGCCTTTTCTATTACAAAAGCGGAGTAGTGTGAACCCCTTCAGAAGGAAGGCACACCAGTCACAGCCAGTCACATCCTCTAATGCAGTGGTTCTCAACGTGGGGTCCGGGGACCACCAGGGGTCCTTGAGGGCATTACAGGGGGTCCCCAGCAAATTGATGAATTATTAAACTTAACACAGTTAGAGAATGTAGAAGAATGACTATTTTGATTTTAGTTTCTCTGTTATCTCTCTAACTACAATAAAGATAGTCATGGAATTCTGGACAAAATCATCTAACAATAAAAATATTCTCAGATTTGGGTCTGAGAGACAAAATCTCATCAAATGGGGGTCCGTGGCTCTAATGTGTGCAAAGTTAGGGTCCTTGATATGAAAAAGGTTGAACATCACTGCTCTAATGCTTAGCCTGCATTCCCTGACTGCACTATCCCCATTCCACTCCCAGCACCCAACAATCCTACGCCGACATACCCACCCCCAGCCCTGTGGTTGTCATCACCCTCCTGACAGAATAATAACAAGACGGTGACAAAGGAGCAACGTCATGGTGGAAGAAAAGACAGAGGATCAGCGGACAATGGAGGAGTGGTAAACCAGTGAAAAAACAGTGGCACAGGAGGAGCAAAATGGTGGCAGGGCCACCTCAGTGAGTTGGTTAGTGCGCTGTTGGGCCACAAGTGGCAAAAGGCTGGTAGGTGGCATTTTAGAGATTCAGTTACTGCTAGGATACAACTGCCGGTGTGCTATGATTGGTGCACTGTCAGATTAGGGCGAAAAAGCTATTATTGTGGCTGCCTCTATGTTTCTGATAGGGGACTATCAGCTTGCTAACCTCTCAGATGATGATGGACTGCTAGCTGCTTGCTATCTGAGGCCTTTCTTGAGTGTAGATAAAGTCCAACTTTGTGAGCTAAAATTGGTTCCTGGAAAGCATCAGGTCACTGGTCTCCACTGTGTCCCTGAGAAAGATCCATACCTTCATTTTCCAATTGAACTCCCCCTAATGGATATTTTAATACTTCTATTACCGAGCAGCATTGCTCTAGAGGTTATTATTATTTTGCAATTAAAGCATCAATCCTCATTAACAAACTACATTAAATAAATGAAGTTATATGTCTCTTACTGAATCAACTTAAGCTGGATGCTGACATTGCATATCGTCACATAGGCTACTCTGTCCTGTGCCTGCCTCAACTCTGTCCTGTGCCTGCCTCAACAATATTATATTCTCATACATGTGTTTAAAGGAATAGACCGAGTTTGTGGGAGCTTGGCCCGTTGGTCAACCAATCATCAACGGGTTCCCGGTAGATTGTTCGCTCCAAACTCAATCATTCGCTCCAAATTCCCTAAAGTTTTTGGTGGAGTATGACATACCTAAGGTCGTTTAAAATCATCCAATTTAGAAAGTGAATAGAAGTAATGAATAATGATTCAGAAAAGTGCCACAAAGCCCGGTGCAAACACAAAGTAAAGATGTTTTTTTTTCATATATTCCTTTTCAATAAAGCAACTTTTCTTGAGCGCTACAGATTGCGGCTGAACTTTACCCGTTCCTGACCACAGACAACCCCCAAGAATGCACGCTGATTAAATTCATTCCGACAGTCAAACCAGGTTGAGGTTTTTACTGGTTCAGCCCCAGTGCAAATTATTACCATTTTTAGCTTGCCAAGTAGTTACATATTTCCAAAGAGCCACAGACTCATAAAATACTAACACACATTCAGCAGCTGAAGTCAGGTTACAGCTTGTCAGTGCTAAATTGTTAATAACTTGGCAGTTAGTCAGCATGGTTTGTGTCAGATATGAGTTTAAAATGCATTTTTCCTATTTCTTTATGGGATGGAAATGTCCACAGGACTTTCACATTAGTGTATATCTGCAGTAGATTTGTACTCGATGTTAGGATCAAGTTTCATATTCAGATTGTGTTTATAGTGATTATCATGAGTCACACAAGTCATATGTAAAACCTTACATATAAGCGATGCTTTATATGAAAAACACAGCACACTTATTATGTATGACTGCCTTGTATGAAATCCTTTGTCAAGCAGATACAATAGACCAAGTGTGTAAAGATCAAGGTTTTGAATTACTTTTTTCCATCCCTGTCCCATAATGACAAGCATATGAAGATCAAAATCCTTTCTTTCCAGTAAGAAAAGAACAAGGGTTATAAACAAACATCACACCCTGTGATAGGCCCGGAGGACCAAATGACACCAATTCAGGAATCCAATATTACATACCTGGTCCTTTGAACCAGGCACAGCAGCCATCAATAATTAAAAACAGGATGAAAACAGCACAGAGGCAGTGTTGTTTCTGTGTCATTAGCATGCTCAGGGCTTTTGAAATAATTTCACAGCGGTAAAGTTTTGCACTTATCGCCTTGTCCAACAACAAAGCCCCCAGGAGAAATTACCCAGAGTGATTTTTAGCAACATGTGCACACGCTGCGGCTAAATGCGGCACAACATAAGTATGACAGATTGAATTGTGCAATGAATCTGATGTGTTCCATCTAACTGGATTGTACACGGTAAGCCCTGGCAACTAAATTACAAATTTGAAATGGAGAATGTGAAATAAGTCCAATCCTCTCGGAGGCTGGCAGGTAGAGCTGCTAGAAAGAGCGATTGTGCGAGGGAGGTTTGTGCAAGAAGCGGACCCCCGCTGATCTGGTGGAGGACATTTTATTAAATACACACAAACAGAATGAAGCATCCATATTGATCCCACTTCAACAGAATCACCCTGTTGAATAAAATCCTTCCAGGTTTCTAATCTGCTAGTGTGACCTTGATTTTGTTTTACCTAGCTTTTCAGTAAACCGTTTTGTTTTAATCTTCCTCTTTTACTGTAATGCATTGGTCTCTCAGTTTCAGTTTCACCATGCTCACAAATTATGCATCACTACATTATCCTTACTTACCTATTCTTTCTTTCTTTCTTTCTTTCTTTCTTTCTTTCTTTCTTTCTAATGTCACTTTATGAATTGATAATGTCATTTTACCTATCAAATTGTGTATTTTTCGTGTTTTATGTGAAGCACATTGAATTTGCCTCGGTTTGAAATGTGCTATATAAATAAAGTTCCTTTTTATCTATTTTATTCTCTCATATTTTACTTTATTTTATAATAATAATAATAATAATAATAATAATAATAATACATTTACTATTAATCATTTTATTATTTTTATTCTTATTATAATTCCCATTTTCATTATTGTGTTCTATCTCTTTATTGATCTTATCTTGTTAAGCACTTTGGATTGCAATCTTGCATGACAGGTGCTATATAAATAAGTTTGTAGTTTGATTGAGTTCTGCATTGCCCACTCAAGACATCACAGTATTAGCCCTGCTACACATTTTGTTGTAGGATACTGTGGAAAGTGTGCAGCCTGCCAGGTGACACCAATTTTTTATTTTTTTTCTCAATGCATGGGCACGACTGAGTAAAGCGGGTGCATGAGTTACTAATGCGAAGGGACGATTTAGGTCAAGCATGTCCATGATATATGTATTGCGTGGCCATGCATAGCCTACAAGTGTGCAGGTGTCAGTAGAGCGCATGTTCCCAACACAACCGGTGACAGCTCACATTGTTGAACCCTCTCAGGTCCACATACTCTCCGCAGCGATTGAGCCCATTTTTCAAGAGGCGAATCAAGTGTCTCTGTGGCTCAGTATGTTTCCAGGCCTGGCAGAAAGTGACTCCAATATTTTGTGGTATTTCGGTCCAAGCAGGCTGGAGCCAGACCTAATTTTTGAGAGAGGACTCAAGATCCCAAACCTTGTGGGACGAAGTTATCAGATTGGTTTGGATAAAAATTCAAGTTTCTATCTTAATTTACCTGGTGTGTGTGTGTATGTTAGTGTCTCAGTGTGACAAATGTGTGTGTGTGTGTGTGTGTCAGTGTGTGACAGTCTTGACAGTCTTGTCGCTCCATCTTTCTTTCTCCATAGCAACCAAAGTGAATTCAAATGATGACTATATTAACATTGGGAATGTCCAGGAGACTGAAATGTTTGGGGTTGTTAAAAAATCTGTGATGGTGTTATTGGTTGGAATTTTTTATATACCTACTGGTACGCCATTAACTAATCTTTAATAATATGCTGATTTTTGTATACAAATCTGAGAAAGTAAAAATCTTTTGGCATTTTTTGGCATTTTTTGGTGTATGTTATGATATGGAAAATTTGCAAACAAGGTGAAAAAAACATTTTTCATTTCACTGTGACTTCAATTCCTTACTACTGCTACAAGTGCACTGTACCCTGCTCCTCCACAGAGAGCCTGCAGGTTTCTAGATTAGCTGTGTTGCAAAGACTTGTATTGCTAGACCACTTCAATGTAAAATACTACATGGTGCCAGATACAACACCAATTAAAGTTTAATTTGCTGTGTAAAATTAACAAAAAATAGCATTGGTCTTAGCTACTATAGAGTCATACAGAAATGGAGAAAAATAGCCTATGGGGCAGCAGATTGTAGATCATGCCACAGTGGTGCATACACAAGCAGCACAGAGGAGAGAAATCTGCCAGTGATAGTCATTTCCCACCAGACACTTGATCACCGCAGGCCTATCTACACACACACACAAACACGTACACAAATACACACACACATAAATACAAACACGCGTATCTGTCAAAACTTAAACTATCACAAAGAGGCAATCCATTCATTTCCAAAGCATGGCAGACATGCAGCACACACTTGGGCCAAATCCCTGTCATGTACCATATCCCGTCTGGCATTCCCTAATTTGTCACTTGGCCTTTCAAATAATGGTTCACAGGGACAGTGAGAGGAGCAAATCATTTGATTAAAGTGGGGCATTACAGTGAGTGTGGAAATCAGGCTGACAGGGAAATGTCCCAGATGTTATATTTTGGACAATGAATATGCACAGGGGGTGAGAGTCTTGGCAGTTGGCACGGGTTCATTCCCTGCGTTTTGGATGGCCTCATTCCTGCCGGAGCCACAGCCACACGATGTCCGTCTGGAGAGCTCCGGCTATAAATAGTGGCGGAGGTGACAAGAACACTGGAGAATTGTGCTCTGTTAAGGCCGCGGTGCTTCGGACCCGGGTGAGTTTAAATGAGTTGCACCGTCATACATCATGAGCTTCCACCTACACAGAGTAAAGAGAACTGTGAAATTGAACGGATTCATATTGACTGTACAGTGGAAACTACTGTATGTCCTCTATGCTATAATCATATCTTGTTTACAGAGTCAAGTATTCAGCTGGCCTAGAGTTGTCGACACCAAAAATGTGACACCAGAAATAAAAAAACACACTTCATCTCAGCTATAGCTCGTGTTCAAGTAGCATGCTTGGTCCACAGATGACTCCTCTTGACCCAGAGCCATATTTAAACCCTCTCTGCAGCCTCTGAGGTGGTTTGATGGCCTCTCGCTTGTGTGCACCTGTGAAGAGACGGCGGCCCTGCAGACAGACAGGTCTGCGAACCCTCTGCAGCCCACTTTAATGGTCATACACCGTTCACACCACGCTTGCCTGCAGCTCTCTTCCTCCGAGTTCTCATAGTTGGCCCTCTTCGTCTTGTTCAACCTGATCTCACAGAAAAACGTGAAATGAGCACGACTTGTTAACACCAAATTTTGCATTGGTGGACACAGCACAAAATGGTTACATAAACCGGACACAACTCTAAACGGGAAGTAGTGTCACACAGAAGCACACATTTTCAGTCACATTTTCATTTTTAGCAAATGTTTTTCTAAGTTAACCATTACCGAACGCTTTACCTAACCTTAACCAAGTTGTTTTAGTTGCCTAACCATAACCATAACCCAAACCTTAACTAAAGTTGTTTTACTTGCCTAAATGTAACCGTTAGCCAACCTTTGTAATTTAATTCAATTTGTGACGGAGGAACGTGTTTCAATTTGTGGTGGAAGAACGTTATTTTCACATAATTTGTGGCAACACATAAATCGGCGTTTCAGAGTTCTTGTTCACTTCACGTATTTGTGTGATAATCACGTTGTCTTGTTTGCATCTATCATTGGATCCTTCCAGGGAACAGTGAGCTCAAGCCTTCATGCTTCAGACAGCTGGACAATGTCTGGCCTACCTAAGCATTGTCGCTGCAGTGGTTTCTGGGAATTTGTGCTGCTTCCTCAGGTCGACCCGAGATACACAATTGGTCTTCTTGCTTGTCTTCCACATTGGCAGCAGCAGTGGCTTGCCTTGGGTGATGACTCTGTAGATAGTGTCTGCTACATCCTTCAGTAACTGGCTGGAAGAACCTCCTCCAGTCAGTGTCAGCTTGCCTTGGGTCCTACACTGAGTGAGTTGTTGGAAAGCTATTAAGTCCTGCCTACTCCCACTAGCTGCCCCGGCCCACCATGACACAGTTGTTCCTAAGCCTTCTCAGCTGCCCTCCACTTCTTCTCGCTCTTTTCCTCTGAGTGCGGTTTTCTTAAATCTCAGTGTAAATGGCACCAAAGTTGCAGGATACAACTTAGATGGGCAATATGTTTCCCATTTCCCCTCCATCCTATCCTGACACATTTAAGGCTCACAAGTGTAAAAATTGTGCCAAGCGGTGCGGCGATTCATCACAGGCCACGCAGTTGAAGGATCAACTTGGAATAAGGATGCTCACCGCAGCATATGCATTGCTATTGCTAAAATGAAAAAAAAAAAAGAAAAGAAAAAGAAAACAAAGCTGTCGAGAGATGGGATGAATGGCTAATGCCAGGAGTCATGCCAAAATGTGTGATTTTAAAATGTATTAGGGAGCATCTGCTGTAGCTGCTACGCAAAAAAAAAAAATGCCCAGCTGCTGTTCAGTTGAGAAGAATGTTAATTTGATGTCAGGGCCTTTTCAATAAAACATGGTTAAGCCTACCAGGCCTCCAACATAACTTGCAAACACGATTATTCTTGTCCCCCACTAATGAATACTGTATGTGTATTCATGTATTCAAGAACACAGCTTGTGCAGGAGGAACTGAGTCTGACGTATTGGAATTTGAGGAATTTGCCCTGACATATTGATGTTCAGAGGTTTGTTTATGGCTAATTGCTCCAACCTGATATAGAACAGGTCATGCCTCACCCTGCTGAACTAGAACTGATGGTAGGCTTGACCTCAATACAGCAAGTCTCTATCAATCTTCTGTCTTTGCAAGTGGGGTGCACTATTTACCTCTGTGATGTACAAACGGTATGTGCTGAGTTCCAGTTCTCTCGGGTTATTTACTGTCCTTGTATCGTCTCCTTCATGGCCGTGTTGTTGGGGAAGGACATGTATTTTTGTGGGACCCAAACTGTGTTTAGTCGCAATATCTTGAGCTGGGTCACAGCTATGGCCATGCAGTGACTAACTCAGGAGACACAAACCATTAAAACATTTTGACTGTTTCTATTATGACACTGCATTGCCCTTTTTCTTTGTTAACTGAGCTGATGGATAGTTCCTACATATTTGATTCCAGGTCTTTGTAGTTCAGACAAATTCCATCAATGACTCTCTTTTCTGTAATATATGAGACAAGAGAAACAGAGTAGGTGATAGTAAAATGGATTTCAATAGGGAAAATGGATGCGTGGCAGCAGACTTCTTTCTTGAATCTCTTCCACAGTGGGATGTGTAACTCAGGAGCAAAATTACTGAAGCAGTCACTCTTGTTATCATCAGGTAGAGCTCTGTCGACACAAACGCCAATTTTTACTGAGCTCTGCCTTGGCCCTTAACATGCAGCGCTGCAGCAGTAATAACAACTATCAAACCTGACTTCTCCGCTCATGAAATAATTCTGAGCCCGTTGAACCATCCTTCGACTGTGGCTTTAATATGCATTATTACTCACTGTGGTAATGACATGCATAAAGCAAATTCTGATATTCTGATATAAATCTAACTGGGCTTTTAGATAAAGATCAAATAGATCAAAAACTTGCATTTTTTCTTTCTCCCCCTTTTGCACTTTCTCTCTCTCTCTCTCTCTCTCTCTCTCTCTCTCTCACACACACACACACATCCTGTATTTCATCTGAGGCTCTGATCCACACAGGGCCTCGCACAGGAAAAACTTGGGAAAGACCTAAATATGAAGTGATGCAATCTTTCTGACACATCCTTCGATAGATGTGATTGGAGAAGCTAACCATTCCCTTTTCCTGCTCGAAGCCCCTCGCCTCAGCCTCCCCCCCCACCCCTCTCTCTCTCTTCCCTGTGCTTGGGTGATGATGGTGCAGTGAGCATTAAAAGGCTGCTTTGAACAAAAAGATTCAGTATGAAAAGGAATGGGATATTAGGCACCATGAAGAGATCGTGGAGCCGGAGCTCCCTCCCCCGAAGCTGTCATATAATTAGATAAAGGTAGATGCCGCGCTGCAAGTCCACCCCCGTTGAGAATTCCCCGCGACCCACAGGTCAGCCTGAAGATAGAACGGCAGGGGGAATGCAAGATGTTTTCTACCTTCATGTCAAGGTGACATCACCTCACAACAATGAGGAAAAGGAGAGATGGAAACACACTGATATTCTATACGAGTAATTTCCCCCTGCATACATGATAAAAGGATACGTGGACACGTCCATATGGTACATTGTTAAAACAGACACGTTCATGTTCTCTCACTCTTTCCTCCTTGCAGTCAGCCTATTGCACTGTACAAGTCACAGTTTAAAATTGTGTTAAGAAAATCAGAAGGTATGCTAACCTCTATGGCATGGAAATAAACTTTTTATCTGCCTCTCCTAACAATAAATCGAGAATTTATTCATAAGAGCCATGAGGTGAGGCAATGTGAATGAGGAGTGTTTGATTTAGTTAAAAAAATCTCTGGACTTGCACTGGTCAAAGGGCTGTTTCATCTTCTTCTAGCCAACTGCAATTCTCTGAGACCTATCAATATCATTCTCTCCAAAATATCTATATCTGGAAATCTCAAAATATAAATGTTCTTTGCCTGAAGTTAGATATCCCGTATAGTTCAATCAATCCAGGAGGCTGACATGCTTTAATAAGCATAGGTGCACATTTTCCACTTCTAACTCTTTTGCCTCATTCTGACCCAGTTTTCACAAACCCTGTGTAATATACTCACAGGCAAGCCCCTCTGTTGCACACAAAAATGCTATGAAACTTGCAGGTAGTGCAGACCCTTGGGTAGAAGTTTGCCTTGGATCAGCAATATAAAACCCTGGATATTCAGTGATACAGCAAACCTTGGAATTAAACGTAAAATCCACCCTGTAACACAATTCACATGTTACTTCTATGGCCGTACATGGGTCAATCGATATGTGAACAAGACTCACAAACTCACAAAACCAGAACCGATGGAGAATCAAGAATCTAATCTGTGATGTCATCGATCAATACTCTCTGGAGACGCTATGCTTCACTGTATAGGAGGCTGAATTTGTGAAATCATGGAGCGTTTATTTGAAATTTTACACTTCAACGAGCTTTATTTCACCGTAGCACTGACAGTTTTGTGCTAGAAGTTGCATCCATATCCCCAGCTACTCTCAGCGTCCATAAAGCTGAGCTCTTATTTATTGGTGCTGTCCCAAAAGTGTCACTTAATGACATCATGGATTTGAGTCTTCAGTCTCTTGTTTCAGGATTTGGGAGAATCTTATATAAACAAATTCAGACTTAACTGCCCAAGATAATGAATGCAATGGAATAACTGAATTCTGTCTGTCTTTTGTTTTTCTTACTTTCTTTTATAAAATAGGTTTGAGGGAATTTCTTAGTTTTATATCACAAGTCTTAGTTTGGTTTATGTCCATGGCAAACGGTTCTGCTGTAAGCAGTTCATCAGGAAAATGAATAACAAAAGTATAAAATTACAGATTGGGCAATTGTGTCAATCAAGCTTATAAACACTCAGGATATGTTTAATAAAAATCAATTTATGTGTTCACTCACATGAGTGAAAGTTGACAAATGGAAAATGATTTAAATGATTTACAAGGAATAATATTGATAGTAAGAATATGAATACTGTAATATGAAGTACACTTTTCATTAGAAGCAAATCTCAAAGTGCTTCGAGAGACAAAACGCAATAAAAACATAAAAAATACAGCAGCAAGGGGTAAAAACTGGGACACTGTGTCAGGAGTCGCACTCAACAATGTAAACTTGTCATAATATTTGCCACATTTTCCCTGCAGCCTTGTTCCTCCTCACTTGGGTTGCAGCATCTTCTCAGAATCGGGCTCTGCTTGCCATGTCCACCTAATGGGGCATGCGCATGGTCGATTATAAGAAGTGTATGAAAGAAAGAAGCTTAGATACAGTAAATTAGCAGCCAAGGCTGAACCGCGACACTGGAAAGCGAGGGTATGCCCTGTGGATGTTGGGCGCTGTGTATTTGTAGCTCCATCCACTACCAGTTTACTCAGGGACTTGGGGATTCGTGGTCAGGGTTTGCGTAAGGCCTCAAAAGGCATGCAGCTTCAGAGGCAACTGGAAAGCGCAGCCAGTGGCACTGGCTGGAGAAAAAAACACACCAATTGGGACCCAAAGTATGAAAATCTATCTCATAACTAAGATAGGTGCTTTAATTTATCATATGACAGTACCATTATCATTGCAGAATTGGGTAGCCATACACCATCCACAGGTCCGGGTGTATTTATTTATTTCATAATTGAAGCTATTGTTTGCTGATACAGTGTGGTTTCCTAAATGCTGAATGGGCTATTTCAAGTCAACAGGTTCAGTTGTTCCATTAGTCTTTGATTGCTGGTACCAAGCCCATTGTTATTGAGATTGATGGTAGGCTTGGAAATTATTTGGCTACGATGCTGTGGGCTGAGTGTAAGCCTAAGAGTAGAGGCAGTGTCAGTGTGGTGAAAATGGAGTTCTGATCGCTGTTGAGAGCAGATTCATAACAGCATTACGCAGGTCGGTGCGTGTTGGTCATTGTTCACCCACTTTGTAGATAGGGGTAAAGGGGCGAGAATACTGGGGTGGGTGCTGGCGGCAGAGTGGGGCGTTCTCGTACGAACCGAGGAGCGTGCATCTGTGCGTAGTGCTTAAGTCAAATAAAGCCTTATATGAAAAGCATATCCAAAGCTCCTTACAGTGAATATGGGATTATGGAATGAGTAATCCAATGTTGTGGGCACTTTGCATGTAGCTCCAACAGTGTGAACATGAACTAATCTACAGTGCCACTTGAAAGCAAAGTAGCTAAGTGTGGAAAAACAAGGCTTGTCATCATTGGAGGCGATCTCAATGCAGAGAGATATCGAGATGAGATTCTGCAACCAGTGGCGATCCCATATCTCCACAGTCTGGGACCGAACTCCATCCTCCAAGATGACAACGCTCGCCCCCACAGAGCAGGGTTTATCAGAGACTACCTCCAGAATTTGGGAGTAGAGAGAATGGAATGGCCTGCCAACAGTCCTGACCTCAACCCAGTTGAACACTTATGGGATCAGCTTGGGCGTGCTGTTCGTGCTAGAGTGACCAACACAACCACGTTGGCTGACTTGTGACAAATCCTGGCTGAGGAGTGGAATGCCATCCCACAGCAGTGTGTCACCAGGCTGGTGACCAGCATGAGGAGGAGGTGCCAGGCTGTTGTGGCTGTGTATGGTTCTTCCACACGCTACTGAGGCTCCTGACTGTTTGTTAAATGAATAAATTGTAAAATTGCCAATATGTCTTGTTTCTTCCTTGTTACTGATAGACTTCAATCATCCAATCCACCAAACAACACCAAACAAGAGTCAATAGCAACAGCAGAATAAGCTGTTTGGCATTGGCAGAGAAGATTTGGCAAATTTTACATGAGCGCAACCCACATACTCAGCTGTGCTGCTCATCCCACAAATGCATGTTCCTTACAAATGAGGCACCATTTAAAAGGGAAATAAACAGGCTTTCCAACGGTATAAAATGTATTGCCAAGAAGCATTGTTACAACAGAGAAATAATCTACCAAACACAAAGTTCCAAACTTTTTGTTCGATGTTTATATATATATATATATATATATTTAGTATATTCAGTATTTATGGTCAATCAGCTTGACAGGCATGAATGAAATGTGACAAAAAAGTATATATATAAAAAAAAAATAAATAAATCCAACCAAGAATAGAAGATGGCATCCCACTGAGCAAAAGACGTGATTTCAACGTTGCGTCTATGCCTTAGCTCTCATATAGCCCAGGATCATTACGGCTATGTATAGACCTATTTTAGACCAAGCAGTAAATACATTATTACAATGAATAAACATCTGTAAATCCAAGCTAAGACGTAGACATCTAATAAACTTTCACTTTTCAACCCCATTTAAACTTAATTTAGCCTAGACGGCTATGGGCCATTTAGACGTGTTTTAAACGTCTAATCAACGTAAAATTGCTCAGTGGGATGGGTGATGCAATAAATTACTGTTCTCATTCTGCTGCGTAGTGTCTTGCTAACGTTGCCCAACCGCGCAAGACTTTGAACACTGAACAGTCAACAGTTGGTCAACTTTCAACTTCAACTTTACTAACCTGTGCAGACTGACCAGGGGGGCAGGGACCTCTGAACACAGAAAACAATCTTCAATGGTGCAGACCGCCTCTCCCTGGCTATATAAGCTACTGTCATGTACCATTGACTTTCTAAAATTTATTTGTCACACATAGACTCCCAGAATTTTTTTTTGAAAAAACACGTGTGAAATCCCATGATACTCATGTGGAGAGAAGAAAATTATTTGTGTTTCTACTGTTGTTGGCAATTACCGCCACACAATGGTGCCAAAGCAAATTCATGCGCAGCGGCTCTCATTGATGGCATGCAAATGGTCGCTCAACTCAATGCCCTTAATGATGATCGCCATGAAAACATCAACTGCATGTTTGCCAGAAGGAGCAATGTCTTTATGCTGAAGCCTCTAGTTTAAATTTGCGAGTGGATCCGGATCCGACTCACAAACAAGCAATAATAGCACGAACCTTGGCGGAGGTCTGCGCTCTCCGAGTGCCCTTCTAGTTTATTTATTTATTTATCTCCGCCCCTAACGTTACTTATTTTAGAGACCCCCACAAAGCTCAGATTATAACTCGAACCCTGAGAGTCTCCTCTCATGACCGAAGACACAGCTGTAGATAATGCTGGAGCATCCATCCACCCAGCTCAGCATGTTGAGGCTCAATCCAACCTGCTCCACCTTGTTGAGACTCCATCCCATGAGGCTCCAATGACTGATGACTTCAAAATCATTGAGAGATTGAGGCTGCTTCAGCACTCCCCCATTGGTTTTGACGATGACTACCACGTGGGGGCAGTTGAAGAGAGATACCTCTATGCTCCCCCATGTGACACATCTGGATTTGTGGCTGACTGCTGCTCACCCTGTGGATCCACTCTGGGCTGCCTTGATGAGCGGGAGCCAGTCCCACAAATCCCACTTTGACTTGGAGAGGGAGGGATTTGGTGAGGAGCTCTACGCTTCATCACATCTCTCTAGATTTGTAGTTGACTGCTCCCCACACCATGGCCCTACTCAAGATCATCTTGATGAATGGGAGCCAATCATCAAAGCTGATTCTAAACTGATGCTGTTCCTCCAGGACTTGGAGAGGGAGGATCTATCCGTCTCTCTTGCTGAATACACCCCGATTCACTTGCTTAAGGAAGGGTCAACCAACCGGCTTCAGGAGTCCCAGGCTCCAGCCATCCAGGTTGAAGTCAAAGCTCCACCAAGCCTTGTGGTTGAAACTGTAAAAGACACCAAGGATCTGTTCTGTCTGACCCTGGAAAAGACACTTTCACCCGTCCAACTGGTCAAACCTACAGGACCTCAGAGTTCCAGTGCCAAAGACAGCCTGTCGACAAAACAAAAGAAGAAGTGTGGCTTCCTTTCTTGGCTATCCCGCATATTCTGGGGGAAAAACAAGAAATCTGCTGACAACATGGCTACAACAGCAGAGACGCCACTCCAACAGACCTGCCAAACAGAAGCAGATGAGCTAAAGCCCTGCTTGAACACCCTCTCACCCGCAGTCCACTTCTAAATTCCTGTCATCTTCCTATCCACTTCACAGAATTGAACAACTGAATAATTTTATTTTAATACATTTATTTGCACACTACTGTTATAGTGTCTTTGTGCATTTCTTCAAAACACACCTTTATTCATGCAGTTATGGGTAGTGAAAGTGTAATGGAATTAGTAAATATATGTTGGCCATTAACATTTTCTATACCTCTATTACTAACAATATATTCAATATTTATTCTAAATGTGGCTATTCTTTCACTGAGAGTCCATTTGCTTTTAATATACCACTTGTTTTCTGTAAAAAACAAACAAAAACACATACAATTATTATTATGGTAACGCATTATTTCGCAGCCCGCTAATAACGGAGTAACTAGTTTGCAATTATGGGGTACTAGTAAAATAACAATGCTGTAGCTACAGGGTAACAAAACAAGAAGTCCGGGAATTAAGGGGTAACAATGTTGTAATTATGAGAGACTTATAAGGTAGTTATGGTGTAACTATTGTTGTAATTACTGCATACTTAAAAAAAATGACAGGGTACAATAACATAATTAGGGGGGACAAAACAAATGTTATCGGTGCTTGTTCTCTGTAGTTATGGAGTAAGTACAAGGTGTGCGGGCTGTAAAATAAGCAGTGCTTGTTCTCCTCTTGTTCATAGTAATTATAGAGTAAGTACAAGTTTGCCCCACAGTAAATACAGTGTAACAGAAAGTCACATATGTCCATCTGGTGTTAGGAGAGGAGACCTTAGACCAACTGTTTGGTGACATTTCTGTAACAATATAGCATAGCACAAAAAATATGGATCTTCAACACACAGTAACAGACTTAATTGAACATACAAGAGCTTTATTGAATGTAATATACAGTATGTTGAGATGAAATATCAAATGTCAATTTTGTAATATAAAATGTTAAAATTAAAACCTTCATAATCCTTCTATAAAACAATTTAGGATCTAAATACTTACTCCATAACTACAGGTTCCCTGTACAAGCACAATATTTTTTTAAAATTGTTATTTTATTAGTACCCCATAACTACAAACTAGTTACACCGTAATTAGCGGGCTGTAAAATATAGCATTACCAAAAATTGTTAATGGGGTACAAGTCAAGTCAAGCTATGCCTAAGCTTATACAGGTTATATTTTGGTTCTCTACAATGCAACTGTATTTGTCATCTCCAGAGGAAAATGTCTGAATGAAAATCAATGGGAAATAAGTCTAGTCTTTAATTTGAGGGTGTTCTGTCAGTAGCATTATCCATCAGGCCTACTATATAAACCAAATTCATTAGAAAATGGGATTCATTTGCTGAGTAAATATTTTATTAATTTGAGTCGCTTAGCCCCGTAATGACCATCCATCATTACTCAAGCATGGTCTTGTAGGCTTTTGTTCTGCGCTTGAAACGTGGGCTCAGGTGGAAGGATAAAAGTGGGAAGATGTTTGTTTTGCAGGTGAATTAGAAGTAGCTCAATATCATCCATGCCTAATGTGGGAGCAGAATAACGGAAGTCTCCTTTACTTTCTCTCCCTACAGTCTTTTGTCAGGCATACTATTTATTTTTGTTTTTCTTCCGAAAAATAATGCTCACGCTATTTCATGACTAATGTTACGATATTTGCCAAAATAATAAACAGCTATAGGATGTGCTGAGTTTTACTGCCTGAAGTGGTAAACGTGTGCCATATCTACTTAGGCTGAAAAAATAACTTAAAGTAGGGCTGTAGATTAATTTATAGACTGCTAAGCCAATAAGTTTCTTTAACGCTTGGTCTTGTGATGAAAAATGGGCAACATTTCTGCTGAAATATCCATGCGTGGACATGTTGTCCCATTTATCATGGAATTAATAATGAAACTTGAAGAGCTTTGGCCATGTTTGCATTGTGAATAGAGAAAGATTTTTTTTTCTTTTTTCTATTCTGTTTTTATTGTAAGTAAAGCAAAATGTTCATGAGAAAAATTCTGAATCACTCCCCCTCTGTGTGCCTTGAATCCCTGACCTGAACATCTTCTTCTTCATATGCATCCTCCTCTTTCTCATCCTCCTGTCCGTTCTCTTCAATCAAGACATTCCTCCATGCAGTTCAATGCTGTAGAAGATGCAGTGAACCACTAGATAATTTGGCACAGGGTCGGAAGTTAAGATATGCTTTCTCTGGGCTTTAAATAATGTGTGCCAAACAGCACTTTCTGCCCAGTAAATCACAGAGACAGAGTGATTTGATTAATCTCCTCTTCCATTTTTGTGCTTTACAACTGACACACCTCAAATTTCATATTAATCAGGAAAAAAGTGCCTTCGTTCCTTCCATCCACATTAGACATGCAATATGCTTGAGCGCCTGGTCAGCAGATTAGGCTTCCATTTTTACAAGCACAGAATGATTACCGCCCAGGCCAATGTTTATAAGATGGGAGCCGCACAGCAGGACTCTTGGCTAATCAGTAGTAGATCCGGCATCCTTTTGAGTAGTGCAGGTTCAGAAGAGGTATTAAAATGCACTTTGAATTGTGGGTAAATGATGAGTGAATGGCAGGTCTCAGAAGCACTCTGCACCAATGTTACCAAAACAAAGTCCTATTTATTGTACTTGGTAAAGAAAAAAAAAAAGCAATTCCGATCCTGATGGACTTATTTTGAATTTTTTGCCAAATATTATTTTACAAACACAATACAAAAACTGACATTAGGCATGAAATGTTTCATGAATATGCTTTGTAGTTTTTGCCTGTTAAATTGTTAAGGCATTATTAATATGGGTAGCACTTTACAAATTACACAGCAATTACTGTGTAATTACATAGACCTTATCAGAAAGAACTGGTAATTTCTGGTAATAATGAGTAAATGTTTGTAATTATAATGTGTTATTTCTCAGTTAAATGCCAATAATCTCTGGTGATAACAAGTAATTATTAGCATGATACCAGTATTACATTAATTTAGTAAATTGTGCAGTCATTACTGAATAATTACTCTGTAATCCTTTGGAAACATCTGCTTACCGGCCTGATGCAGGCTTGATATCTCAATATTACACTGATTTTACTCTGTAGCTACTCCATTCCTTGGTGCAATAAGGTGATGAGGTAGTTACCACATCATTACTCAATATCTTTCATATTATTAATAAAATGCATATAAGTCCAAGTCCAAGTATTACCCAGCATACCATGCGTGAAAAACATATTAAAAAAACAATAAAATAACAACAAAAAAATATGGCTAAACCCATGTTTTTCCAGACGAACGTTTGTGATTTCCACAAAGACTTTTATATTGACATTTCTGTCCAATAAACTGTCACTATTCCCCTGTTATATCACAGATGACAAAGTGTTACACAAACACCTAAAGAAAGCGGACATAGGTATCAAAACAGTATTCATAAATGTGTCATGTTGCTGTTACGAGGCTCTTGTTCAATTTATTATAAATGTAGAGTGTTACCTTAATGATAATGGTTCAGATTAATTTTACCTCTCTTAATAAAGCTCTTCAGCTGCTCAACTATACCAGACATGGTAACCACTTAGACATTACATTTAAAAATGTAATTCAAAACCTTGAAACAGGTGAAGTGTTGTGGGTGTAATGTCCTGAGGACCAACAGTGGTTGTTGTCTGTAAGTACATGTGTAGGTCAGTCTAAGATATATATATATTTTTTGTAGGCACAGTATACAGTATATATGCAGATATGATATTGTTTATTGTTTATAGTGGATGTCAAAGGTTTACATGCCCATTTGAATTTATTATTTTTTATTGCCTTGAGGCTTAAATTGAAATGAACATCCACTAATTCACTTTCATTTGGATATAATAACCAGCAAAATCAAGGTAAAAACAAAATGCATTTCTGGCAATGTATTATAAATGGAACACTGTGTGATATTAACCTCTGACCTTTTTACCCTTCACAGTTTCACACTTTTCCCCAGTCAGATCTACTTTTCCCATCTGTCAACCTCTGCCTTGAAGGACTGGATAAGGCATTATCTAGCATGCTGTATTACTTCAGAATATACTGAATTGCAACAGCTGTTAGATAGCATGAATACAATTGTAAGTTGGATTTGTTATCAATGGTTTGTTCCAGGACTAAGACTCATGCTATTATAGGAAATCTGCTACCCCTTACAGCTGGTTTTAACAGAGTAATATCCCGTTAATAATCCCACTGTGTGGTCCTTTCAGACATCAAAGGATTAAACACCATAGGCGTAGCCTAGTTTTGGAGGGTTTCATGTATTCCAGGGAATATAAACAGTTACTTTTGGGACATCATTATGTAATTGATATTCAAGGATTTTTTATGTGTCACTTATTATTCCAGAAACATTCAGTGAGAGATTCCGCGAAAACATCAACTTGTCTGCAGCTGGTTTAGACAATGCCGCATTCTTGGAACGCTGTAACAGGGACGGGTTTTGTCTGCTGTAGGGCTGCAGCACTTTGTAAGGAGGCTAGAACAGTAGACTCCTTGTTTCCATGGTAACCCTGTGAGTGTGTGAGTGAAAAGGAGGGTGCCATGGTGAGGATGCTTGAGGTGAGTTCATGATGCAAAATGATTTGACCATATAAAATTCCTCCCTTAAATAATTGGGTTGGTGTAGTGCCATCTTTGATGCCTGTGCCAAATCTTGGTTGTGTTTTATTCAGGCTTCTAGCTCGACATGTGGCCCATACATAGTTATCTCCAAAGGCTGTTAATGATACTTTAGGCTGAAGGTTGCTGATGGTACATTCAAGGTGGTAGACTGACATGTCTGATGAGGATATCTTCACTTTTTTTCTACTTCATTATTTCAGAAAGAGGAAGTGCTTTGATCTCTAAAAAAAAAAAAACCTCCAGAGAATTGAGAAATACGTGTATGATGCATAATATATTTAAACTTACTGTAGCTTCTGAATCTCCAAAGACCTCCATAGAAACTTGCTATCTCCTATGACCTCTAAAAAACTAACAGTGTAAGATTACTGTGTAGTTCGGTGGTTTGTGGTCGATCACACGTTGAATATGAAAGGATTTGTGTACAAGGTAAAATAAGTTTCAACATCATGCGACACCCTTGAGGCTCACTTCCATCATAACAAGCCTCCTAAAATCTGGAAGAATATGCATTTATGCTTGTTAGAGTTGCTCAATAACTACGTTTCCATCCAACTGTCAAGTGAATTTTAAGCAAACGTTTGAAATGTTGCAAAAAAATAAAATGCAAATCAGGTGTGTTTCCGTCAGCTGAGTTGAGGCAAATAAAAACTGTGGGTTCCCTGTCTATTCTGTGTTATTCAAAACTTTTATGCTCTTCCTGTCAGCACCTTCTTGGATATGAGCTTTAAAAACCACGGGCTCTGCGACAGGGGGAATGGGTAACTCATCACTTAAATCCAGGCAGTGATCCAGGTCCAAGTATATAAAATTTAAGTGAAAATGTGATCTTCACTGCTTAAGAAAGTCCTAAAAATGATGCAAATCTAATCCCCAGTTTACAAGTAAGCCTAAGAACTACGCATATTTTCAGTCTTCAGTATATTCTCAGCTTCTAAATTACTTGAAAACTCAAGAGATTCCATGTGTTTTCGAATTTGATGCTTCCTCTAATAATTTGCCTAAAAACAAAAAGCCATTTTTTGTTTGATTTTACAGGTCACAAGCCTAAAAGGCTGAGAACCCCTGGAGAAATGCGCTCCTGTCAATCAGCTGTCAGACAACAACACCTTGTCCTTCAAGGTGAGCATGTCCGATGAAGGTCCATTGAAGTGCTGCTATTTCATCCGTCTATTTTATAGGATAATAATTTAGCAGTCCTTAGCTTTTAAATTATGGATCTGTATTTATGGTTTGGTATAGTCCAGTCCTGCCTTTGTTTCTGCTCATGCAATACATCAAACGCCAGGGCCAGCTCTAGTACATTTGGCGCTCCTGCTGTACAACAATAAACTGGCTGCTTTCTAGACGTAAATGGGCGGCTTGATGTACCATCACCAGGCTCTGTAGATGGGCTTGTCTTAAGAGGCTTCTGGATTTGCAGAGGGAATGGGACCAAAGTACTTGAAAAGTCCATCTGGAGGCAAATAGAGCAGATGTTAATGTTTGCAGTGCCATTTAGATAAAAATACTACTCCTAAAACCAGATTCAATCATAGCTGTGCAATCATTTGGCTACTATTTCTATATTATTATTTTGATGAGTCTGCAAGCGAGGATTAAATGCACTGAGCACTTAATCAATGCAAGGCCAGTTATTCATTATCAATCACTCAGAAGAGGTAAAACTATAACATTACCAACTTGTCAAGCGAGTCATATTAGCAGAAATGATGGCTACCTAGCCATAGCTTCAATGCTGCTTGGCTACTGTGGATTACAGCAGAGGTAAAGCATCAATAAACACTCCTCTCATGACTCTTTCTTTGGCTTTCTTTTCCCTTTCTTCTCTTTCTCCCCTGAGTAACAGGAATATTGCTGTTTCCCCATGCTCTCACCACTCCCATTACTAGACCGGTTGTGTTGTTGTTGTAGTCGATGTGCATTCCTCCAGCTGCTGGCCGGGTCGTGTTGAGTAGCTCATCCCTCACCAACACAAAAACCTACTTGGAGTTCTCACTAATGGTCACTCATAGGACCTGGCAACAAGAGCCATGGGGCGCTCCAACAGGTACATTATGATTATTACTAGAGTTAATGTGGAGTGGGGGGGTGGGAATTTTATTTAGGATCATGGCTTGTTGCCCATAAGGACGAAACTTTTCCAGAAATTGTAAAATCATTAAGGATCTTGCAAAGTGATTCTATTCCTCTTGTGGCCAGTAACCAGCCATATCTTCCTTAGTGTTGTTGGAAACAAACACTTTTCCCTCAAGCAACTCAGCAACAACTCCTTCCTGGCCTCATTATGGAGCGATCTGTACTCCAAGGTTCCTGAGATAATAACATGATAAGTCAGATGAGACCTTATGCTGGCAAGGTGCTTAAGGCCCATTTTGTCCTTCCACATGTATCCTTGGCCTCTATTATCAATGTGCAGTCTTTGCCAACAAAAAACTACTTTAATTTTCTAATGTTATTGACAATATACTATGAACCATGGGCTACAATCTCTTCTCACCAAGTGTTTGATTGTAATTGAGGCACTCCTTTTATTATTTCTTTCTTTCTCTTTCTTTCTTAGATTCTTCTCACGTCTGATTACACTGTTCTGCCTGTACTGCCTATGTCAACACAAAAAGATAATTATTGTAGTTTGGCATGCATAAAGTGTGTGTGGGGGGGGTTCTCCTTGGGTGGCCCCAGTTTCATTAGATTCAATCTAACCTTCCCCTATGCATTAACCTCCATCATAACTTCATTCTTTTTGCACAAAACAGCATTGTCACTTCACTGATAAGAGTCAACTTGTTCCTCGACACATTACTGGCTTTTCCGTGACTGGGGCTGAACTGCTCGTTTCCATATGAAACTGCACTTTCCACTGCTTTTTAGTATAAATGCTGCTGTGACTTGATTTAGAAACCACTGATATGTTTCTATACTCTGTAATTGCTTGCTGGTTTCATTAAGATCAATTTATCAAATTCTGCTGTCTTTCCTCTCAATGAGAGACATTTCTTTAGTATTCTGTTTGATCTAAGAAATCATCCGTTGTGCAAGGAAATGAAACATTTCCTGGAAGAAATATTCTTTTATCAATGCAAAAAAATGTAGGTTTGGAAGTAGACAGGTCCCCCTGAATATTCGAAGATGGGTGAATTATTTCTGACTTCACACAAGCATATTATTGCTTGCTCTGGCTTTTTGAAGCCTCTTTGAAAGTGGACTAATATAATGGGACTGGATGTGAATGTGATGGACTTGTTTGTCACCAGTGCAAATAGCTGACTTCAAAAGGCTCATCAAACCATTCAATGATCACTCTGATCGCTCTGTGGATGGGGATATTGCCTTCCTGGACGATTCCACTCCCATTAGGATAAAAATGTTTCACCACAGGATAAACGGCATCAACATCACCTTAGCCGCTGGTCTTCACAAAACATCAACTTGAGCAACCTTTGTCGCTGAAGCTCCTGCCAAACATGACCCAAGAATCAGCCGTCTCCCTCTCTCTCAGAGTCACTGAGATCTCTTGTCCAACTGGATCTGCTCATATATATATATTCATATGTGACCCATTCATACGTACTTTCTGTCCCTCATTTGCTCAAGTGTTCCCTTTTATTTTGGTAGTTGCCAAAATAAAAGGTTTTCCTGGCTAACGAAGCAATTAATTTACCTTTGCATGTCTGAAATACTGTGTCTCATAAGGGAAATGATAGATAAACACATCCAATTCCTATTAGTTTTTTTTAATCATCGTCAACAGCAACAAATAGACCTGTACTCTCAGTGGATTTCAGTAATTCAGCCGTGCCTATACATATTGGCTCATTTTGAGCTAAATCTGACAGTGAGCAGAAGGTAGCAGCAGCAGTGTGTTCCTCACACAGTTTAAATAAAACCTACACTTTTTGAAGGGTACACACCTGAGTCTTTACCAGCCTAGGCTGCACACAAACTTTACATTTCAAATATTTTGAGCTAGTCTACAGCACGAACCTTAAATTTATTCATAATAGGTAAGTATACACAGTATTAACAGTAAGATACAAAGTGAAAGCTGCTTAGCTTCAAGATAAGAATCACAACAGTTCTTGGGTCATAATTTGGATAATCCCTTTTGACGAAATCTTCATGAAAAGATGCTATGTGGTTTGTGTTTGCTTAAGAGGTGGAACCAGCTTCTGTTGAGAGTCAGATTGTTTTGACGAATTAAGCTGAATGTAAATGGGAAACTTGAGACATAATACTGTACTGATGACACTGCTGTCCGTCTCTGCATGTTTAGACTCTCAACTCAACTTTTTTTCTGCAAGGGCATACAGGCCCTCCAGGCACTTGAATGGTAGTGCCGGCTGACTAGTGATGTTACCGGTCTCTATACAATACATTGTTTGGATAGTAGTCAAAAAGGATGCACCCTGCTAAAATGTTATTTGCTGTTTTTTTCTGCTTTCCTCTGTGTATATCTTTAGCAAAAATAGAAGGACAGGTACTTCCTCCTGCAAGTACTCTGAGCCAGAATTACAATGGAATTTTTTCAGGCATGGATGAGGCACCTTTTGCCTGAGAGACTTTTTAGCATGCACTAAACAGGTGAAGCAGCTACGAATATTATTTTGCACCCTACTGTAAATCGAACTGACTCATGTCAAGGTGCACTTTTCTCCCTCATACACGGTTTTAAGGGAGACTCACACAAATAACAGGCAGAGATATAAACCTGGTTCATAATATATCCTGCTGAAATTACAGCTGTGAGCAGGTGTAAATTTGAGGTTTCTGATATGTTCGCTTCTCTTTATGATTGCTGCGGTAATTGCTGCAAAATGGAGCCGCTGGGTATCACGCTGTAGATGTGCTGATAGAATTGCTCACATCGAATTGCACATTTCAGCTGAGTGAAAAACACATGGTCAGAAAGTGCCGATTAAGCAGTCAAGCTATTACACGACTGGAAGGACTCAAAGATGATCTAGTACCTCCCAGTAACTTTCCCATTCAATCCCAGTAATAGCCAAGCTCCCTGCATCTTGACATTTTCTTGCATCTAGATCATTTCATACATTAAGTGCTATTGCATGTGGAATTTCTGAGGCTGTGATTCCAGGCCTGGATTCCAAACTCTGTGGTTTACGTTTTACACAAATGGTATTTTACACATACACAATATACATACCCCTGGGATTTCTTCTGTACAACCACAGTCTCCTGCTGTTGGCAGACAAGTCGAGATTGAATGCACTTTGACATAAAAGTATAAAAGGGAGCGTGTTATTCATGTTGCTGAAAAAGAGCATGTGTGAGGGAATACTTTCTGGGTAAATTACAGCCACTGTCACTTCAGATGATGTGACTGGTTATTAACTAGCATATACACTCAGGTGTACAAGATATTAGGAACTCCTCCTTCCTAGTGTGGAGTTGCACCCCACAATGCATGTCCATCTGGATTGCCAAAAGAACTAAATATCCTCTTTAACCCTCACCTTTATCGTCATCTTCCCTTCATGACTGGAGTGGATTTCATTGTTCTTCATTCATTGTTAGATGATCTTTTTGTTGGCTTCAAGTAGACACAAAAAGAAGAAGAAATAACAGCTTAGGGAGTCGAGAATGGGCTGGGTACATCCAGGCAATGTCCAGGTCCATGTTCCAGGCCATGATCCCAAAGCATGTCAATCCCCGTCAAGAAACAGTTTCCTATATAAAGATATATCACAATTCCATAATAAAAATTGAAAAGAAAGAAAACCCAACAGTCATCCACTTGCCAATAATGAGAAACTATTTTCACCAGGCAGCATGAAAGCACTTACTGAACCACGGGCTCAAGGTGGTTCTGCCCTGCTGAGAGTCTCAACACACTCCGGGGTGTCTTTGGTTCCTTCTGCTTCAAAAGAGGTAGACGAAGGCCAGTGGAAAATAGGGAATGTAGCACATGCATTGTGGCTGATCATTGGGGTAACATCAGTTATCCTCCCCATTGTCCTGTGCTGGAAGAATGGGCTTTGTCGTTACTGCCGAAGGTATTCCATTGGTGCAACAATGAGGCATTTATGTGCCACAGTATTTTCTTTTGGCAATGAAAGCTGTAGAAATATTATTTTTAAATCTGGGGGCCAACCAATCATAACTAATGACTATTACATTACCAACAAACAGTTTTGCCCGGTAAAGACAGTCTGTGTTGCACAGTTAGCCAATTATTGCCAAAAGAATGCTATCACTGTAGGAGATTGTGTGTGTGGGAGGCATTTTATAGTTCCGTTTCAGTTGGTACAGTCAGTTGCAATACATCATTATGGACACTGCTATTGTGAGACAAGCCAATAAAAGCTGCACATGTAGAGGGAGGCCCTCTCCTGAAGCGTACAGATAGCTCATGCATGGGTTCATTCCCAGGTCTAGTGCACTTCACCTTGCTCCAGAGCCCCTTGCTTCTCTTACAAACACATTTTAAATTCTCGAGCAACTTTCTTAGTTGTGCAGGTTGTGAAAGGTTCTACTTCATTAGGATATTGCAGTTCTGAACTCTACGTAAGTCATATTTTGTTGGCTGGTAATGGGTAATAAGGAAAGGATTCTACATCATTGTTTAGTTAACTAATTAGCCTTGCATGTGTCCCAAAAGAGGAGACATGGGGGCAATGTTAACGAAGCCCCTGTCCGCTTGTGAAGAGAAGAGAGAGGTAACTACAGTCTCATACTCATGATTCCTGCAGAAGAGGCCCTTGCCAACTAGAAGTTGTGCATGCACTGCGGCCAACTCATGAAGTCGGCCCTGGAAAGGTGGCCTGCCTTCATAATTCAGGTAAGAGACAAGCTGCCTGAGGCTCAGCCCTTCACTTCCCAACCCAAATGTCTCCTGTAGAGATGTTCGAACATAACAAGTCTTTAGAGGCTAGCCTCCTGGGGACAGCAAATGGAAGAATTTGGCTACTGTTGCTTAGTTGCAGGACTAACTGGAAAAGAGGACATTTGAGCAACATTTGCAGTACTGAGAACAAAGATTTATTAGTGAAACCTTTCTTAGGGTTTTCGGAACCACCTGAACGCAGAGTCACGGTGGTGGCAACACAGATGAAGAAAAGAGGAGTGTCTGCTCCTGTAAAAACTGTAATAATAGACAGACAGACACCCCCATTCCCCCAACCCCACCCATATATAGCGTAGACATATGTGGTTAAGGGGGGTGGAGGCAATCTGACCAATACCATGTTGGGTTGGAAGGTTATTGTCACAGTTTTACTTACTAAACTTCACTTTTTAGGAGCATTGAAACAATGAGCGGACATTCCTCTTGGTTTGGTTTCTGTTTTTGTCCGGCTCCTGTGCAGAGCATTTTGGATGTGCATAAAACCTCTCCAGTTTTCCTTGGTGGCAACACACAGCTCTCCCTCGCTGCATATTTGGCTACGGTTATATCTCTCTGGGCTTTGGAATCAGAGTTTGACGCTGAGTTTCAACCTGGGTAATTCAGTAAAGCCATAAAGTCATAGGTGGACATAAATGGGAGCTCTGCCTTGATATATAGCCTGTACCAACGAGCAGCCGCCTACCTGCAGCCAGACTGGCTCAACAAAACACCAGGATATCTGTCAGTTACTGCCTCAGCAGTAGTTAAAAACATTCTGTCCTTTTCCAGGACTTGGCTGACATACTGAAGAACTATGCAGTTACCATGCTCCAGGTCTTCCAAGCACGCTACAAGACCTTGAGGGTATGTTAACCAGCAAAATCAACTAGCCTGCCATTTTTTTTGCTTGCATTAGCATGTGTCATCCCAACCAATTACACTGTAACTATACACTATAACAATGACAGAATCGTAAGGACTGAATTGAATTGGGATGTGTGCTCCTCTGTGTAGAAATGAAGAGACACTCACAGCAGGATCAGGAATCAGTTGGTTATGTAACAGGCCATGTCTCTGAATCAAGTTCAGGAAAGGGCTTTAGCTGGATTTCTGCTGGAAAAGTAAAATGTTTTATACGCGTTTTTGCCTGAAGCTTCCACTAAGAGTGACTTTTACAGACTGCATTCAAGAAATGAATATGTGCTCAGTGAACAGTTTTCATTGCAGGTTTTGCAAACAGGTGTGGAAAAAAAGATGTACTGCACAAGCCATGACTGCACAATTATTTTGCTATTAAGGCCTTCAAATATAAAATATGTTAAAGGTAGTTTCATGTTGTAATTTCAATCTAGTCACAATTTACACTTATACACATTTACACACTTTCTTGCATGAACTCATTCCAGTTTGTTATTACAGCAAAATTGTGGAAATATGATAGAAATGGTGTCCACAGTTCCCTGAACTTTTTACCCCTTAAAGTAAATTTGATCTTGAGGTGAAACATTACATCTTTCAGCATGAGATTGGGCTTTAGGATGCTTCCATATAAAAAGAAAAAGCCGCCGAGATTATTTTTTGACCAAACAGCATTATTTGTTGACAAAACTGCATTCTCAGATTTTACACTGAATATTGCAGACAGAGGTTTTGGATTATCCAGGAAATAATGCACATTTCATCTGTAGTATGAGAAACCAATGTATCAGTGGGAGTAGATGGAAGTCTATTGGAAAAGGAATTATATTGTTGTTGTTTTTGTGTAAAATGTAAAGGGCAGAATAAGGGATCACAGGGCTGTTTGTATTCCAATACTAACAGCTCAAAGAATGAAAATACCCTATCCAAATATAGATCCTTAAAGGTAAATTAAACCCTATATCATATTTTTTTGAGCTGTAAACTTGTTTGTATGTTTTCTATATGGTGAAAGGCATCAATCCTGGATCAGTCCTGAGTTCAGCATTTCCATGACAATATCACACAGTTGTTTTTGAGGTAGAAAACAGTTTTCCTGCCCCCCATCGGTTGAAATTGAAAACCCTGCTGGACACCTGGCCCCACCCCTATCTGTGATCTATTACCAGCGGTTTTGAGGTACTGTTGCGTCATGTGCATAGAAATCTGATCCAAACTGTTGTCGCCCCCAACTAGAGATGGGTGGATCCATAAATGTGAGGACTACTGGCCCCCTTTTTTTTTTTTTAACATTTACTAGTCAAACTACTTTAAAAACTACTTTATGCTATTTTATAACAGTTTTTTGTTTGTTGTTACTCTTGTTTGTTCATATTTAGTGCTTTTGAGATAATATTACTTATATTTAGGGTAGGGTTTGGGTAGCCATATTCCAATTGTAGTATTAATTTCTTATCTTGTTATTCACTTAGCCAAGATTGGGATTTTGTCAGAGTGGATTTCCATCAAGATATAAATCTTAGGCAAATGAATAATTTTATGACTACTTTGAACACCAGTCAGCACTTTGTCAAAACTGTAGCTCAAAACGTCATACTATTCCAATACCTCTCCCATTCTGTCCTGCACCTCCGTAGCCTCAGGCCCTAAAAGCTCAGCTACCACCCTGAGGGCTTGAGGTGGAGCTGGCGGACCTCCAGACCTGCGGATGCTCTCGGTTGTCTGGTTCAATATCAGAGAGGAAAGATTCTGGAGGAGAGGAGTCCTCCACCCCAAATGACTCCTCAGTGGCTAAAGTGCCTTGAGACTCTGTGTCACTCTCCATAGTGCAGGCTTAATAAGTGGGTGGACTACTGAGTATATGAGGTGCACCCCTCTATCACACAGACACACCCCTTTTCTCTGTGGCTTTCCACCTCACTTAATGGCATTTTTTCAAATGTGTAGTAGGCAGAGACAGAATGAAAACAGTGTGCTTAAGGAGTCTAATGCACTGAATCTCTTTCCCATGCCAGGTCCAAAAGGCCAGATCTATCCTAGCTGGAGGGGAAAGGTGCCACAGCAGAGGGGCTTTATAAGCCAAAGTGCTTCCTCAAATGCAATCAGAATTTAAGCATATTAGATATTGAACGAAATGCCAGTGGCTTGTAATGCAGAAGATGCTAGACGGTGAAAGGAAGGTTATAAGTCCCAGTCCTAACCGTCTGGCGCATTGTCATCAGAGTGGCCTTTAACCCAGAAACTGACCTTTTGAATGTTATTTGCCCAATAGTAGTGTAAAAGGTTAGGCATGTCCATTCTACTCACCACTTTTGGTATGGATGCACCATTCCAAATGAAATGTGAAAGCTTTTTGTTAGAAATGCCTTGGGGAATGTTTCGGAAGAGATACAGAAATCCAGAAACAATGTTAATTTTCGTCAAGTTGATGCAGCTTGCCATTGGACAGGGACAGGGTGTGCCATCGCTCCAGGTCTTATTTACAATAATCCATCAGAGGTGTGAAATTGAGTTTAAAAAGAAGGTTGAAAGATCAAGGAACAATAATACCTAGATATTTATGGTAACAACTCACTCTCTTGGGGAGGAAAGCTGAGGCACAGGCCTGCAAATATGTATAGGCAGATTTTGAGCAGCAGAGTTAACTGCGTAAAGTTTACTTTTCACTAAATTCAATTTGTACCCAGACAGTTTCCAGAACTAATCCAACTTAGACAGGGTAGGAGGTATTGAGGGCATGAGATTGGTACATATTTGAAACAAATATTGATGCAAAACCATCATCATCGCTATTAGCCAATGCATGAGAGGAGCCTAGCAATCTCTGTGTCAAGGGAATAATGCTCTTTTCATTTTTCAGTGGTCCCACAATAAAGCTGCATTATGCAAGATTTGTATTTAAAAATACACCCATCTTATCAGCCTAAATCACAGAGTGGGGGTTCAGCAGAGAAGAGCACCCGATCCTCCTTAAGATGCAACAGATTCAATCTATTTATCTAAATAAAATTCTGGTATCGGGCATGGTCACTGATGGGAAACCTTCTCTGTGCAGAGGAAGTGATGAATTGAAACTTAAAAGTGAAATAAAAATAACTCCTAAACAGCAGCAAGCGAGCAAACCGTCAAGAGGAAACATATTTTCAACTCGATGCGTAAAACGGGACATTTTTTTTCTCTCTAGTCCCTTTGGTAGTATTTTGTATAAACTGATCACTAACTGACCGAGTCGTATAAACATGATGTTTACTGACGTCATATTACATGATGTCAGGGTATTGAAGTCCTCAAAATTCAAACTCTTGGTGCCATTTTCTGGCCACCAACATGCAAAAATGAGCTTTAAGGGTTTTTTGAAAAAAAATGATGTAAATGATTAGATACTGGTTTGAAAAATAAGAGCCTTGTTTTTCTTGTACTAATGTATCCCAGCCTTGTTCACTAACTAATTTACCCCAAACATGGACCTTGCTTCAGAGTAATTTCAAGCCAAGTGGTCACTGCTGAATCCTTATGAAGGTACACTACTGAGACAAAGCTAGAAACACAAGCTGATAATAAGGTGGTGAGAGTTTGGTGATGTTTAAGGGTTTTACACTTACAGGCGTCCTTGCATGTTAAGAATTTTTGACTTCATTTGACTACTTTATCTATGAGTGATGTTTTTCCACCTTAATTTTTCTGATAGACTGTGGTAGGGGATCATATGCCAGCAGGTTTATTCTTCTTGCTGTTCATTGAACATGGCTGAAAATACCCTCAAATAAAAACTGGAGAACAGCCAAATTTGAGTGTGTAGTGACGCTTTAATGTTAGAATCAAGGGTGGAGGAAGATGGGTCCCTTTATTGACTTTTCTATCTGCTGTTTGCTTTGCCTGGTTCTGTATCTGCTAGTTCTGGAAAGTCCTTGATTCATCCTTATTAAGGATGAATCACAACCACGTCATATTATGACTCATTTATAATGAACCATGGTAATTTCGTCAATGAGAAATTACACCCTTTATAAAAATGCAAATCTTATCTGCAGGTAGTTAATCGCCTGCAATTCTTTAATATATTAAATAAATGTTTAATTTAAATTGGAACCTTTTCCAATAAGAGCTGGAATGTATGTCAACAATAATATTCCTCCTGCAGAGTGAGAGGGAATGTCAAAATTAATAGACTGCCAAGTTTCTGTTTGCTTTGTAAATACTGAATAACAGCATACTTGAATCTATAGTAAACAAGCATTAATTCAGCACAATGAACACTGCAATCAGCAGATAATCCAATAGGGTTTGTTCAATGCATGTGTCCACAGAGAGAAAGACATGAGGAATTTCAGTTTTCTCTTGAAGTGCTTGAAGTGCAAAAGATACCACTTATCCTCACAGTAATACACAACATTTCATAGCAAGGTAACTGTGATAGCAGTAGGGCTGGGTATCGGTACTCGATACCTTTAAGGTATCGACTGAAATAACCCAGTACCAAGTAGTATCGAAACTTCTCCAGCCAAGCGATACCTGCATTCGATACTTTTTGTACACAGATCTAGAAAAAAATGACTATTTGTATGGTTTTGCTCGCAGCCAATCACCACGAGCGTTCTTCGATTTAATGCGACGTGTGATTGGCCCACTACCGCAGCAACTACAACCCATACAGGCTGTGGTGGTGAAGTTGAGCGCGGTGTATGTGACGGAATTGGCAGTTCAGCGTGCCGAGATGCCACCAAAATGTAAAAAAAAAGGTATCGAAAGAAGTACTCTATTGGTATCAGTATCACTTTAAGGGTACTGGCATTGGTACTGGTATCATAATTTTTTAAACGATACCCAGCCCTAGATAGCACACAATAAAATTGAAGTGAAACGAATACATATTGTGGACATACATTATGTGAACATTGTGTTCCTCCACCATGAATAGGATTATGTGACGACAGCACGAATTGGACACGCCATTGTCATCTGTTCATCATGTGAAAAGGTTGGCTAAAGGTTAAGTTTAGGCAGGTAAAACAACTTGGTAAAGGTTAGGGTTAGATTTGGTCATGGTTAAATAAGAAAAACTTTCACTAAAAATTAAAGGTGCAATAAGCGAAATTTTCGGACCACTAGGACCACAACATGTTTGTAAATAAAGCACAGCAAAGTCTCTGCACTAAGGAGGCCTACTAAGGACAAACATTGTAAAGCACCGTGCATAAAGGCTAACAGCTAAGCTAAATGTAACTATGGATAAGTGTTGGTTCGTTCCAGAGCAGAATTTGACAACAAGCTTTAGAAAAGAGGTGCGTGTGTGGATATTGGTTTATATCATTATGTCTCAATGAAATCTCCACGTACCTCCATGTACCACCTCCCTCCCTCCCAACCTCCACACCCACCTACTTTCCACTGTGCAATTTCAATGTCAAACTGCTGTTTGTTTCTAGTGGTGTCTCCTTCATGTAATTCTTTTGTGGTGGGGAAATGTATTTCTCTCACTTTTTGTGCAAGGAGCACGTATTTACATTTCAAGACGTGCTCATTTCATGAAATTTCGTGAGAACCATGCAAAGAATCCGCACGCTACTCAACAGTGGGAAAAAAAAAAAGATCATTTTCACTGAGGTATAAAAATAGATTTTCTTTACTGATCCCTGATACTCCTCAAAGTAGAAATTGCAAAGTGCTCAAGTGACAAACATTTCGATCACATCTTCCTCAGTGAAAAAATTTAGTAAATCTACCCAACACATATAAGCTCATTATCAATTCCAAGAATGCCAAGTCGATACTTGTGACCTTGTGGAGACATTTCTTCCCAAGTTGTCTTGGAGAGAACAATCTTCTCATGAAAGTAAGCACAGAGAAGCTTCCTTAAGGTTTGAGGTGAACTGTGTGCTTGAGATCGCACACGTGACCATTTAAGACGCAGAGCCATTCATTTTCTCAGCTGTTTCATCTGGCTCTGTACTGTAGACTGTAGCGCTGCTCGGATGTGATGTGTCGTTCTCACACTGAATCTTGGGGCTGCCCATTCGTTCTTATCGGTCAATTCTCCATCTGATGATTCCACGGCCTGCAAGTAAACTTAAAGGATCTTTAGCCGTTCACTGTCCTTTCTTTCTTTTGTTTTGGAATCATGCTTCAGCGGTTAGATATTACGCAAAATGCATCATGGAGGAAACAAGAACACACAAGAACGCATATTGATAATCAGCCATAGTATGTAGACTCTACCTAATCACACCTGGTATCCATTGGCACAAACTGGGGCTCATTGTTCATGTGCTGGTGGGAAGGACTGACATCAGGCGGTGTGTTTCATTAGTCGTTTCAACCGGCCCTTGTTGACTTCCCCTCGGCACTTCCTCTCAGGGGAATCCCCTCCTCCATCTTAAGTGTCGTTCCATTACTCTGATAACTCAAGTGAACTTTCTATGATCAACCCTTCAAGGGCCAAGGGAGCGAGTCAACAATGATGTAGACTTCACAAGCGCATCTTTCCCAGGATGCATTGTGATCGTCCGTCAATTCCGGTAGGAAATTTGTTTTTCCGATATATCCGATAGCAAATGAATGCGCAATCTGATTACCAGAACATGACATGACATCACAACATGTATAGAGAGAGATCATCACAATAGTCTCAAGGACATGAAAAGCCACCAGGATAGAGCCTGTTGTAAAGGTCTACAGTATCAGCTGTTCAGTGGTTCTTTGAATTCCAATTCCCAATACTAGCAAAACAAAAGCAGATGCATGGCATCATTATGCAGCAGTCTGTGCACCTATCAAAGTAATTAAAGAGCAAGCATCAGATAATGTTCAATGCTAAAAACCCAAAAGGGGTGCAGGAAGGGTAGCACTGGTATGCACTGCATTATCATAAACAACAGAAAATGTTTGATTAGGCCAGGGAATCAGCTTTGGGGGTGGGGGGTGGGGGGTTCTCTCTCTTTTGACCTGGAAAATATCCCCACATCCCCAGAGGATCACACTGTCCACTGTTACCCTCTTTTTCACTTTTTGAAGAATGAGCCCAGCTGTACATTGGAGTGACACCACAGTTTAAGGAATGATATAAAATCTGCTCTCTCATTTCTGGTTATAGAAGAAGTGAGGTGTGTTCACTAATATAAACTAAATAACAGGGGACATAAATCACATTTGAATGTTGCATTTGCATTCCATTTTTGTCTGATATAAATGTAGCTACTGTATGAACGCCAAATTAAATCTGTGCTTTAAAACCAAATAGAAGGTGACACCCACCTTTGTGATTATCCAGTGCTGATTATTAATTATTTAACTGAAACTTAAAAACAGTTTTGTGTTGCAAAATATCTTGGATGCTACATCAGCATGAAATCAGCCTTCTTTTAAGAAACCATTATTTTCTGTACCCAGCGCTCTGCTCAGTTTTTCTCTCCAGCCATTTTTAGTGACAAATAGTTTTTTATGATCTAGCAAGTGTCTGCTTGCAGCTGAACAAAGTGGAAGGTACACAGAAGGCACACAGTGTGTGTGTCTGTGTGTGTGTGTGGGGGGGGGTGCTGCTTAATAAAACATATCATCCTCTGATAATCATATTGAGTCACACCAATGAAATATTAAAATGAAATTTCCTTGTTTCTGTGTTCGTAATGCAGTTATTTAAAGAGCCATGGCGCTGCTTAAGGTAAAAAGTGCTTAGTAAATTATGTATTGTTGTTGTCTAGTAGATACCTTTTTTAAACTGTGAAATAACAGTTAGAGTTAGGGTTAGAGTGTGAGGATTTTAACTACACCTGGCCTTCCTTTATAGATAAAATTGACCATATTAATGTCATATCAAACATAGAAATTCATGGCAAAGTAGTTATCAATCGTGAACTTTACATGAAGAAGTTCTCCGCCCGACACTTGGTCCAGAGTTGTAGCTTTTATTTTGGTGGGCTGAGTTAGTGTAGGCTTGAGAGAGGAGCGAGATGCATGTGACCATTGAAATGTCTTGCTGTGCATTTGGCAAGTGAAGTTTAGCCATGATTGCTGTAGGATGTATTTTTATGGCGATGGCACTAATGAGAGTGTTGACAGTTGTTATAATTGGTGATTACTGAGGTCCTTCATGTGCATTTTCAATGCATCTAAGATAGAGATGCGCAATTTTGAACAAAGGCTTGTACGTTATTCATAAATTATTCAGAAAGCTGTAATTTTAATTCTGGTAGCCTGGAGAAAGCCTTTGCTGTTGGCAAAGGATGGCATTCATCCAAACTTTAATGGTGCCCAGTTGTTTTCTGAAACCATTCTGACTGCTCTCAGCAAGCGCCTGAATTTAGAAGATTTCTACAGTGATCTGGACACTTCACAGCCTTTTGTTTTCACCTGCAGCACAGCTATCTAGCCCTCTAGCCTGTACCGACTGTTGGGGCCTGGGCCCTTTCTATTCATAGTATTCTGTTACATCACCACATGTCCATCTTGTTATGAAAATAACAGGTGATTCTAATAAATTAAAAAGCAGCCACAGCCAATGAGCAGTAGCTGTGTATATGGTAAATCACCATATTGGTAGGAAGTGCATGTGACATCCTGGGAATACTATGAATAAGACTGATGCACAGCAAAATTGTCAGTGTCAACTTAACTCTGAGAGTGTAAAAAACACTAAATCCACACACACCAGAGAGAATCTAACACTTTTGAACAGCCGCTCTGGAGCCATATCAGCTGAATGAGCAGACAAACAACACTCCAATCAACACTTGTCAATTCAAAACAATTGTCACTGAAAATCAACCTTAGTAACACTGGAACATCTGCTGTGTGGTGACGATCCTCAGAACCTTAGAAAGCCCCTGCAGAGGAGAATATTTCTCAAAATGTCAACGTCCAGCTGGTGCATCTTAACATGAGATCATTCTCTACAGTGGCTTTAAAGCTTTAAATTATTGCATTCCTCTTTTAATTTGTAAGTCCTTTTAACTTTCTACTCCTGACTGAAATTTGGTCGAGGTGTGGTAAGTGCAGCCAGCTGGGCTAAATGCATCCCTCTTATCATGTTTTTCAGGATGAGAGGTCATGGTGGGGGCCTTGCTGCCGGGGTTACAAACAAACAAACAAGCAAATAAACAAACAAAAAATAAATAAATAACATTTCAAATATAGCCCCATTTCAAAACAACATGAACATTTTGCAGAATATGACATCAAAGCAGCTGCTTGAGGTGGTGGAAGGAAATCATATTTTTTTTTAAAACTCCAGTTTGGCTTTGATAAACATCGTAACACCAAAGCTGCCCTTGTCAGGGTTACTAATGTTTTTCTGAGGAATGCAGATTCCAGCGAACGCTCTGTGTTACCTGCATGACCTGATATGATAACAAGTGTTACTTTCAACACAGCTGATCATGTAATCATCTCTGTTGTTGCTCTATTTCTGATTTTATTCATGTTTCCTCTGCTTCACTGATGAAGTTTTGTGTGGTTTCCTTTATATATGTTTCCCCTCGGCCATAGTTTCCCCTTTCACTGTTGCAATGACAGTATACTGGTGTACAGTATCTCTCAGTTAAACCAAACAATCACAGTAAGTTGGCAACATTACTAGGGCTGGACCCGAATATTCGACTATTCGGATATTCGTTCGTTGGGTAGGTATTCGGTTTTCAATTTTGGGATTTGGATATTCGTTTTTTTAAATGTAATTTTATATGTAATCCGTAAGCCGGTTGCCATTGACGCTGCGAAGCAGTTTCTTTTTTTTTTTACTTGCATTCAAATGTCAGTCACATTTGCTCATCGCCATGGTAGCACAGAGAAAAAAGTACGACCTGAAATTCAAGCTGTCAGTTGTCAAATTTGCTGAACAAAACTCAGGAGAAGCAGCAGCAAGACATTTCTCCGTTGATCTTTTTTTAAAAATCTTTTTTCCAAGGTAGGCTACCGGTATTTTGATACGGGGCTCTCCCTCTCTCTCTCCCTCTCTCTCTCTCTCTGCGCTTTAGAATGTAACCGCTGTGAAACAATCAGAAAATAACGTTGTATTTCTCTGATTCACCGGCTTTCTCGCTACTACCGCTCCCTCTCTTCATTCACTTTCTAGCTCGCTCGACCATCTCTCTCTAGCTCGCTCAACCATCTCTCTCTCTCTCTCTCTCTCTCTCTCTCTCTCTCTCTCTCTCTATTAATTGAAGTTATATGTATGTTAGGTATGTTTTCAGCGCTGTGTTTTTGTGAGGAGGAACTGTGACTATGTGTGAACTTTGTCGGGTGAACTGTAACCCGTGTATGGAAAGCAGTTTGAAGGTACGTTACTCTTAAACCACCCCCCCACCCCCGCTGCGCCTGAAGCTTCGAATATTCGCTGTTGATTACTACCGAAGCTCCGAAGCCCAAAAAATGGTATTCAGGACAGCCCTAAACATTACATGTGAAGGTGAGGATGTCCCAAAATGTCCTTCAGTCACATTCAGACACACTGAGGTCCTTGCTGTTGGCCCTGAACACATCTCTAGACAAATTCAGTTGTCTCTTGATTCTTTAATCCCATACATCAAGTCTGCAGCTAAGAATGTAGGATTTCTCTTTAAACCTTGAGTGGCATACCAATAAGCTGGTTCAGACAGGTTTTTTTTTTTACCAAATTAGGACCATGGCAAAAATTTAGATTGGCTGTGTGTCGACTGCTGTAATGCAGTGTTGTCACGTCTCAATCAACAAGCCGTAGCACCACTTGGGATTATGCAAAATTCTGCTGTCAGGATATTGATGAAGACTAAATGCATGTCATAGGATCATATTATTTGTTAGTCTCTACATAGTATAGCACTGGTTGCCTGGTTGAGAACTGATTTTAAAGGGGCATTAAAGTCACCCTGAAATTAAAAATGACTTTTTTTTTTGCCTTTTTAGCTCATTCTTACTATCATACCATACACCTATTTGACAATTTATGCCACAAATTTTATTTAATTGGATTTTTATATCAACTCTTACCTCCTGAAAAAAAAGAAACTGCCTTTCTTTCCCTGACTGATCTCCCATTGGTTTACACTTCCCCGCGTTAGCCTATGTCCCGCACCAACATCCTGTTTCAACAGGAAATACATCACATTAAGGAAGGAAGATGCTCTCAAAATGTGGTTTCATTGTGACTTTAAGTATTCTATTACTTTTATCAACCTCTATCAACAACCAAGGAATTGCAACAACAGCGGCAGGTCTCTGGCACAGCTTACAGCGGTAACTGACTCAAAGTGTCTCAGAGTAAGAGTTAGCTAGCTAATTGGAGATGAAACGTTTAGTGAAGAGGTAACGTAATATATCACAATGCAGAATACTGTAATGATAACACTGCTTTGTCATGGAACGAAATGTCTTGAACACAGAAGTTGAATGGATAGAACAGTCTTTCTCATTCAAATCAATGGGATGGATGATCGGAGCGGCAGCCATTTTTATGTGAACCGCTGGACTAGCTTCTGTATGAACCAACTTACGACAAGACGCTGAGAGGAGGTTTTGCAGCAAGGACCAAAGCAGTGGAAAACTGGCATTGCAGCTGAAGTAAGTTGACACTCATGCCACCATGGTGTTGGTCCTTTACCAGTTGCTACTGTCTTTTTAAGCTAGGTCAAGTTTTGACATATGTGCACAGTTAGTAGAAGTGTTTATATACAGCTGAGTTAATCTGTTTTTGCCGATTATGCTAACTTTTCTTAGCATAGCCTTAGCATAGTCTTAGGTAGCCTAAGCTATGTTAGTTTGTAGCATTTAAGGGGCTATTTGATGATGCTTACCAGCTAGGTTTGCTAATATGCAGATTTTGCTGAGAAGAGCTAGTGAGAGAAGCATAATCTTTGATAATGCTACATTAACCTTGTCCCAAACAGCAGCTTTGACAGTTTACTAAGCAAACTACTTTACGTCACCATAGCAACTAACCCTTAAAATTCCATATAGTGGCCATTGTATGCTATACTCACCAAATGACCATGACAAACAGTGGAAGGACCGTTCTATCCATTCAAGTACTGTAGTCTTGAAACACTGGTCGCTCGCTCGTAGCACCATCCTCCATTGTTGAGCAGCTGATAATGTGAGTGGAAAAGGGAGGGAGGATTAAAACTTCAGTGGGTGGAAAGTACAGGCTGGAAAGTGAGTTTTGAAAGTCAGAAATCTCAGCACCTGGCAAAGTAATCGTTGAGTCCTTGGTATTGATCAACAACCATATCAAACCCTGCAGATAAATTATGGTCATTTTGTGCTACGGCACAAAATCTTGAAAAAGCTTATTTAGATGAGGTGGCTGGTGAATGGTGCTGCCTGTCTGATGGTCCTGTAGATTTATGACGGCACAGCCTGATGTCCTCTGTAGTCAACATTTGTGGATTAGTACATCATTGTTTTGACAGCTTAATTGGGCTTCTGTATGAATGCTCACCTTGGATTATGGCACAAAGGATTGCAACATCAAATCCTGTGTATTGGTAAAACAAAATATGCTGTGCCAGAGAGCTGTTGATGTTGCAATTCCTTGGTCGCCAAAAGAGGACGATAAATTACTTAACACCCCTCTAAACGACTTTATTACAGGCAGGCTTTTTCATTAATTGTCATTTGTACCATATTCTTTTTCTTTATATTTTTATTTAATCATCTTTAACCTTGTTTTTCTTCATGTGCCAATTTTCTCATTGTTTATCATATTGGCTTTTACTTATTGTTTTATTGTTTCTGAAATATTTTGCGTATGTTCAACTTCAGCTTCAACTTCAATTTCAACTTCAACTTTATTGTCCCCGAGGGGAAATTTGTCTTGCAGCCAGGTAAAACTTAGAACACACAGAGACATAGGCACACGGACTCAGGTACAAAAAAACATGATAAAATACATGAATACATGAATACATCAAGTGACAACAGGAAACCTAGAGTATGTTTAGCCATCGCTAAAACCATCCTCAGCCCCCAGTAGTTAAATGGGAAACTAATCATCAGCTGGGTTATCATAAGCATTTAACAGTTTGGTGGCCTGAGAAATAAAATAATTATTCAACCTGTTCGACCTGGCCTTTGGTAGTCTAAATCTCTGTCCGGAAAGTAGGAGCTCAAATTCTCCATACAGAGGATGAAGAGGACACTATAAAATATCTCGAGCCTTAGAAGTTGCTCTCTTACGGAAGATGTGAGACAGATCAGGCAGTTTAACACCAATGATCTTACTGGCCACTTTAACTATATGTTGCAGCCTGTTCTTGTCACCTGTTGAGAGATTACCAAACCAAGTAATAATAGAGAAGGTGATGACTGACTCTACCATGGAGCTGTAGAAGAGCGTCATGAGTTTAGTACACACACCAAACCAATTAAGCTTCCGGAGGAAGTGTAGTCCTCGCTGAGTTTTTTTACAAATTGCCCCTGTGTTGTCATTGAATTTCAGCTTGTATCAATTATAGTACTCAGGTATTTGTAACACTGAACCTGTTCAATGGTCTGACCCTTAATGACAGTCTGAATGGGCGTGTAGGGCTTTCTTCTAAAGTCTACACACATATCTTTAGTTTTGGTGACATTCAGTTTTAAAAAACAGTTATCACACCACTGAACAAAATCGTCAACCACTGGGCCAAGAGCAGAATCACTCCCCTGTAACAGACTCACTATGACCGAGTCATCTGCGAACTTCGGAATGTGTCTACCAGGATGGGAACTTCTGCAGTCATCTGTGTACAGTATGTATTTCAAAAGAGAAATACTAATATAAAAGGTTATGATCTGAAGTGCTGATCTTCTCTACTCTGTCATGGGCTTCCACCATTCACCATGACAGAATGGGCAACACCCAGGGCCAAAGGGTTTGAACGGGCTTCAGCTGGATTAGCATGAACACACTGACTTAGAAGTCACTGTTACTGCTCCGCTGAAATTAATGGATTGTTAATATGAAGGAATAGAAAGCACTCTCAAAGCAGAGTATTTCACAGGCTGACGCACACTGTGTATTAATGCTTTTATAACACTGTGAAAATGGTAATTACAATGCTATTTCTTTTCATCCCTTGGCATATTAATTGAAAAGGATATTTCATTCTGTGCCAGCACACATTTGGATTTATTGAAGAGAGCACCTGTTGTCATTGTTGCCTCGAAATTTGTTATGGCTGGGAAATTGTGTGGTTTGGGATACAAGACTTTACTTACCTAGTGGATTGTTTTGGAATTTGAGCTTATGTAACCAAAATATGGCCAGCTTAATATCTAATTACAATTACAGTATGAAGTGGATTTAAAGGGTATGTGTTTTTTTTTTCTTATATTAAAATCAAAGGAATTTTGTATTCTATCCACCAGGAGGAAGTGTAAAGGACAAGGCTTTAGTTCCTGTGACCAGGGAACGATCAGGTAAGAAAGAAGTGCTCAGAAAAGAAAGGAAATAAGAATTAAGGAGAGAGATAGAAGGGATTTTTAATCAGAGTGACGAGAGGAGAGAGGATAAGATTCAGTGGGGAAAAAGTGTCGTGAGGTACTTCTTGAAAAGATGAGTTTCCAGCCTACAGTGGAAGACAGGCGGTGGGTAGCTGTTCACAAATCTTCATTGTGCTTGCCTTACTTGCCAGCAAGTGCCTTAGTTGACTTGCAGTTTATAATTGCTGAATACATTAAGCCTAAATATGCTGCATAGAAGTTAGAGTTATATAAAAGCGATGAAACACAGACTCATGTCCCTGAAATGTGGCTGAGAGATGCACAACGTAATGTAATGTAACTATTAAGCTGTCCAGATCCTCCATATATTATGGAGAATTGATAATGAGTAGACTGTAATCTGAGAGTGAGTAGCATGTTCTCTGTTTGAAGTATGAACTTGTGAATTTCATGACTAGAAGGCACTCAGTAGAGCACAATCCTCCGACTTACAAAGCTGCAGCGTTCATAATGGTTTTATGTTTGTTTATCGATTGTTTTCTGGGTTTGATTTTCTGATGAAATAGCATGTGAATGCAACGCTGTTTAGCAGCTGACGTGGAAGTCGCAGATGGCGAACATTTCCACCAGAACATGAACGCAGGATAATAATTATGGGTAAAAAAAACCCTAAATCATTTAATGGTGGAAATCCCAGATTCAGATCACCTATCTGTGTACAAAATTTCAGCGTTAATTTTTGATATATCTTGCTAACAGACAGACAGACACAGGGGTGAAAACACAACCTCCTTCCACCTTTGTCAGCAGAAGTAAAACGTATATTTTGCTAGGGAAGTGATTCTGGTTGATGTATTGTACATCACTATACATCACTGTAGGCCTACATAGACTATACTGTATATAAAGTGTTACATGGGCATGGCGGCCCCAGAAATATTGCAGTGTGTGAGGTATGGACAAATCAAATTATTGTTAGAGATTATACAACTAATAATAGAATGTTAAAACAAAATCATTGATTTTGCTGACGATTCCAATTGACATGGATATGGTCACATATGTTTTTTTTTTTTTTTTACCTCAAAGTTTCATTAACCTTGATTTCCAAGACTTCATTAAACTGGCCAGTGAAAAAAGGGCATTTGTTTTGCAGTGTTTTTTTTAAATTTGCCCTCAAATGATGAAATTGGTTTTCTGATATCAGATATGATATCGATTTGTATTGCTTGAATCTTGACTGAAGAGATGCATGAAGAGAATATTGAGATTTGACTTGGGTTCTGCTGACTTGGGACTCGACTTTGACTTGACTTTGATGAGTTGAAAAGGTTTCTAAAGTCTTGACAAAAGATCTTGTGTTTGTGTAAATGACTTAAATTGAAAGTGATGAGATTTGTTCCACCAGATGACTGAATTTAAATTTATGTTTTCTAAATTTGTATGGAATCATTGAATTTATTGAAGTTGAACTCATGATGCTCTTACCAAGTTTTCATCCTAAGTCCTAAATATTTCGATTTCTTTAAGATATAAATTGATACTGGACTCTTGATTTGTTCTGACTTGACTTGGTGTTCTACATTTAGACTTAGGACTTGACTTGAGACTTGTGCCTCAAGACTTGAGACTGACTTGGGACTCGAGCAAAATGGTCGCACCTCTGTCTGCTATATTTGGGGATAGTTGGTTTAGTTGGAACCAGACCAGAGTTTGCTCCAGCTATAAGTGGAAATACAATATTATGTGACAAGCTGAAGCTGGAAGCATTGAGGAGGTGGGCAGCAGCAGCTTGGTCACTGATGTAAACCAGAAGGATCCTGAGGACACTGCATGTTATTGTCGCTCTCTCCGACGCCCATGCATCTGCAGCTACACTTTGTTGTCTGGCAAGAATGTAATGTGTGTATTTGTCGATGAACGCCATAGTGAGATCATTCAAGGTTTTGTCTCACAGCATGTGTCACAGCTAGTGGCAAATTTAGATACACAACATAACAAAAGAAATTAGATTACACCAGATCTTGCCTCAAGTGATTCGGTTTGAATTTCAGAGTGAGATGACGTGGTTTCTGACGAGTGAAAGACCACATATAACAGCTTCCTCAAGAGCTTGTCGAATGTGAACGGAAAAGAGAATCTTCACTGTTCCGATAAACTGACCGAGGATTGACCCCGAACCTCCTTTTACCGTATTCTCCTCGACTTTGAAGGATGACGTTGAAAGAGATGTATACTTGGTCAGATGTGCGTGAAAGCTGTAGTGAGTGGGAAAACTGCTGACATTTTCAAAAAAGGAGTATTAGAGATGGATTGAAATGACATCATACCTCAAGTAGTTATTGGGACATGATCAAAAAAACAGTCTGGTCAGCAAATGGTAGAGAAATGGTAGACAGATGGGTTGGATTTTCTTTTTTTTTCTTCTTTTTTTTCAGGGACAAAGCAGTGAGCTCTGCTTCAATTGTCAGTTCCAGTTCTCTTTAAAACCAACAGTCCTACAGATAGAGGATAACTTCTGTGTCTGCTGCTCATTTATACAATTGTACTTGGACTTTCTCATCAACCTGATCTTAAAAGCATTTTGAAATTCAAATTGTATGTACACCTACTGTATAAAAATGACTATGAGTGAAGAAAGCTGCAAGCACCTTCCATCTATGGTTTATAAATGCTTCCACACACGAATGAGTTGCAGTTCGCTGACCTGTAAATGTGCTTTTTTTCATAATTTATCAATATTTGTGTCACAGCTACTTCAAATGTGCATGTGGCAAGTCAAGAGTGTCAGAGTAGGAAACCTGTTCAAGGTTTCTAAATAGTGTTGATGTGGCTTTCTACTTAGACATATTTCTTGATTGCATATCCTTTTTATAAATGAGGCCCCTGCCCAGTTTTTATGCAAGCCACTACTCTCTGTGTTAGATTTGGTGTAGGTTGTCCATTTTTTGGACTGTTAATCGACCAATCAGAGCCTATATCCCCTCTGCTGGTCTCTCTTCAAGTGGCAGAAAAACAACTGAGCTTTTTCCTCTTCTGGTCTATTTATTCCAGACCCGCTTGCATCTGTGAAGCATGGAAATACAATATGTGTGTATCTATTCAGTTAAGAAGAAATATAAAATCAATATATTAAATGATCTCTTTATTTCAGTTTCCTGATTGAACCAATGAATGAATGATGACAAGCTGCGTTTTGTTCCTCTAGGTTAGATTGCTTTGTAGCCTAGTTTGTTATCTGTCTTGTCAGCTCTATGAATATATAAAGTCACCTTTTTTATTGTGCCAGGAGTTCAGTTTCCTGATTGAAGCCACTGACTGAAACGAAACAAACGTGAGGGGGGAGACCAATTAAAAGAAAGGAAACCTACATTGCGGTTGATGCATGGCTTGCCCATAACTGAGGTAAATAATAAAACAAATACAATATGGATGTCATGCAAGATTCAGCCCACCTGAGACTAAAATCATTTATAGGTCTATAAACAGGTTGCCTTGGGCCTCCTTGATTTTTCTTGTTTGGGTGATGTCGTCATCACCTTAGCCTAGATGCTGGGAATTATTGGAAATTTTGAATGTGCAACTGATATACTTGGGTTTGATACTTTAAGCTCTTATATTCAGCTATTCAGCTTCACAGACAAAACAGGTGGCGAGCTTGAAACTAACACTAAGCTAGTTTTCATTTGCTTAAAAACCAGCAGCCTCATTTTGGAAAAAGGCTCTTCATCTTGGATTCTATTGTGTGATTATTTAGAAATAATCTGATAAAAATAACAAAATTATAACTATGACCTACATGCTTTGGGTAATGAAAGAAGTTGGTTTTAGCTTTTGATACAGTATGCTGAAGGTATATTAAAATTGAGGGGAAAAAAACATTGCAAACATGTGGAGGTATATGATAGATATGACAGTTATCTTCATGACATGAAAGAAACTTTTTAAAAGTCAGGCTTGGATGAAATAGTTTTTGTAAATAGTTTTCCACTGTTAGTCTAATTAGGTAAGTGGGTGGTGTCTGCCACAATATAGGGCAATATAAAGAATACGTGTCAGAGTGTGAGTGTTAGACAATCTTACCAGTCACTGTTGGACTGGTAAACTCCGCCCTCCTGGTACTCAATGTGGGTTAAAAACAAAAGCTTAAAAATAATTATTTGCAAATACTTTCTGACGCAGGTCTGCCATCCACACCAGTCAGGATTGATGGGGGTGTAAAGGAGCTCTTCCATCACAACCCATCCACCTCATTAAAGTCATTTACTCTCTCAGCGCATTAGTAAGCTGAGCTTTAAGAGCTGTGGATAAAAGAGCAGATGAAGTGGGCAATCTAGACACACTCGTACTCACTCTATAAAGATTTTGCAGTCATTCATGTGTGCCTCATTTCGGTATCACCCCAACAGCAGAAGTTGAAAAAGAAGAGGAAGCTCCGGGCTGTGTAATTAGAGTGAGTGTTTATTAATTAGGTCTGTGTGCTTAGAGTAGTGAGGGCTATTCACTGGGATAATACAGCTGACCTTTGCTGTCTTGAAACTTAGCCACACAGCTATTTCCCCCATTTCCTTTTGTGTAAGGAGAAACACGGGGAACCAGTCTGGATTTATTGGTGGTCTGAGGATTCTAATGACCTGCCTCTGCTAGACAGTAAAGCAAATTACACTAAAATGAATTTGTATTATCTTTACAATAGGCGGTGTTTTGTTTTGTATTTTCCCATTGGTCAAGTGCATTTCAAAACAGGTTTCTTTTATAGCTCGGCTAGAAGTGATGCCAGAAGAATTCGAAAAACACAAAAATACTTCTTTGTTTCCACAAGCCGTGTGTGAATGGGAGGCTGCAAAATGAAGATGCCATGTAAAAAAAATGGCGCTTTGATCCAATCCCAGTCTGTGTACTTCATAGCGGAGCTTTGACCATCTTTCATCTCCTCCGTAGCTGCAGACACTAGCAGTTCTTGGCTATTATGGCAGCATCTGCAGAATCCGCCATGGGTCTCCAAATCCTGGCGACAGGCCCTATTGTCGGCTTCCCAGCAAGACACACACCGGACCTGGAGGAGGTACTCAAACTTGCAAAAAAAGATGGATTGCAGGGCTAAAATAGAGTCGTGCACCTGTCATCTAACATTTTCCAGCATGGACACTCTTGGATCCTGTGACCGCACCAAATGTCACATGAAGGGGGATGCTGTGATCACTAAGCCGCTTTAAGCAATAGGTCACTGTCAAAACCCAAAGAGAGAACCGCAGAAGTTCTTCGGAATTAGTTAGGGACTTCATACGCGTCATGGAGTCATGTCTCTCAAGATTTGGACCAAGTTTTTAAAAGGTGGAGAACAGACACAGCATATGTTTGGTCCAATATTGGGGTATCAATCTGTTCTGTAGCAATATCTCTACAGAAAAGCCAATTGATTTACAAATTTGAGTTAGCTTTGATCGAGTGAATTGGGTGCATTTCATGTCTCATTTTATACTTATGAGTTAAATAATCTATCAAATAAAATAAATTAAAATGAAATCTGGAAATTTGGTTTTGGGCGGCCAAATACAGCAAGACTCCTATAAACCCCTAAGGTCAAAGTCTGAGAAAAACCTCTTCTTACATCTTACATCAAAGACGTCTAATTACACTCTAAACAGCTTGATCTCACTTTTACAGCATATACCAGATAACACACTGCAAATTATGTGATGAATATTTTCACTTTGGGAAGAACTTCAGTTTTACTAATTCCACAAATGGCTAGTGCTGGCCTTCCTGTTGTTTGCAAAATATACTTAATATTCATAGAGCATAAGGACTGTTCAGTCTTTGTTTAGTGCAACCTTTTCCTCTATTGATTAGAAACATACTGACTCATTTCTTTCCCACAAATAACCATTTATTCTTCACACATTTACTGAAAATTACAGTTTATTGAAAGGACACAGAAAGGTCAAATAACACGGATAAATGTAGCTAGGAGTAACTACTCAGTGCATGGCACATTCTCAGGGAGACGACCCATTGTGAGTCTTTGGCTCTTTGCCTCTGGAGTGTTAAAGGCAGAAAGAGCACAGAAATATTAAATGTTGAACAGTTGGCCAGCCAACTTGAGCCTCTATATTTCAAAATGTGGAAGAGTAAATTAACCTTGCTACAATGAGTGACAAACAATATTCTAAGTTAGGTATTAATAGTATATATTTTTTTCGTTGTCAATTGGTGTACTTATCACAGGATACAGTGTCAGACCTCACCAGTGCAAAGGGATTTTTCTAGAAAGATCACACATTTAGAAAGCAGTGTCCTCACTCAGAAAAAACTCAATTAAGTAAACAACAAATGAACAATCATGAAACAAGTTACCAGTGCCATTGCTACCTTTAAAAGAATTCTAGAATGCATGCCATTTTACTATGGAGGTTTTCAGATGAGTTTGAAACTTCTTGTCGAGAAATTTGTTGACAATTCCAGTGTCTCAGCTTTTGCAAACAATGTTGATATGTGTATGTGTAACTGTGTGTGTGTTTGTGTGAAAGCGTGTGTGTGTGTGTGTGAGTGTGTGTGTGAGTGTGTGCGCATGTGTGTGTTGGCGCACGTGTGTTTTTTTGTGTGAGTGCGCGAGTGTGTGCTCTTAGAAAGATCCTCCAGGCAACGCAGGGGTTCTGCATTTTGGTTGATACGCCGTCCGCTCAGTTGGATTTGTGTGGCTTTGTCTTTTTGCTGCCGCCTCCCTCTGCTTCCTCGCTGTCGTCTGAGAGCTTTGTGTTGAGTTTTCCAATCTGCGCTTGGCTCCTTTGCTGTTAAGTTCAGAAGACAAGGATTCATAATGAGCAAGACTGACACAATAATATTCCACAGTAGACATCTGGTGTTCTGTTCTGTTCTGGGGAAAAAAAAAAAAAAACTACACTTAAATATCATTGGGATGCTAATTAAGTGGAACAACTCGCATGGGTTTTCTCCCTTTCAAAATAATGTTGATGATTAGCCATTCATTGCCATTACTACTGGGCGTAATAATCAGGCAGTTTATGATATAGCACATATGGCCATGCTAGTTAGAGGGCAACAGTGGTCTATTTCCAGTTCAGTGGCACCTTCAAACACAATGCAATTCAAGAGGCAGATTTGAGGAAAATATATTTAAAACCTTTTTCCTGTCACCCTGCTATTTTCGCAAATAGCCTTCTAACATTTTCAAGACCGCTTAAGAAAGAAAAAGATTGGGCTCCCATATAGTATTATATTAATGGAAGGCAGTTTTCTTTGGTATTTTAAATAATTTCAGTTATATTTGGCATTGACATGTTTAAGCACTGCACACAGGCACTAGAAACCAATTCCCCAACGTGAAGCAAAGCATCTGTTTTGTCACATTGGTGGATGCCTTAAGGCTTGCTGGCTGCTTGCAAATTATTGAGTTCCACATCACACTGCCTGGCACTGGGTTTTAGTTCTATCACCTGGCTTAAAGCAAAACAAACAAAAAAGAAACAGCGTGCACCTCCACATTTATCCCATCACTTTCAGTCGGGCGTAAAATACATGAGAGAGGCGTGAAAAGGAGTCTGTGAATCTGTCTGAGAAACTGTATTTGACCTTATACAATAATTTGCCAATCATGTAATTATAAACCACAGAGCTTTAGTTCAAGGTGTTAAAGCTTGCTACTGTACATTATTTGACTAATGTATGTGATTCAGTGAGTGATGCTCGGTAATGAGTGACTAACTCATCACAGACTCTGCAGGCAAACGTGATCTCTCCAATAACACACTCTTGTGGCTTCTTGCCAACCTGAATTGCCGCCCACTACGAGGTGGTTTAGGATTTTACTGTTTTGTGTATGTTATTTATCACTAGCAAAACCTCCCTTTAGGACCTCCAGACGTTTTAATGCCAACATGGAGTTTCAGAGAAACTGGCAGCAGCCTCCTGTTCACATTTTGTAAGCAGCAGTGCTACAGTATGTCAGCAGAGAACCAAACAAGTTGCTTTAAAACAAATGCATATCCTAACAGCCAATAGCTATTTCATATTTTCACTATTAAATATAGTTTTGATTTACATGTTGCCACTGCTTTGAGGCCAGTTTCTCATAAACAAAAAGATGGAGAACTTTACAAAGTTTCTGAAAGGAGTGGGAGCAAGGTTTACTGTGTGTGCAGAAATGCTGAATCAGTTTGCATACTACATAAAACATTATTTAAAAGAGTATTCACACTCCTTGTTTCATTTTGGCTAAATTCCCTCAAGGGCAATAATTTGCCTGCATGAATTAATTTCATATATTCATTATATTATATTTTCATTCCAAATTCCTACTATACTTCATTTAGAATTCCAGTTCCTACGGTGTCAAAAGAAAACATCGCTCTCCTGCCCCTACAGTATGTGTGGAAAAATGGTGAATAATACTTCCTCTTATTATGGACGTTAATGGGTAAATAACACATGCACATAAATAATGATAAAAAAAAATAATAAAACACAGTCAGTAGTGGGTGGAAGATTTTTTTTTTGGGAAACCTTCGGACCTGAATGCAAATGCCATCCATAAGAGAACCATATTTTGTTTGAATATTCAGAACTGCAGCTCTCTTTACATACTAAAATCTGATTTACATACATGGGAGTTGCATCATATCGTCTTGAATAGCAAAATGGGCAGAATTACAACCATTCTGAAGATTCCTATGTTTATTAAAAAAATATCTTTACATTGATAAAGTAAGGTACTTTGGTTTGTTCTCTGAGAACAAATGCCATTAATACATTTTGAAATAATTTTGAATCTCAAAAAAATGGGAGGATACTTAATACTGTATATCTGGTACATGTCTCAATTACGCATTGTTGCATAAGTGGATTTTTAGATTGCTTTTCCTCACAATCACCCCTTTGCGATTTTTCATTCTAGCTTGCATGGTTCCACTTCCACTTTTTAATGAATTCAAGAAAGTCAGAAATAAGACGGATGCTGCTGTGCTGTAGAGAGATGCTGTGTGTCTAAGAATGCCAGGGTTTTCAGAAGAGTTAAGGAGTTTTGACTTAAGGAGAGCAAGACACACCTTGACACACAAAGTATCTTAACAACAGGCTCCTCAAGCAGATACACTGTACTTTCATATTAACATTATATTACATATTATGGCTTTACAGTACATATTGACCAAACCAAATCAATGCCATTTTGTTTCATGCTCAAGACATTTGCTAGTTAATCTTGCTGACACTACCGTCGGTCTCTAGTCTTGGTCAGTCAGGCTGTTGATGTTCAGTACGTAACAGAGAGGCTCGCTGCCACCTGGCTATATCAATGAGAGGAGACTTTTCTGATCAATCTGGTCATTGCCAGAGGAAACCCATTGTGCTTTCCTATTTTATACCTCACCTACAGCTTGAACATGTTGCTTCTTTTGTGTTAAACCTTTTTCTCTTTCGGTGTGGTATCACTTACAACCAAGTTACAAAAAAAAATTGCTTTTTCTCACAAAAAAGAGCCAGTCATACGGGCCGCCAGTGCCACTGAGGTTCTCATTGTTACCAATCGAACATGAGAACACATAATGAAGGTAGAGTAGTGAGCGGAATAGGTTGCACTTTAATGCAGATTGATCCACAGAGACTGAAATGTAAATCATTACTAATTAAATTGTATACAACACCATGAATGGTAATTGTTCTGCACAGGGGATGCCAATAGAGAATTGGACATCAACAGAAAGCTGTGGTAGATGTAGCGCTGCAACAAATATTAACAGATTTGAAAAAATTACAATCAATGAAATTAAAATAAAACAAAAACAAAATTGGAAAACACTGAAAATGAACTTGCTAAAGCATCATGTCTGTCAACTGCTACTGCTCTTAGAATGACGATCATGATAGAGAAAAATAATGGGAGCATTAAAGAATGAAGGAAATCATCTCTGGAGTTCCAAACTAATTTGCCAATGTCAAAGTGCACAGCGTTCACTGTGACATTTACACAGTTTCTTGCTAATGTTATCTTGCTAATTTTATCATATCTTGCTCATCTTGCATCTTGTTTAGTGTTGTTAGAATGCAGCATAAATTCCTAGTATGGGAATGAACTGATCTTCACTTCAATAATATGTAACATAGGGCTGGGCATTCAATATTATCGTTTATCGTCTTTCAGTGGAATCATATCGTGATGATATGAAGATATTTTGATATCGTGACACACATTTCTGCTGTCTAAATTGATGATGACAAGCAAATGTTACTTAAAAACTCATAAAATGAGGTATGGTAGGAATATTATTTGAATATTTCTGTTTTGTTTGACATCACACCTAACATCACCATTCGGTTCAATGAGATGAACATTAATTTGATTATTTAACGTGATTTTGCATGCATGAACAATATCGTGATATATATTGATATCGAGAAAAATCCTTATGATTTTCATGATATTGATTTCAACCATATCGCCCAGCCCTAATGTAACATATTATGTAGAGTTATTACATCACATTATATCTAAAACTGAATACCATTATCTTTTAGTGCTTTGAGTCACTGACACAGTTGTTGTATTGTTGTATTACATAAAAAGGAATGGTCCGGCTGTCACTGAATATCTTTTTAGTACAAAACAAACCAGTGAAGTTAAATCTGCCCATTTGTCGAGATTTATTTGAGAGCAAAATATTCTTGTATTCTCGTGCAAACAGTAGTCTGCGTCTAAAAATGGAACGCTGCCACTTAGGATGCAAGGCAGTTGCTCAGTTACACAGTATTGCACTGCATTGAGATGAGATGCATTGTTTTGCTGTACCATCTGCCACCTCCAAACAGGTGTGACTCAATTCAGCATGATGAAGGAGGCAGTTATGCATGGGTTTGGCAGGGCATTGGATATCACATGCTGTAGGTCACATTGGTACGTTGAAGCAGATTGGTTGCCTCTTTCTCAATGTGTATTATTCTGTCATATCCCACATACAGACCACCCACTGCAGTAGCTGCCTTGGAAAATAACTACTCAGAATGATTCCAAAATGGAGCGTTTATGTCATGTCACGTTGTTTTTCCTATATTCTTTCTTTCTTCTTTTTTTTGGTGACATATGATCACTACAGCTATCCAATGCAACGCAAATTAATTAAAGTCTCACACTATGAAATATCTAGAAATGTCTAAAAAAAAACCCAAAACAAATATAATGAACAACCATTGTAGAAGTCCCCTTAATGAATAAACAGCAGCACCACATTTCCACCAAATTTTCAACATTTTCATCACTGGATTTAGTTTGAATTAATTTATTTTACCCTTTTTCATTACAATTGTTATTTTAAGCATTATCTTATCTCATCATTGATTATTTGTTGTATTGCTTCCATGTGAGGACCCCAGACTAGCTGTCATTAAATGTCAGCTAATGGGGATCCTAATAAAGAGAAAAAAAACTAAATTGTAACATCAAACGCCAGTGCCTCTCATTCATGTAACTTTGAAAGAGAAGAAAACTTGATTTTTCCCAAACAATTCCTTGTGGGACAGATCCAAAGTGGAGCAGAAAGAGCAAAAAGAGGGAATTCTACAATGGCTACATCTGTAATTATTTCCATAAAGACTCAAGTGAAGCTCACCTGCTGTTGCTCTGGTAGCGTTTTACTTTCCAGAGCCGATTCCTCCGTCTGATTCTGGAAACAGTCTCCCCCAGTCTGAAGGAGGAGAGGGAAATATCTCAGTGTGCAGATTGTGCATGCTGGGAAGTTGTGACAGAGGGTATATAATGAAAACACATGAGATGAAAAGGCCCATTACAGTGTCATTAATAGGGCCTGTTCATTTTCACAGCATGGCCATGTATTAAAGCACATATGTTTCATTGACTACTTTTACATGCATGGAATCATCCAATTAACATCCCAACGCTGATTACGACAATAATTTGGTTAAACTGTTTATATGTGTACTGGAAAAGCAATGTTCTATCAGTATTCTTGTTTTTACAGCATGTTACATACTGCGATTATTGATTGAATACCCAATTCCCACCTCCCCTAATGGCTACAAGCAATGTCAATCGTTTTCCTCCTGTTGTAAACTGCAGCCATTTTGCTCCCATGTAACAGTCCTGCAAATGTGACAAGACTTGAACAGCGTGAAGCCCAGGATGTAAACAACAAAAAGTAGTGCCAAACAAGTTGAACATATGGTGGGAGGAGTTTCTTACTCAGATTATGATGTAATCCCCCCCCCCCCCACACACACACACACACAAACAATATGTGACTAATGGTGCAGCACTGCAGTTGCAGGTGCTGCACTTCCAGTGTGTAGCATTTGCTAATGCCCAAACATTTCTCAATGCTAAAAATGCATGAGTGAAAAAGGATAGAGGTGTTTATCCAAAACTGTGCTGACTGTGTCCAGTCTCCTAGAATACAGGAAGCCGGATTCACAAAACCCTCTCAAGAAATAAAATCTTCTCAAGAGCCATTTTATCTTAACTTTAATCTTAAGAAAAAAATAGGAGGAAAAAATGCTATTCTCAAAAACAATTCTTATATATTTTCTTATCTTTCTTCTTATGTTTCTTCCTAAGAAAAAACTTACGAATAAATGGTATTCTTGAAATGAAAGTTCTCAAATTTGTTCTTGATTTTTTTCTTAACTTTAAGACAGCCCTTCACCTGTCTTAAAATTCCTACAGTGAAAAGGTAAGCCTCTAATATCATATATCTTAGCTTATAGTTCAAAGTCTTCACGGGTTCCCCTACACCTAACATTAAGATTAACATGTATTGTAAAGCTTTATTTGGTGTAGGGCCAGGTAGGCCTCTGTCTCATGTTTGTTGAAAATAAGCTAGCAAATTTTACAGTTACCAACAGCAACCAATGTTTAAATCTTTTCATATACTTCATCAGTTGTAGTTGCCCTAAATAGGTTTTTACCCAATTGTTTTGTCGATGGAAGCACTTTAGATTGCCTCCTAGCCTCATCTCCTAGCCTCAATGGTAGTGAGCCTAAAGTGTATTAACCATAATTAATTCAGGCCCTATTTTGAGAAGTTCTTAAGTAGGAAAATTAAAGATATTCGTAAGAAATGAGACTGTTACTAAGAAAATATTGAGGAATTGCACTTAAGAGCCTTCTTAAGAACTTCCTAAATTTTCCTCTTATGTAATTTCTTAAGATCTATCTTAAGAACACATTGGTGAATCCGGCCCCATAAAGAAAGCACTCGTTCACATCTGGGGACATTCCTGCCTGCTTCTCGACAAAAACACAGCAGCAACATCACAAAGCCATCGCTCATTAATCATTGCTCTCTCACTGATCTTACCAAGCAAGTTGTGAATTCATCCTGCTTGAGGCAACCTGCTGTACATGAGAATGTTTGGATGCATCTAACAGTATATAGGACAAGTGCATTCTTAGAAAGTTGGTGAACTGAGGTGAACAAAGCCTAGTTGCTTCTTATTATTGTTCCAGTCCCAAGACTAATGCATTTTGTATGAAACATACATTTCAAAGACAAGTGTGAGTCCTCTCTCTAAAAAGGAAATCATTCCTTAGATAGCAGCAAACCTATCACATTTAATTTTCAAATTGAAGTTGAAATTGCAAATTATCCGAGCTCATAGAAACTGTCTCTCCCTATTTCCTCCAAGCCTACAGGGAGAGTAGGAAAGGGGAGATGTGGCGGTGTGAGCAAACACAATATCTGAGTCTCCGTTTCGAATATGTCTCTTCTTATCTATATCAGAATGCTTCTCCCTGTTGCTGCAGGATTCTCCCTTTTACAACCCTGCCAAAATTATATCATCAATTATGGGACACCAGTGAACATTGTTTTTGGCACGATTTCATTAAGGAACAATCTCTTTGATGCGGTTTCCACAGTGGGTAATTTCCTCTCTGGATGGCATCCCTCTGGACTAGCCTGTCTCCAGCGGTCTCCCACTTCACATCTGTAATAGTTCTTGATAGCCACATGTCAAAAAGCCTTATGGACTCGGTTTGTTCCCCTTGCATTCTTCAAATCCTCTCGGTTTTGACAGCGCTGGAGACACTCATCCTGAGCTTCCTTGATAACTGACTGCTCACTGAGCGTTAGAGAAGCAACCTTGCGACTGTAAGGTGACTCAATTCCCTGACAAACATCTGAATGGGAGAGATGAATGAGTGATGCTCTCTTTCCTCCCTTAATAACTACTTTCAAAGTGTCCTTCAGCAAGGCACTAAACTCCCTCAGCTGGGTTAATAAAGCTACTTAGTACAAAACTGTGATTGTATGAGGAAACTGCAAAGCTGCAAAAACTGCAAAACGTCCCTTCCCATGCAGTTGCAGTATAAATGTGTTGTTAGGTTGTTTACAGTAGAATTTGAATCCTTTGGCAATATGCAGAGGGGTTGCTGTATATGTTTGATACACTGTAAACCACCATTTGCTTTTAAACATAATCATGACTGGGGATCGGGAAAATTGTAAGCGGAAACTTGTTGCAGTAAAGTTCTTCTATTATCAGACCTGCAGAAGACACTTGGAGCAGAAGTGGCTTGTCTGATTTCTGATGGGGGAATTAAGCAGGAATTCAATGAACAGATGAACCTGATGGATTCAGGCCCCCAGGTCACAAATAGGCTATTACAGTTTAATTACTCTAAAGGCTCACCTTTTCCATCTGGCACTCTTTGACTCCGCCACTCTCTCTCCTCATTACTCCGATGTTCATGGGTGATTTACTGGCTGTGACAATTCTCTGAACTTTGGAGATATCCTGTGAAAAGAAAAGAGAGAAAATTTCAGCTTATGGTTGGAAATAAAATGTGCAAAATGAACTGTAGAAACAGCAGTGGCTCTGGAGTTCTTGAATAGTTAAGAGTCAGGACTCAAACGTTCATAACTGTTTCATCTATACTTATTCTTTTAATCTATATTCAATTTATTTATTTATAGTAAATAAATGATGGCTGAAAGGACTCGATATTTCATAAGAGACAGCAGTCGGGGCAAAAGACACTGATTGCTGACAACTAAAAAGAGAATTGTTGAAATACTGTGAAGTAAACAAGTACCTAGCCAATAATATGATATATATATATAAAACAACCAAATATCTAATAATATAATCATTGTTGGAAGGTAATATGCAACTAAGAAATGGTTGAGTGTATTATTAATACTTTTCGCAGTAATGAATATTACTGTACAAATTACTTTTAAATTTGAGTAATATTACAATTACAGCTCAAAACAAAAGTCGTCACTTTTGTGATCATTGCTTGTTATATTGCATTGTCAGAATTTGAATGATCCAGTGATTTGTTCTTCAGCCTCTTGAAAGATCTGAGTTGTAGCCAGAAGCCAGTGCTCATATCTATAAAGCCAGGGAAAGTTCTTGAACTTTGGTCTCAAAGTCAGACCTAAAAGTAAAAGAACTCTCAGCAGCAGCTCAGGCGTTTGTATAAATATACTCAGATCAACTCTGAGAGAAGAGTAAGCGTGATTCTGGGATGTGGACCTAAGAGGGATTTAGAGCAACTGTGAGAGCTGCAAATGATGGACTACAGTCATGTTTCGAAGAATTGACCCAACGCCACTGATGAGCAGCCTAAGGAATGAGAGAAAGAGAGAGAAAGAGAGAGAAAGAGAGAGAGAGAGAGAGAGCGAGAGAGAGAGAGAGAGAGAGAGATGAAAAGCTACTGTATGCTATCTGGAGATGTAAGGCAGTGTATACTACTACCTGAAATGGAATCGTGATAAGAAAAATATAAACGTATCATGAATTTCACACATCTGGTGGGTAACACTGATGTTAGATTGATGTGCTTTGTACCAGAGGTATAACACATTCCATACTATAGGCCACAGAATAGTAGAAAAAAAGATATAAATGATAAATAATAAAAATAAAGGTCTATAGGTTGCAAGCAGTGAATCTTGTTGCAACCAGTGAATGAGAATGCCATGGGAGTGCCATATAAATATTCACATTACTTATTGTTTCTATAAAGTTTGAAACATGTCACGCACAGGCACACACACACGCACACACACAAGGCCAAAGCCAAATCCATTCCGTCATTTTCATTTCCGAACTACTGTAGTGTTCCGATAATTTGGCATCCATAAGTCTCAGGTACAAAAAATTGGGGCAAGTTTTTCCTCCAGTTTCCATGCCATGATGTCCATGCAGGGCCCTTGACTGAGCTCTGCATATAATAGAGAATGTTTTCAGGTATCTACTGCTTGACCTGGCATGTCATGTCATTTAGGGCCGGCTCCACTTTTCACCCACTCTGCGGTACAAAGCAGTCACTACGCTCCAGCAACAAGCCAGTGTGAAAAGTGCACCACTTTAACTCAACAGATCTGTATAAGCCAATTGTAAAAGTTAACACTAGAAAGGCCAACTCGCCAATTGACGGGTATTTTGAAGTGAAATATCTCGACATTTACAAGCTGTGCAGAAATTTCCCTCCTTGGCTTTTCCTATAACTACTGTCTTTAGAGACGTGTTTTAAGTGTTTTTAGATTTTCAAAATCATACAACGAAAGTGCTGTATGATCAATTTTATCTCCGTTTTGCCAAGCCCCTGCTGTTTGATCCAGGTTTCCATGGAGACGGACACTTGCGCTCCGTGCACCAGGCTGATTTCTCAGGGTTTTCAAAGGAGCCTATAGGCTTAGTTTCTGGCTTCTGAAATTATAAAAATGGCTTGTAATAAAATATTTCACACCTTTTTGTCCTAGATTGAGTTATCAAATGTTCCGGCTAAATGTTTAATTTCGATTGCAACATCTTATGTTTAGTAGTGTGTCCTTTTAAATTCTTTAGATTTTATCCCTCTGGTAATTTTGAAGACAAAATGATACATTTGTAAGTTTGCATTTTATTTATTTAGGCCTATTTGCCTATTTCTAATCGTGTGCCCTTGTCTGTGTATCTTGTTTGCCCACAGTGAAAGTTTGGGCTTATGGCCCATAATTATGTTGATTTTTGAGCAGCATGGTGCCATTGCAACATTGTAACAGCCTTATCAGAATTTCAATACTCCAAACATCCCCCAGCAAATATCATCATAGTTTACAGAAAAATTATGACAAATAATGAACTACATCAACATGAAATATGATACTGCAACATCATACAAGACTTTTGCAGTATATGGCAAAATAATCTGTAGGATTCTCCACTATACAAGCATGTGCAGTTCAGGTAAGGTGTTGTGCAACCTGCGTTCAGCTGATCAATAGTTAGATAGATAGTTTTGATTTGTTTACAGCAAAAAAACAAAACAAAACACCATGCTCACCAGATATTTGAAGAGACGATGCAACATAATCATTCTAATTTTAGGGTGTAATGCAAAAGTAATATAACAAATTGTGCAAAGCCCTCGGGCCTCCTGGTGGCTCGATTGGCTAAGGGGCATCATGTACCCGTGACGCCCTGGGCATCGATCCAGCCTGGGACCCTTGTCACATGCCCCCCCCCCCCCCCTGTCTTTCTCTACCCATCCCTTCCGGCCTCCCACCACCATGAACCATGCAATCAAGCAGAAATGCCAAAAAATAATCTTAAAAAAATGAATAAATGAATAATGCATAGCCGTGGCAGTGTGGCTTTTAACAGGGTTGCACGTTAATGACGTAAACACATAACATTTCATAGTCTATATCTGAAAGTTGTAATGTACACAGATGCTTATCAAACCTGTCGTGTCTCTGCTTGGAAATGTTTTCTCACTGTCTACCACATGTAGGGTTTGCCCCTCTCTCCTCCTGGCTTCAGAGTCTATTAGGAGCCGAACAGAAAAAGCCTAACTGATTCTGTGCAGCAGATATTTCTCCAAAAGCAAGTCTGTCTCAGCTGCTGCAGCCAGTCTTCTGTTAAGGCTAGTCTTACACAGTACTTTCCTTAACTGGGTCAAAAGTGGTCTCTTGAGAACATAAAGCAAGATGGTTGCGAGATGAACACAAGCCATCCGAACCTGTCAGTGTCACACTCCATTCTTATTCTGTCAGCTGAAGCAACATCATTTTAGGCATGTTCACTGGAATTGGCTTTACTTGTGGAAGTGACCCTTTTTGGGTGAATATATCATGCATTATTTCTTAACTTTTGACAGCATCCATCAGAATCAGCAGAATTCCACAGTACAGCTATGGAAGAAGGAAAGCCATTTAAAATGCTTTTCTGTCTTCTTCTTCGTCTCCATAAGGCCAGTGTTCAGCCAGTTAGGGACACGGTAAATGGCTTAAACAGCGAACTTTCATTATTAGGACTGTTCAGCTGTATGGTACAAAAAAAGAATATATATATATATATTTTTTTTGCTACAGGAAAAACCTCAAGGTTTCTATCCAAGCTAAGGGGTCTGTATTTGAAAAAAAAAAAAAAAATCCTTTTTATTATTACCTAAACCCATGCATCGCACCTCTATGTGTAGCCCTTCCGAGGGTTTTCATGTCTAAGCCCAAGTAAATAAAAAAGGATTTTTTAAATAAAAAGCGTTTTGAATGACAGTGCTATTCGACAATCCAAACTTGACTGATACATATCCTGGAGCAACTTTTTTTTGCACTGTCAACCCCCCACTACCCACTTCTCTCCACGCCAAAGATGAATAAACAGTGTTTATACCATCGATTTATATAGACAAGGAAACAATCATAAAAGTAAATAGTAAGTGCTGAGAGCAGGGCAATGAAATGCCTGATTTCTCCTCCGGCACAGTGCCCCGAGCATCTGAGACATCATCTCCCATTACTTGGATGAAAATTGCATGCTATCGGACCACAAGACTTGGCTCTCTCCCCCAGACTGTTAAATATGAAGCAACTTCCACTCCAATCTTGCTGATCCCTGCAACCTTGCGCTAATGAATCTTTCACCAGGCAGGGATTTTGTATGTGTGTGTGTGTGTGTGCGTGTGTGTGTGCGTGTGTGTGTGAAGACCAGGAAAGCCTTATCTTTAGTGTCTACCAGAGCTTAAGGCCCATTATGTTAACTCAAACTATGAGCATGAAGCTGAAATGGGGGGCGGAGTGTACTTAAACAAACATCTCCGCACTTATCCACTTTGGATTTCAAAAACAAAAAGCGGATTTCATTCTAAGTGTGCTCATGAAACTCGAATGTATGTTTTTATCATCCAGCAAGTGGATAAAGGCTTTCTCCATAAGTTACTTTCAAAGAAAAGCGGTTGTGGAGAACTGTTAAAAGCTTCTGAACCCTTTTTGTTTTTTTCTTTCCACTTTGGTGGCACTGCCATTATGCCATGCTCTGTACAAAATAATTGCCTTTTGATCACCAACAATAATTACCATATGATTAGTCATGCAGTCCCAGAAATATTAGCATGTCCAACAAAATGCATTCAGCTACATTTCACTTCTATTAAATACTTTATAGGTACAAAACTACACAACAGAAACTGGGATAAAAGATGTAATTATGCTCTGAAGAGGCCCAGTTTGCGTAAGCATATTGAGCCCACTCATGCTGCTCATGAGCATAATGAGGCACGCCACGCGGCCATCAAAGAGCCAAGTTCTTGACATTTGCTTCTCTGTCAGTGGATTGCTACCCAACTTCTCAGCTGTGGGGGATTTTGGTTCTTTTATGCACAGTAAGTGCTATTGTGGGTTGCTTTTTTTGTACTTAATTTGGGATAGATTTGGCAGTGATTTAAATGAGATTTGACCCCCCTCCACATCTACAGACAGTGAGGACAGATGGAGCGCCCCAGTAATCTTTACAGTGAGGGCCGGCTCAGATCCATCAGACAGCCTGTCAAAGTGTACAGCGGCTGCCGGAGATAATGGAGCTAGCAACTGCTCACAAGTGGAGTGCTGCTATTTGTATGCTAATGAAGTGGGAAGTAACAACTTGATTAGCATAAAAAGATCAACTCATACCTACCTAGAGTTCCCTTTACTTGTCTTTTCTTTTGTGTTTTTCTTTACCCAAGTGTTGGCTAACTCATTTATTTGGCTCACAGTAATGAAAAGAAGACTGGGGGGAAGAAAAACCCAAAAAACACATCTGCTATAATGGAGTCATCCCGCTCTCTGCTGTGAACATTGACTGGAGTTTAAATGTGGATGTAAAGTGCCCATTACAGTACACTGCTTTGTATGACGCCACTGCACAGGGACAGTGGTGACAGTGGTGGGGATGGCAGTATTGAAGCGTGATCAGAAAGAACTGGGGAAAAAAAAAAAAAAAAAGTCCTCTGGGTGGCATGTCAAATCTCTTAGGCACCCACGAAAAAGAAGCAGAGTAAATTCTGACTGCATTGAGGAGAGAAAAGCCTCTTAAAGACAGAATTGCTCACCAGGATCATGGCAGATAAGGCACCGCAGTGCTGTGGCCGACTTGATGATTTCAAAGTGACTGCAGTGGCTGCTTTTCAGAAATCAGAACTAACACAATCTCTGATTAAGGCTGACACGACTCCGCTTGGTGGTGGAAAAATAAGTGTATAGGTAGTATGAAGTATTTTCAAGAAACAAAAGTGATGGGTATATTCTGCTCCGCTTCAGCTTCATTGTTTTGAAAGCCAGTGGACTCGTAGGAAAGGTTGTAGAAAAGCTTATTTGAATCCGTCTGGGTATTTTTTTTTAGGTTTTAGGGGTTATTTTCTTCGCTGTGAAGAGCTTTGTGTCACAGATTTAAGGAACGACATTAACAGAATAGATGCCAAATTACGGACATCACAGGATTAGGTTTATAAGCAGAGTGGGGATTACAGCGTATAATGAAGACTTGTTGATAACAAACAAAAAGGTGACAGTGACTGGATAAAACCTTGACACTTGACATTCGTCCAAAAAAACATCCACGTGTTTCAACAGTAAAACAAGCTCCATATCTACACTCAAGGCATAATCCTATTTCTACAATGAATTCACTCTCGGCAGTCACCTTTGCTTTGCTCCTAAAACGGATTATTTTCCTGAGCCCTTAGTTGAGTCTTCTGTGACCTTGACTTTGAGGGGCTCCAAACAAAGAGCGTGTCACCTTCATTTAATAATTTCATACAGAACAAATTTAAAGTCCAACACACCAAAACTCCCATAATGCTCCAAAAGTAATTGGGTCTTACTTCCAAAGCTACCGCACCATGGAATATAAAGAGTGACATAAATTACTTAGACTGCTGCCTGATTTAGACACGTTATTATTCCGTACAACTTCTGGAATCGTGTTTGCCCAACTGTTATATTTGGTAGTAATTATTTCCGAGGCTATTTCTCTCTGGAGAGTGATACTCAGGGCATCAGATTGACAAATAGCCACTTGAAAAGGAGGTAATAATCGGCTAACACTTAAATTGATATCGCAGACCGTGCATTATGTGCGCTGTGATGTGCGGCGAGGTGAATACTTTGGCACCAAGTTATATTCCATGATGTCACCAAGCTGGGAGTTTTACAGTGTGAGATGAATTCCAACCGCAAAAGTGTTTAGACAGAATAAAACCCCAACTGCCTGCCTGCTCTATCTTATCTCAAAAGTCGAAGGGAAAATCATACTTTGCCATTACAGAAGCAAATCCTAAATCCAACCTGGTTTCCTATCTTAACTTTACCAACCGCTCTTATTTTGACTTTCGGACATCCGAACCGCTGCGATCAAACAGAGGTTACTGACACTGAAACTGACCTGTGACTGCCAGGCTAGGTCTATGTTGTTTGTCATGTGTCTGTGTGGCAGGGTGTAGAAATGCCTTTTGTATTAGGCCTACATTGCTCATCAAAGGCTATTGTGCAAGAAACCTGAAAAGTGCTCCAACGCTGCAATCATCCATGATTATCGTAATGCCATATATTCATGATGATATGCTGCTGTGATTATCTGATTACAGCTGCAGTAATTATTTGTATACTGCTGTTAGGTAAGCTACCATTATAAACTGCAGCCACAATTAGTGAAACTACAGGTGGTAGCATTGACAAAGTTTGAAATTATGTCTGCATGTGCAACAACAGATTTTTAGTTGGAATTTGACATATAAAACCCTAAACTGCATTCGTCAGTGAGATACAAGTTTTTAGTTAAGATGTTTCTGATTTCATTCTGTGCCCACTGAAAACACTACACTACCTTGTGAAGTATTAGTTATTGGTAGGTTTAGCAGTCAGATTGCCTTCAAGAACCTTTTTACATATTTTACATTTTCACAATTTCTTTTTACATAGTTGCAGGTTTTAAAGGTTTTTCTTTATGAAATGTTTTACTTGTGTGTGTGGTTTTTTTTGTGTTGCAAATTTTCAAATTTTCCCACATTGTTACAAACCATGAACATCACACCAAAATAAACATCACAATTTTGTTACTCACAGTGCATCCATAGTAACATTTTTCGACAAGGCAGGCACCAAACACACAAGCTGAGTTGCTAATACTTATAAATCTGTCCTTGCTAATTGCCGAGTTGAAAATGTGTTGCCTAATTGGTCTGATTAGAAAAAAGTGTTTGGATTGGACAGTTGAACAGACTGCCCCCACCATATCTATTTAGTCTTTAATAGATGCATTTGGCAGTTTGCATGAGTTTACAAGATATAAAAGCGAGAGAGGGATTCCGACAACTCTTCCTTCTACACACAAATGTGAGCATCTTACAGAACGTACCAGCAAAGTAAAACATTGTCACAACCCCAGGAAATATGGATTTGATAGTTCAAAAGAGATGAAACTGTTTTCAAAGTGTCAACAACCTGTTGTCAACAACCAATCTTGTTGGTATAAATACTGCAGACTGTATGAATACTGGAATTTGTCTTGGTGACGCTGGTGCAAAATATCACTTGACCAATACATCCAAACAATATTGGTTCTCAATGTGGGGTCCGGGGACCACCAGGGGTCCTTGACGGGGTTCCAGGGGGTCCCCAGCAAATTGATCAATTGTTAAACTTCACCATTATTTCATTTACAAGAAGTTAACACAATTAGAGAATGTAGAAGAATGACTATTTTTTATCATAGTTTCACTGTTGTCTCTCTACCTACAATACAGATAGTCATGGGATTCTGGACAAAATCATATCTAACGACAAAAATATTCTCCGATTTTGGTCCGAGAGACAAAATCTCATCAAATGTGGGTCTGTGGTCCTAATGTGGACTATAGGGGTCCTCGATATGAAAAAGGTTGAGTATCACTGCAATACAAAATGTTCAGTTTTTCAAACTTTCTTTTGGATAAACATGAAATCCAATGGGACTGAGAGGAATATTGAATTACCTTGGCATGTGGCTGCTGAAAGGTGACTCTGGAGCTGTTGATGAGTGATGAGTATCTGAACAAGTGGGTGGGGGAGGTGGGGAATCTGTGGCTGCCGCTGGGCTGGTTGTGCAGGACAGCTGAGAAGCAGATGTGAACTGTGTCCTTCAGCGCCTTCAGCTGAGACTCCTGTCCCAAAACAAGATTACACATGAGAAGATTTTGTATGTGAATCCCTTTGTCCCTCTATCCCTCCATCCCTCCATCCATCCATCCATCCATCCTTTAGGAATAATACATGGGAGGCCGTGCTTTAAAGTGATTTTAGAGCAGCTAGGAGGCGTGTTAGGCATGAAGCAGAACTCACCACTGTAATAAAAAAAGCAATGTTCAATAGATCTTTCACTTTTAATCAATAATACTTAAATGATAATAATAATAGTTAAATGACACATAAGGACCCGTATGAGTGGCCCTTCTACAGTCACAGGTGTGTGTGTTTACTGGGTATTTTACATCGGCTTCGAATTCGATTCAGCCAATCAGAGCTCAGGACCAGAACGATCTGTTTTCTAATCAGCCGTTTACTTCACATGCATTTAGCAGCACATCTAACTTTCCCCCAGTGACAGTCTGTAAATAACCACATATAAAAATAACATCACACCTTATAAATAACATATCGACAGCATGCAGTCAACCAACTGCAGAAAAACATTTTGAACATGCAATGAGCGCTCTCATACATGCTCAATAATGAGAAGATGGCTGTGTGAAAACGTTTATTTCTTCACTCCCACAAGGAGTCACCTTTACCCCCACCCCATAATTGCCAAACCTCCTGATTTTCCTGGGAGACCTGATTTTCATGGCGCTCTCCCCTCGTCTCATTTCTTCACGTTTCCTCCCATATTTTGTTAAAATTATTAAAAAAATCTGCCCATTTGCTATACCTGTTACCTCAAAAAATCTAGGTCCTATACCACACTGCCTTTTATGAATGTTCAACAAACGTTACACCAAAAATGCAGTCTCCATGGTTACGCTATTAGCAGTTCTCATTTCTGTCTTCACTTCTGTCAAAACACCATTAGGCAGAGGCTGGGATTCAATGAGAGAGTTTCAGTTTCAGACCAATATGTTTTCAGCTGTGAGAAGCTTATTTGATTTAGGCAAAACACTGTCATGTTTAAGGTTTCGGTAAGCTACGGACAACGTCTTTAAATTAGTAAAAAACAATTTCGTTTAGCAGGTTTAGCTCCCGTTCTACACATGCGTAGTGTGGTATTATTGTAATTTTAGACAGTTGTACATAATTCTTCTCCATTATCTTCATTATCGTTATTAGTTCAGTGGACGTTGGAGCCAAACAAAGACATAGAACTTATAAGCCGATATGTATATAGAACTTTATGTTAAAATTAAATTGCGAAATGAGAGTGAAATGATTTATAATTTTATCAAAAGATATATGAATATATTTTATATTAAGTAAATAATAGTAAGTATTTGAAGAGATCAGAAACAGAGACATTATCTCCAGAGAGGAGACTAGCTAAAACCAAACTACTATACCTAGGAAGACAATAAAATATCAACCTCCCAAAGTAAAAAAGTATAATAAAAGTTTTTTTCTTTGTTACTCACCTTGTCTAGTGCGGTCTTCTCCAGCTCTTCCTTGGCTATAGTTAGTTTGTGCTCCAAGTCCATTAGCTGCTGCCCCTGCAGAAAGACATGACTTTTGAAACAATTGAACTCTCTTTGTACTCTGCAAACACAGCGTTTCTCCATCCCCGCCTCGTCTCCCCACCACTATTAATAACAAATATCTGTAGCACAAAAGATTGAGACTCCTTGTTATTATTTCGCTGGTCATCAGTTTTGGCCTGACTTTTCAAATCTCCATCAAGGCACTGCTTCCTTGGGATCCACGGTTCTCTCTCTCTCTCTCTCACACACACACACACACACACACACACACTTAACTTGGTCTTTTGACTTAATACAATAATGTTGGATTTTTAGAGTAAATGTTTGCTGGTATTTTACTTGAATCTATATGCCCTTTAAATTGTCTGTGTCCTCTGCCTGTGTGCATGTGTATGTATGTGTGTTTTTATGTATGATGACATATATTCGTATTTTATTTTATTATAAACTGTATGTATTACTTTTACTTTGGCTCTGTGAAGCACACTGTGATGCTTTTTGTATGAAACGTTCTAAAATTTGACTTGAAATTTGACATGTACATTCCTTGGTTATGCTTTTCGGATTTTTTTATCAAACGATCCCTTTTGTCTTTCAAAAAGAAAAACAGACCCAGCAATTGTCAACCCATGTCTGCGTCTGTATGCTTCTGATGTAGAAGCTCAGTGTGTGTAGAGCGGCGCTGGGATCTAAAAAAAAAAATACATCTTAGTTCTATTATATGGACAAGGAGCTAGTTTGATTTTAGCACTAAAATGCTTTAGGTGAAAATGCCTCCGGTCACACAGGAAAGGGCGACATCAGGAGGGTAAGGAGTAAGATAGGAATAGGATCTACTATCTAGCCTGTTTTATTCAGAGCCACATTGAAAAAGATATGCTCTATCCCTGAGTAGAAAGGTTTAATTTTGACAGTAATAAGAGTAGACCCACTGAAATAATCAAACCCCCTTAACGAGCAGTGTCATTTCAACTCTGCTAGAATTTAATCCACGAGTTCAACAACTCGCTCACAAAAGGCTTTTTCAGTCAATAATTCAATATAACTTCATAACAGTATCAACAGAGGGCCCTGAAGAGCCTCTCATTACAATATTGATAAATTCATCAGCCAGAAGAAGGGCACTCGTAATAGGAGAAAATTTACATGCAATCTATGTAAAACTGGCCTTGGTGATGGAGTTCACGCTGCGAACGTTTATAGTGCGTCTTTTACTGGCCTCTCAAAATGATAAACTGCACGGCCTTCCATTCTGAAACACCCAAGGTCAGCTTCCCCCAACAAACAGCCACAATCTCTGGAAAAGAGCAGTGTTCAATGGGAATTTTTTTTTTTGCCAGAGGTAATGCGGCTGATTGATGGTACTTTTTAATGAGTTTTAGTGAGTTAAGTGGTATTTTAGCGAGTTTTGTCTGAAAGCAGTGGGGGTGCCTGGCATTTCATCTGATTTCATCTGATTATTTCTGCCAGCAAAGTGATATTTTTAATGATGAACATGTCTACCACTTCTACCGCTCAATAGCGCAGCTAAAATGATGTTTTAAGTTTTTCACTGGCTGATGAGTCATTTGTGTTTCAATGCACTGACAGTCAAGGACAGGGCAACATTCACCATCAGTTTTCAAAGAAGCCAAAGAATCAGATCTTTCTCTCAGAAGGTCCGTTTTCCATTACAAGGAATTTGAGACAAAGCCATTCATAGCTGACGGGCTGTGCTCAAGAGGGGATCAAAGTAATAAAGTTTGAGGAATAGTTATTTAATCATGGACACAAAGGCTTGTATATAATCTCTTTGTGGCAAATGGCAATTGAAAGGCAGAAGCATTCGTTGGTACAAGGACTGAATTATTTTCAAGAAGATAGAGGATATAGGGGATGCTGACGGGTCAACACAAGCGTGCTGTTTGCAATTTAATTGAGAAAAGAGACAGGGCAAGTTTTAAGAGTCTTACTTCAAAGAGATGGGTGTCGTATTATTAGACTTTGCCGTTAAATAATTGGCAAGGGAGACTATGGTATGATATTACATTTGGCCATAAGAATATAGTAAGATTCCTTTCCATCCAGGAAACCAATACAAAAAAAGCAATAAAAGCTTGTGTATTTATTTGTGTTGAGTAGAGATTAAACAGTGAAAAATAGCATGAGTACTGAGTAAAAGAATGTTTTGACTACTGAATAATTATAAGTCCAGGCTGAATTGGCTTAAAAGCACATACAAAAAAACATGCAGCCCACTCTCAGTTATCTTCTGAAGGATCTGAAGACTTTGTGTGTGTGTGTGCGTGTGTTTGTGTGTGTTTGTGTGCGTGCCGCATGCGTGTGTGCAGCACTATAGGTTGCAGTGGAGAGCCATTACATCCATTACATGCAGCATCATCACACGATAGTCCTCTGAGGACTGCAGGCACATGGCCACTGACCCAGAAATGCTGACTTTCAGGGTTAGTGCCTCCAAGTCCTAAGTTCCATATTTCTGTGCTGAGTCCATTATAAAGAGGTGTGGGTCAGTGGGGTACTAGCCACTCTGCCAGACGAGGCATGCAACTACATCAAGCCGTCAACTTTTTTTTTTTTTTTTTTTTTACTTTCCCAGTCTACGGAAAAAGCAGCCCTGGGGCAAATTTAAGAGTGGCATGACAGAGAAGAAGATGTGAAGGCCTAAATAGGACTCCTCTGCCAAAAAACACTATCTCACAGGAGAACGCAGGCAAAAAACGCTCCTTTCCTCAGTTTTTTTAATGCTGTGACTGAGCAAGTGAAGGAGAACCCACCTCCGCCTGGTGTTTAGTGTTTCACACTGGGACTGCATGGTTTGGATGCTGAGAGTCAAGCCTCGCTCTTCTCTGTCCCTCACTTCTAAGGGCTTTCCAACAAGGAGAGAAGTGCTTCTGGAAGGCAGTTTTGTGACTGTACCCTTTTTCCGTTGTTGGTTAAATCACTATTCATTTTCATGGTCATATTTTGTATTCAATAAATGGCTCCTGCAGTTAACTACAGACAACTAATTACAGAAGCTTATTTACCCAGACCTTTTTGACTCATCTGAACTACTTGGTTATTTGAAAAGGCTCAGTGAATAAAATATAAAAAGAAAAAAATACTCTATCATGTTGATTTAAAACCAAATAATCCAACACACCCGTTTTCCGGCAAGGTTGCTGTAGCCTATATCTGACGTTATCTTCAGTTATTGTGGCATTGTGTTGCAAAAATGCACTATGATTTGCTACAGTAACCATCACAGCCTTTTCACTCGTCTCATGGTCAGGCTGCTTTTGACTCACGGCTGAGTCTCCTCTGCGAGCCTGATGACATTTTCTGTATCTTAAGTGACTCTTCCCTACTTCCTGGGCCCTGTCCCCCACTGGGCATTTGAGCAGAGCAGACAATTTTGGAGGAATGACCAAAGAGTTAACGATGCATTTCATTCTGACCTTTTCGCTGGAAGAAAGAAAACAGTCGGTCATCTCCCACAGATGACTGGCGCTTCTGATTGTTCACTGTGCATCGTTTGACAAGACAAAGAGCGCGGTCAAATTAGCCTTACCTCTGCAACAGCAAATCACCAGAGACCATAATGTTTTAAAGGCCCACATGAAATGTTTGGTGACATTGAGCAATAAGGTTGTTTGGGTGAGCGACTGATGCAATTTAGTGACAACGATTTACGGCCAGTGACACCAGCAAACAAGTCAATGCATCCATCATTCACGGGCCAGAAATAGAACAAGGATCGGACACCCAGGGACAATATATTCAGGCATTGCGCTAGGGACATAAAATTCAGTGGTTGAGGATTGAGTCCTTTTTATTCATTTCTGTCACTATTCTGTCTGACAAAGCTTTAGAAATGATGAGTCTGAGGGATCAAAATGTACTCATTTATGAAATGGCATTACACCGCATTGTGGCAGAAATGTCAACTGGCATTCCTCAAACTTAACACTGCAAACAAGACCGGAAAGGTCAGACCTTGTACCAGTAAATGCCAATAAGTATGACTGTGCTCAGATCAAAGAACACTTAGTCCTTGCAATAGAAGAGGCTGTGTTATATAAGCGTACAGTAGATTTTTTAGGTGCCAGTATTTATATGATATTTCACAGCACACAGAAATAATGCAGAGGAAGTAAGTGGCAAATTTCTGAAGCCCTATAATATGTGCTACCCACTGATTTGTACAAAAACACAGTGTCATTTGTAATTTGTGTCTCGCAGATTTCCAAATATCTAATGCATAATTCCGTATCAACTTCATCCACCGCTGTCCGCATTATTTATGGACACACCTCTCGTGATTGAAAGGGACGGAACGGATCTTGCGGCGGAGGAAATAGAGGACAAGACTTAGCAGTACGTGAAATCAGCACCGGCCAATTGACTGCCTTGCTGGAAGGGACTGTGTAATTGCAGAGTGAATTAATTGGAGTACCTCCCCTGATGGGATCATCCTTTCAAGGTGGTCTGAAGTACCTGTTTACCCCTGGTCTGGAACTGCTATAAAGCCACCCCCTTCAGTTTGAGCTTACCTTAAAAATTAAATCCTTTTTCCCGTACCGCAGTTCTTTCAGTTGAGCCTGGATTTTTTTGGACTGCAAGGGGAAGATAAGGAAATAAGTGTTAGCTTATTCAAATAGCGAAATTGGTTTTAGATCACGTAGCAGGATTCTGCCGGCTGCTGCGGAGGACTCCTTTGTGAGTGTTCCCTGGGCAAAGCTGTGGCTTAAAGGAAGGCACTACTGAGAGGAAGAAAATATCAAATCTCCCCTTCACTGAACTGCAAAGTCCACACAATGATGCAGTCATGCACTGGCGTCCTGCCCACTGTCTAAACCTGAATTCTCACTCCCACGACACACACAGCCGCCACCACCGCTGCACACATGCAGGTTCCTAGGTTGCGACAGGCTCTCTCGCCTGTCATCTGTAAGCCGCACACACACACACAAACACACAAACACACAAACACACACACAGTGACCAGCTCTCCCTGACATTCCTCTGCTGCACATCAGTAGGCACATGCGACATGGAGGCTGTCTCCTAGATAGCAGGATACACTGCCATCCTCAAAGCTGCCTATGATGTGAGCACGGACACTGAAAACCTCTGCACCCGACTCGGCTGTAGTTCAGAGCTTTCTCCCTCGTCCACGGTGGGGGGGTGAGGTTGGGGGGGCGGTTGTCGTTTTCGTTTACTGTTTTCATAATGTGGGCGTTGTGCTGTGGAGCCCTTCAAGACGGGCTACATGCAAATACACTTGACTTGACTTCACCCCCAGAACTGTGCATCCATCAACAGAGGAAAGTTCAAGTTTGAGAAGAATACATGAATAGGTGAGTGTGTCAAACTTCAGCCTTTATGAAAGTTTTGTTTACTTAATGAACACTTTATGAAGACTTAAAGTCTTGGAGTTCATGTGAAAAGTAATATTCCAGTTTCTCATTAAAATGAAGTTCTCATCTCTTCCAAATAACTAATTTAATGTTAAGAACTCTAAATCTGTTAGCTTAACTGCTAAGTATATCTATCTATCTATCTATCTATCTATCTATCTATCTACTGTCTGTCTGTCTGTCTGTCTGTCTGTCTGTCTGTCTGTCTGTCTATCTATCTATCTATCTATCTACTGTCTGTCTGTCTGTCTGTCTGTCTGTCTGTCTATCTGTCTGTATCTATCTATCTATCTATCTATCTATCTATCTACTGTCTGTCTGTCTGTCTGTCTATCTGTCTCTGTCAATCTATCTATCTATCTATCTATCTATCTATCTATCGCATCTGTCTATCTATCTATCTATCAATCTATCTATCTATCGCATCTGTCTGTCTGTCTGTCAATCTATCTATCTATCTATAGCCATTAAAGATGTGACATTAAGTCTAAAATGCATTCCAAAATGCGTTCTACACTGCGCTGAGGGACAAATTCACTTCAGAGGACTGTGTGTACTTTGCCAGCTCCTTTTCCTTTTTATGAGATTCTTTATTTTGTTATTCCTATTCCCATGGAGCCTCCATGTCCCAAGACACCCATCGCTGGCTCGTGTAACTAGATTCAAATATTGCTTCCCGGGGCCCCTCATAAAAAACTGTAAGGTTAAATAAACACCGAGGTAAGTTTAAAACTGCAGCTCAATGCGGGCAAGCCATATATTTGATCAGGGATCGTTAAGTCTGTTTTGGTGTGTCCAGGTCATGAAATTAAATGCGGCTGAATTACATTTATTTGCATCAGCTAAGTGGAGCTTTTCGGATACAAGCCGGTAACAGACCGATTCATATAAAGAAGCTACAGAGTCGAACGATATGGAGTGTTAACTCATAAATTAAAAAAAATCCAAATCTCTATATACTGTGAGCTCCAAAGCTTCAAAACATCGGCCTACTATCTGCTTAGAATAAATCATGTGAGCTGCTTCCATTGCAGATCTTCTATGTCTTATTGTATGATTAAAATCCTGCAAATGTTAAACATGAGTGCCAAATACTTATAAAATAAAGAAAATACACACTGTAACACAAGGAAACAGGACAGCTGAACAGGCCTCTCTCAATTTTTCATAATATTCAACAAACTGCTTTCATTGTATTGTCAACAATGACAATATTCTGCAGCTGATAGTATAGGACTGTTAGACTACAGCAATCCTCTCCCAAGGCGGTTTCCTTCCGTGTTACAGTGCGTACAAATGTGTTTGGCAGTTACATTTTGCTTAGTTCATTATTTATTTATTATTTATGACAAGATCAAACTAAAAGGCAATGTTCCAGTCTGTCAGATTCTGAAGAGTTTTTCTCTTGCGAGACCACATGTCACTGGGAGCAGTTTTTGTGATTGATTAACTACATTTGGCACTTGTTTAGTGGTAGTTGAACTAGGTTAAAATGTTATTTTCTCAGTAGTTAAGTACTTTAATCCATATAACTTCGGTAGTTAACCACAAATATCAACAATATCCAACAGCTACAGTATATATCATTGTTGCTGGGTGAAAACCTTTCATCTCCAAAATGTCAACTTTTCAGGAACTATGAAAAACACAACCATGCATTTTTCAGTTTAGCTAATTGGTCCTGAAAAGGTTTTTATAAACCTCAGGGCTGTACAATTTTCTCAACTGGAGTTACAATGTTTTAACCTGACAGAAAAAATATGAGTTTGAATGTATTTTTTGAAACTTTTGCATCGTTTAGAAACATTGTAATGAAGTCCATGCATCTACCTTTCAATTTAGCTCACACTCCTCTCTCCCATTTCTAGCCTCATCTTGCCTCATTTTCTCCACTCAACTTATTGGCTGTATCGTATATATGTGCAATTCACCGGCCCCATTCTTTGATGTAGATTCGTTTTTAAAAACATTGATTTTGTGCTCTTTCATTTTCAGTCAGTGTCAATACCTTTGACTAGAAGATGGAGCCAAACCACCCAGTTCAATATCTTAAAAAGAAGTACCCAAAAGTACAATAGAACAGCCTTGGAGGGTTTCTTCTGAAATATCATTTTCAAACTCAAATAGCCTATAACATGTATTGTGTGAGCAGGTTTTGAATTGTAGAAAAGGAGATCATAACAAACAAACAAAGAATAAACAGAAGCACAATAGAGCTAAAGCAGGCAGAACTCCATTTGCTCTAGAAAAAGGTTTGCCAGGATGCTGAAAAAAATGTCCAAACTTTATACAAGTACATGTTAGGAAGTTGTCAATATACTGATATCTTTCTGAATTATTATTCATCATTTGTCATTGCACATCAGTGTCATAACAATTTCAGCAAGGACACACATCTTTAGCTTACATTGTTATTGAAATAGAATGATGACAATGCATTTATGTGGTTTTTGGCAAAGTACAGATCAATTTGTATGTATTCTCTGTGCACATAACTCAGCACTATAAATCTGCCACGTGAGCGAACACCACAACTGCCCCAAAGCACATAAAAGCAGATCCAAACAGGTGACAGCTGGGGTGGTGGAAGGTGAGTGAAAGCATCCAGATATGCTTGGCACACAGCAGCACTCTTCACCAGCAGCGGCAGCACAGTAGCAGCACAGCAGTGAGCGGCGCAGACCTGGTAGTTTCCTTCCCAGTTTAAACAGATTGCCCTATTTGTGAAGTGTGTCTGATTGGCTGAAGCAGGAGAGCCGAGGCAGACCAGTGGCTGGCTGCCAGCAAAAATCTCCCGACTGAACTTGATATTTCATTCATTTCAGTCAGGATAATCTGATGCGTTCAGTTTGGATAGTTATTGAATTAGAACCACATCGCAGTGCCTTTGCTTTGTTTAAGGGATCTGCTTTTATATACTCCCCACGCACAACGCTGGGAGCGCAGTGCACCCCCCAAAACAACACATCATCAAAGCAACCAAACATGAAACATTTTTATGTATAGCTACTCCCCTCTGATTCCTGAGACTCCTGAGATTCCGGTTCCTGGATTAGGTGCCCGGCCTTTCTAATATTACATGACATCTAACTAGGTGTACGCCAGCTGTTTGTCACTTCCTGATATGACAAGGAGACTGACACGTCTCCTCATGCCGCATGCTTTCTGACTCTGGAGAAGGTTAGAAAACTTCTATAATGAACCAAGCGAGGGCGGTAGCTTTGTGTACCAAGCACCAACTGTTAGTCCAAACTGGTATCGTGATTAAGCACTGCAGACTGAGGGAAGAAACAGCAAGGCATCTGCATCAGAATTGGACACTCTAACTTTAATGAAATCAATGCCCAGCAACCACCTGCAAGCATTTTTTTTTTAGATTAGTTTTAGATTAGTTTATTGCATTAGTGTCATGGCAATACATTCTTTTTGCTTTGGGCAAATTCAGACTGGTAGGCATGTCTTCTGAGCACAGAGCATAAAACTCTCACACACACACCGAGTCTATTACAATGCAGCTGAGGAACAACCTTTGTTAAAATGACTGCTGCTTCATTATCCCAGAATACTGATCTGTTTCCTAGATCATTAATTACCCCAAAATACACATGACACAGAATTCAACAGCACTGTAGACCTCATTACATGTGACCATTCACCTGCAAACTACTCATTACAGTAAATCCCCCCCAAATCCAGCAGATCATAGATTATCTGTATAGATTTCGGGGAGCTAAATGTTTCCATGAAATCATGATGAAAGAATAACATGCGATTCTAGTGATTAGAGATAGAACTCGAACTCACAGGCCTGACAATATCCTTCATCCACATGATGGCTGTTCAAAAACACCATAGCTACGACAGATCAAACAGGAGATAGGAGATAGCCTAAATTCCCGCTCTTGAGAAAAGATGTAGGATTACATGACATCTGGAATGCGAGAGAGCGCTCCGTCTCTCTCTCCTTCGCCGAGCGGCCTTAACTCTGACACTGACTCAGGTTTTCGGAGCTATCAGATGTTTCCCCTGAGGACATCGTCGTCTGGTTCCGAAAGGTTGTGCGACATTTTTCCAATGAACCGGATTACGAGCAAAAAACAGCCCGATATGCGTAGCATGCAGCGAGCGGTGCGTTCACCAGCAGAGGTTTCCTCCTCGATTTAAATGGACTGCCGAACTTGTGAAGTGTGTGTGTGTGTGTGTGTGTGATCGGTGAAGTGGGCAAATACACAGCTGAGTCAGGCCAGCGGTCGGCTGCCAGAGAGAGAGAGAGAGAGAGAGAGAGAGAGAGAGTTCCCTGACTGAACTTGTCATGCTCATATTCATTTTTCTTCAGTGACCCATGCCTGTTCCTAAGGTCATGTTTGAACAGTGACCGTTCAACTAATGTCTTGCCGTACAGTTTTTGAGATTTATAAAAGACAAACTTGGCAGGAGAATGTGCTTCCCTCCACGCACACTGTAAAACATCCTCAGTTTGTCGTCAATGGTGTTGTGGCAAATGGGATAAAAATGAATTGATAAATGATAACCGTAAAAAGGGATTAGGATTATAAAGCAGCATGGAATTAAAACAGGAGGCACAATGCACCAAATGTGGCCAGTTACACTGAGGCTTATCTAGACAACAGTTTCTCGTAGGTGTGGATTGTTATTGGAAAAAAAAGTTAGAAAATCATAATTGTCCAATCTTGCATATTCATCAAATCCTTAATATAAGTGTAAGCACGTTGCTGTTGTCATATTAAAACCTTGTAACTCAGATTTTGGTTATTTTCATGCTTTCACTTCAAATTAAGGATTACATGGTCTTCTATGGGTTTAAGGATTATATGCTCTTCTACCATCCTTCATCTTAAAAATCCTTTCAAACCCCATAAGATGAACTGAAACATGCATGGTGGTCAAGATAAAAAAAAAAACAAGGCTGCTTTTCTTAGCTTCTGAAAAGCAAAGAGGACATTTTGGGGATATGAGGATTTTACCTGACAGTGACCATATGTCTCTCTGAACCAATCAGCACCCTTGTTAAGTATTGTGTAATCTGTATTTAGCTCTAAAATAAAAATCGATCAGAGAGACTGAGATAAAACTGAGACTGATTGATTGCATTCCTGTCCTGCTGTGTTATAAAACCTGATTGTCACATAAGCTTTTAATGGGTTTTGGAGGAATACAGTCCAGTGTTCTCTTCTATCCCCTTTTTTTGTTTCCTTGAACCCTTTGTTAAGCAAAGTAGATATAACAGTTAACAGTTAACAGTGATGTCTAAGATACTTTACCACAATTAATTAAACCCTAATGTTTATGGAAATACTGAAATCGCTGTCATTACGCTGTGCTATTGCCCTTTAATGATGTTCACTCCAGAAGTATGACAGACTGTTTGACATATTGTGTTTGAGCAGGAATGCTGATATTAATGCCTCCAAATAATAGCTCATCCTAGTTTTTCTGGACTCAGTCAACCTCACTCACAGTTATCAATTTCACAGTGAGTGAAGATACAGTATTCATTTATGCATATTGCTATCTGCCTTTGTCATTTCTTATCAGGAATGAATCGGCACAGTGTGAAGTGGTGTTAGCCACCTTGCTACTATTGCTGCCTATTTTTAGTGTAGGCAAAGTGTAATTCAGTTTCTTTTTGATGTTGTTATTAGTTTAGTAGAGTAGTTTTCACCATACAACACTGACTGGGAGAAGCAAGACCTCAAATAACATGAAAAGCCAAGCACAAGTTAAAGCAGCTTTGTATAAAAAGATTACCACACCAAATGGAGTGTATTCCAATATACAATGAAAGAATTAATTTTCATGAGATCAGAAAACACACTGCATATAACGGAAAGCTGCTGTTTACTCATGCAGAATCTTAAACTGTATCATGTACAACAAAGGGAGCTTGAGCTTGGAAAGTTTATCCAAGGCCCGCTAAAACAGATCTGGCCTAATCTCAGTTCTTGGACATGGCTTCAAAGCCCTGATTTAAGATTCAAAGATTCTATCTCAAGCATTTTTTTTTTTCAAATGCTGCAAGGAAACCTTAATTGAAAAGATCTGTGAAACATGAAGGCATGGTTTTTAGACAATTAAGTACGGTAAAGGGGTAAACATGTTTTTGCAAGGGTTAATGTGGGTTCAACTTTATGCTGGGGGTGGGGGTTTAGAGTGATAACTGACATATAATTCAGTGAAAATGGAAGCTCAATAGTGATGATTTGCCACTAAAAAACATCAACACAAATGCCTCCCAGCCTCTGCATAAACAGACCATTCACCAGAGTATAGACAACATAGAGAACAGATGTTTGGTTTGAGTAAGCAAACCTGAGCAGCTCCTTACAAACAGACGACCTTGTAATACAGTAATATAGTTAACAATTACCTGCTCTTGTGGTAATTGTTATTCAGCTTCAGTATCCATCTCTTTTCACCATTCTAAAGCAATTACAGTGTGATTACAGGTGTAATCTGTGAACCTGTCCCCTTTAAGCAAAAATATCTCTCCAGGATGAAAGTAAGGGGCATGAATGAATGTTCCTCTCACTGATTAACTTGAGCTTTTATTGTCTTCCAAAGTAATTGAAGACAGTGACCTCGGCCATCTAACAGTGTTCATGGCAATTCCAGCAGCTATCTGCACTCTAAAGAACACCGGGCCTCCTGGCCTTCACAACAAATCTGTAAAAAATAGACGAGCAGGAGGGGAAAGCTCTGCACAGGAACACACCACCAGTATGAAAGAGTGCAGGGACTGGGAGGGCGTCCCCCAGTAATGGAGGGATGTTGATGCTAATAAATATTGTTAGCATCTACAAGTACAAGGGTAACCAGTCAATCTGTAGCAACAGTAGGTTTCTCCATGCTGTTGCTGCCAAGATTCTGGCAAAGCTGATACTGATTGACAACACGACAACAATCAGGACCTTTCCAACACCTTCAATACTGTGAGCAGGGAACTTTTATAGTGTCCTAATTGGATTTGGCTGCAGCCTGTCCTGTGGTCTATTCTGCAGAGGAGCTTCAGTCTATTCTTGCTTTAGCTTCCAGGACCTACAGCAGGATGGGGCCAAGCCACAGGCGGCCTGCCCAGGGAACTCCAACCCTCCGTCCACAATGCCCGTCTTCTCCTGAGAATGCAGACCACTAACAATAGTTCTGTCTTTCAAATACCTTGGTAGCATCCTCTCCAAGGACTGCAGCATTGATCAAACAAACCTCAGCTGCCTTAGGGAAAGTCTAACCCAGAGTCTTACAAAAGAAAAATCTCCATCTCCACACCAAGGTGACCATCTATCAAGCTGTGTGCATCGCCACACTTCTCTTTGTCTGCGCTTACAGCTGCAACATCAAAACCCTCAACGTAGCAAGTCTACAGCACATGCCAGGAATCACCAGCTGCATAACTATCGAGGCCACAATTACACAGCACCAGTCGCTCTGACTTGGGCGTGTCATCAGGATGGCCCCAAGACCCGCTGCCTTGTAGGATCCTGCATGGCTAATTACACCGTGGGCAATGGTCAGCAGGAAGGCAAAAGAAGCAGTTCAAAGATCACTAACAATGTGAACCTGGAGGACGTTGCTGCTGACCGTTAACACCTGGAGGCAGAGCGGCCTAGAAGGATAGGACAACTAAGAGACAGCAAAAATGACACAGTGGAAACGCACTCATGACTGCCGCCATCATCAGTTCTACTTAAAAATGCTCCATCTGCAGTACAACTTGTGTTTCTCAGCAAACAGAGGGGGGGGGGGGGGGGGGGGGAGAGACCATATGCCTGTCTGTTAGAGAGTCTTTTTTGTGAATTTCCCTTTTGCCACATAACACCAAGAAACACCACTCATTTGATTTAGAAATGATGACAACTGTAATGTGCTGTAATTTCAAAGAATAAAGTTATATTACAAGGCATCCACATCCTTATAAAGACATGTATACATCACAGCAGGTTAAAGACAAGTTCTCCAGTTCATCTGCATTTTGTCTTTGTTGTTAAACTTTCTGGGTCATATTTGGTCACTAGAACAACATTTTTCTGCAAGAGCCTGTCATACATTGCACCTATTGCATGTACAAGGAACATACACTTAAGTAGCTGGAGCTGTAACTAAAGCATGTAAATAAAACCCTCCAGAATGAACTAATTCAAAAGCCTTACCTCTTCTGCATAGGCGTCACAAAGTTTGTTGCCCGAGAGTAGTTTATTTTTCAGGCTCTTGTTCTGAAAAAAAAAGGAAAGAAATAAGTGATACTCTGTGTTCTTTACCGCATGTTTTCTTACATTTTTCTTTTTCTAATATGAGGCTGAACAGTCCTTCAGCCTGTTTTCCTTTCATTGCATTTTCTCCACTTTTTTCACATACGCTTCCTCCACACAATAATGACAATCACTGATTGTTTTTTGTTTTTTTTTAATCAATAAACTATGCAGTGCATATAACATAACATGTAACATAATGTATATAACGTAAGATAAAATATAAATGACACCTGAGGGGAAATTTCTTTTTTTTTTTACAACTTTACAACATTATGCGCACATGTTCAGTATGTGTGTGTTTGTAAGTAAGTGAAGTTTATTTATATAGCACCATTCACAGAGCAAAGTCACAAAGTGCTTCACAAGAGTAAAATAGTTAAAATAAGACCAGAAAACAGTAAAAAAACAGTAAGACATAAAAACAATAAGACATAAAAACACAGAGTTACGGGCACAGAGGCTAAACAAGAGCCTGTCATACAGTCTGAACAGATGGGAAGCCAATGCAAAGAAGCTAAAATAGGGTGATATGAGATATGAGATGTCCTGCTGGACCTTTGTGCATGCATGTTGAGCGCGTGTTCGTGTATGTGTTTGCATGCATGTTGTATTATGTGGCAAGCAAACATCTAGGGAGAGGGAAGGAGAGAGAAAGCTCTGACATGTCATACAGCATGATAAATGCTTGCCGCAAACCTGCAAAATTTGCTTGAAATTTTGTGGTACCAATTCATCATATTTTGACTGTCCAGCATGACTTGGTCTTGTGATGAGACAGGCCTGTAATGCAGCAGATTAGCACTACATCTTAAAACTATGCATCTTACCAAATGTAAGTTGTAGCTGCAAATTTTAGGGGAGGAACTACGCTGTCACAATTCTCAGTAGTTCCAGCTGCGCTATCACAGGCTGTTTGACAAACTATAAGATGCTCAAGGAGGTTGAAATGCTCACACTCTTTTAAAATGGTAATGTGGGTGTTTACTCAAGGACTGGGGAAATACTGGAGGGAACATAAAGCCTAAACTTGTGTTGGAGGAGCAATGGATTCAGGGAATATGGGGCCTAAAATTATTTTGAAGCCTGAGGAAACCTAAAGGTGTTCCCATGCCATTGGGTAATGAGAGGAAATTGCTGCCATTGTTCCGTAACTAAGCTTGTACCCCTTCTGTTTTATCTGTAGAGACAAATGTAATTAGACACAACTTCATCATAGCAGCCAGTTGTGTTTTGTCAGCATTTCGCATTGGCTCAACAACACATTTACAATTGTTAATGAGTTTATCAATTACCTGTAATCGAGGGCCTATTCTTCAGCCACCCTCGAAAACTCATCTAACGTAACTTAAGTGAGAACAATGAATATTCATTCATTAACTCTAATCAAAGAAAACTGGTATCATCCCGTATAGTAAAACCACATGAATTTCACTAAAAACTAACAAGTGAACTGTCCACATGGCCATGTGTGAGTTCACATATAATGTGTACAGTACTTCCACATGTGAAAAAATGTGTGACTTAACCACTTAGACCCCAGCCATAAATCAGGAAGAAACACCTAAAATGACATACCCAAAATGAATTAAGAATAGCTCCATAACTTTAAGGCCTATGTGCATGGTTCTAGCCTCCATTGATAGTTAAGAATTTAGGGAACGTGGATTCATTATCAGTAAACCTATAGCACATGTCGCATGGGATCTTTAACATGACCTGCATGTGATAACATGTGATCACATGTGGGACCCATGTACAACGCATGCGAATGAAATAGAATAGGTGTATAATGCACAAAAACAAAGCAAAGAATGAACACAATTAGGCTTGGTAGGGCAGCTATTTGGGCAGCACATGTGAATCCCATGAAAAACCATTCACATTCCTTCTACACAAACAACGCTGAAAACAGAATAAATCTTAAAAATCAGTTTATTTGATGTTCTGTTGAGAGAGGGGCAGGAAGGACAAGAGAGAGAGGAGGGATGCATGCAAGGACGGCTTAAGACCGGATTCAAACCCAGGATGTTGCTGTTACATGGTCCTGTATGTGCTGTATCCAACTGAGAAACCATCCCAATGGAGCTGATCCTGGTTTCTCCTTATTTTATATTTCTATATTTATTACAACCCTGAAGATACACTGTCATGATCATTTTTTGAACGTTTTTTTCACGCGCTTACATGATTCCATATGTGTACAAACATACATGATATCACATACTATAACATTTCAAACACATGCTATCACATGTTGAAATCATGTGACAAAACAAATGCAATACTATCAGCAACTTTGTTGTTTTTAATTTGTCTGATTGCTTTTCCCCTTTTGGGTGGCTTCCAAAAACTTTCTGTCTCAAATCTGAAAAGATTCAAGTCCACCACAGCAGATAATATAATGGGTTTTTTTTCTTTTCAAAACACTTCGTAGACTAAGTTATGAAAATATATTTGCATCCACATTATTTAATTAGTAGCTGAAAAGACAAGAACTTTTCAAACATGCTGAGGCATGGTTCATGTTTACAGTACCATAATTTGACAGACAGCAATTGGGCACTATCAATTCAAAAACTGGCAATTTCCCACATACATTCTGGCCTCTGTCTCTCCTTCGCCATTCAATCTCACTCCCACATGCACATGTATACTCTCCAGCACATACACACATGCATACACACTCGACAGAGTTAATGAGCTGGAATGGCAGTTGTTTTGTGATTCAGTGAGGCAAAAATGGCCAAGTGTCAATTCCAGACACTTACACCTCCTCTCACCTCTAAAGAAGGACCACCCTCCAAGAAAACACGGAGAAATGGCAGCTGTCATAAACTGTGACGTAGTTTGGCCCCGGGACATACCCGGAGTGAAAATGAGATCCACTGGAGCTTATATGTCACAGTGCATTATGCAAAATGTGATACACTGAGCCACATATGTCATAATGTGTTATTCGCCAGGCCCTGTCATACTGCAGGCTTGAAAATAAAGGGACATATTCATTGTGCTCTTGCTTTCCATTTAGAAAAATGCAAAATCACACAAACGCAAAGTCTCTCTCAGTCTGATGATTTCACTCTCAAAAATTCCTGATAGAATGATATTCTTATCCTAATAGTGGGATTGCAAAGTTGAAGAATTCTGAGCAAAATTATGACATGAAATACAAAATCAACTGAAAAAGAAGTCGTTTTTGCAGCAATATCGGCAATCACTAAACAACTAAAGGATTTCAGTACTCAGAAAATGTCTGTGTGGGTCCACTCTGCAGAGCTAGTTTCACACATTTGAAAGTGTTGATATCTTGACAGCCCCTGAGAGTTGATTCTAGCTGTCCATCTAGTTCAACTTTAACACTACTCACACACATGAGCGTTGCATCCTTTCAACCTTGGTGTGAAGTGTCAGAAATCAACTCTCCCACATAACATATACTTTTTTATTTAATTCTGCTAGAGCCGCTTCTATATTAACACTATGGGGTGTGAATGTAGTGATGCACAATTAACTCTCCTCGATTCTATTTTCATCTCTCAAACCGATGTGATTTCCACTGTAAAACCGGAAAGTGATAAACTCGGTCCCATGCGACCCGCTGTCCGATGCTACGAAGCTAAAACATTAATCATCAACAGGACGATACATTTACTGTTGACAAGACATTTTTATTTTCAACAAGTACAATCTCACTAGACATGGCATTCACATTGGCTGACACAACACAAAATAACAACATGGGACAATCTATAGCCTTTCATTCAACTTGCTTGTCACTGGGTCAATAAGAAAATCCGCTTGTAAATGCAGACAACAGAAAACGGGACAGTGCTTTCCCCAACACAGCACCCATTCAAGAGTATCAACACAGCTCACTATGATGAAACCTTGTTCTTCACTTACAAGGATAGTGATCTTTTTGAATACATTTTGTTCCAGTCCAAACAAATGCACCAGTCTGAGGCTCAGCGATGGAGGACGCTGCTATGACTGACTGCCACAAAACACATTTCAGATTCAAATGCCAATAAGCCTTGTTCTCAAGCCAAAAAGGCAAATGACAAGATGTTTCTGTTGAATCTCTTCTTTAATTACCTAGCTTACTCATCTCTTTTGCAAAAAAATGAGACTTTGTTACTTGTGTCAATTACAGGCCACTGTAAGCTGCGCCAGAAACTTGTCAATGTTGTTGCCATTCCTTGGTCGTCAATAGAGGTTGATAAAAGTCATAGATTACTTAATGCCACTTTGAAATAACACTTTTCCCAGTGAAATGTTGTCGTGAGTGGTGTGCTGAAGTTCATAAAAGTTTTCAAAAATGTATGCTTAACTCAAAACTCATGCACCACATTAAGAAGCGGTCCAGCTTTCTGAATACATCATGGATAATGTAACATCAGTGGTGCTTGGGACTCAGTCTCTGCTGAGAAAACAATGACTTGTACAGCTTGTGTGGATCATAAATCAAATGCATCTTATGTCTATCCATAAGTAATGATGGATGAGAACACACTAGTTGCTAAGTATCAAAAGAACATGAGCGGCGCATTGCGCACAAGACATTATGAGTGAATTGCATTCAAACCTGGGTCTTGCTGACATCAGCTATTTTCAAACAACTTAGTCTGAAAAAGTTTTACTTCGTTCTGTACCCAAACTTCAAGCCAATTATGCACATTATAGCCACTGCATAGTTTTCAGGTAGCACTGAAGTCTTTTCAACACCATATGTTGAGGGCTTTGTAGGATTTTCCTGTGATGCATTGTAATGTATTTCTTTTCAGTTAAAAAAACAAAACAAAACAAAAAACAACCTTTACAGCAATCTGTAGCACTGGAAGACTCAAAAACACAAAAGAAGCCACGTGAAACTAGACTTTCACCCATTGCTTGGAGTACAGACCCATGCAATGGTGTTTCAGAAAAGATAGCTCTTTTACTTTAGTTTTCATAAGTTTTCAAATCATCAATTTATCAGTGATAAATGACACTCAGCGAGGTGTTCATCACACCAGCCCATTTTTTGGCAAGGCTGTTTTTTCCCCTATTTGGGGCATGAGGTTATTTTTCACTTTTTGTCAGAAAAGCAATCTTGAAGATATCTTATACTCAGCTAATCATTTCTGCAAAGTTTCAACATAAACATGTAAAAGAAGCATCCAAATAAAAAAATAAAAAAAACAGCTTCAGCAGTCTGTTGATCATGCAGAATGGACAATGAGGAAAGAAAGAAAGAGAGATAGCTAGCTTGTCACTCAATGTCAGCTCAGCTATAAACATCCCAAGTACGTAATTATCAATAAATAACAAGAAATGCATTTCGGGGATTTTTATTTACCCATGTTTATTAAGTCTTGAGCATCAGAAACAGTGATTTGTTTAATAGCAGCTTTAGCTGATGATTGAGTTCTGTGACACTGTGAACAACAGAGAGTGACACTGAACCATGCAATCTGGGAACAAAAGTATAACTTCATTAACAGATTATTATGCTGTTGGTGAGGCTTTCTGAGTTGTGTCTGCTTAGTAAATATCACTGTGATGCTAGCTTCCTGTGTGCTGACTGATCTGAGGTTATTGTTTAGACCAGTGGTTCTCAACGTGGGGTCCGGGGACCACCAGGGGTCCTTGAGAGGGTTCCCGGGGGGTCCCCCAGCAAATTGATGAATTGTTAAAGCATTATTTCATTTACAAGAAGTTACACAATTAGAACACAATTACAGAATATAGAAGAATATAATATATATAGAAGAATGATTGTATTGATCATAGTTTCTCTGTTATCTCTCTACCTACATTACAGATAGTCATGGATTTCTGCACAAAATCATATCAGACAATAAAAATATTCTCAGATTTGGGTCCGAGAGACAAAATCTCATGTGGACTAAATTAGGGGTCCTTGATATGAAAAAGATTGAGAATCACTGGTTTAGACAATCACAAAACTATCTTTCACACCATAGCAAAATAAAACAAGACTTAAGATTTATCTCTTATTCAAGCACATTATAAATCCTTTTTTTTTGGATCTTGGTCTTGGTCCCACATAATGTAAAAAAAACCCCAAAATAAATAAATACGATTCTAAAATAAAAACCAGACTCTTGGGTCTGTCACCGGTGATGCGACAGCGCCTGTCACATATTAATGAGCACATCCTACGCATAACATCATCAATTACACTCTCTGTCAGTACAGTCGCACAACAGGCTCGTCTGCCTGCCCATAGCCAAGAATAAGAAACTCACACTGCACAAAATTCTGCCAGGACTTGCAGAAGTTGCTGTCTAACACGTCTAATTTAAATTACTGGCATTAACAAAGTAAATGTTCACAGAGGATAAACTATTAAATATGACATACCCCCAGATATCTTACAAGACGGTTGGCAGCTTGAGATAAACTCATCTTGGCAGTTTCTTATAGACTCTTGAGGTCAAAGGAAGGATATGCAGAAGTGAAAGGATTGTTTACTTCTCGCTGCCCCATACAACTTAAAGCTGTGTACATACAGTATATATGGGAAGCAGGACTTTGAGGAAGATACTGAACCTCTGCTTGCAGCGTGCCGCACTGCACCTGCGCCCCGACTAGAGGGCAAACAGAGTTTACGCCTTAAGGGATTAGTGAAGTATATGAAATCAAATAAAAACTTTTCATCTAACAACTAGAAACTCGTGCACAAAACTGAAGTCTGATGTTTATTTTTGGTGTGTCAGCTAATATGGATAACCTGACATTTGTCTTTCTTTATTGGCACAAGAAAATAAGAAGAAATCGAATGTGGGCTATCTTTATTTATTTCAAGACTGAACAGATATAAGACATGTTTTTTGTTTTTTTAAACTAAGATCAGGCTAAGTGTTAACAGTACTTTTAACAAAAAAATATTTGAATGTTCTTTACAAAGTTTAGGGGACATCAAGATAGTTTAAACTTGCAGTAATGTTCTTGTTTTGCTAAGAACTTGCTAAGAACCTTGTCCAAACATTATGAAGAAATCTTGGTTAATCAAAAGCAAGACATAATATTTAACTTAATGGGCAATTATGGCATGTATATTGCATAGAATGGACTAACTGAAAAAAGTGACATATCACAATTTAGTTGATACTTTACAGGCAAAGGTCTTTCTTACCAATCCAGATGCACTGTTGCATTCTTGTCATACATTAGTTTGTGCCTGGATGGATATATTGACCTCATTTAGTTATTTTATTTACATGTTTTATTATGATCCTTAGTTACCTATTTAATCTTTCTTTCTTTCTTTCTTTCTTTCTTTCTTTCTTTCTTTCTTTCTTTATGAGATAATAATGTTGATAATGTCATTTTACCTAACAAGCACATTGAATTTGCCTCGTGTATGAAATGTGCTAAATACCTAAAGTTTTCCTTGTCTTGCCTCATCCTCACTTGACCTGCCCACCAACTCATCAGTTCAGTGTTTGAATATAGTTATTGCCTCTCTGCATTCCTCATCAAATAGCTGTTGTCTCGTTGGAAGAGATGCTCATCAAGTCCTCAGGCTATCTTAAGATAAGTGATAAAAATGAAATCTATTGATCCTCGCAGGGAAATTGGGTAGGGCTTGTGTTTCAGAGAACAGTTGAGATACTCCATGCAGGGAAGCCAGAATCACTATCAGCATCACAACAGAGCTGCGGCTCATTACCACGCTAACCCACCCACCCCGGCACTAATCTCTTCCTGTGTCCTCGGCCGTTTCATTCATTGTCATTCCTTTTTTTTTTTTTGTTCTAGCTGAATCAAGAATGACTGAATACTCTGATGAATCAGATGGAACTGATGACAGTGTAGCCTCTGATGCCGAAAATGAATCGTCTGAGAGATTTGGTTGAACGACTACAACTGTAAAATATGGAGCAGTCAAACAGAATAAATCAAACCCTGCCAGTTTTGATGGACCCAAAAACAGTCCTGAATTAAAGAGGCACACTTCAGGTGGCGCATATTGCACGTGATGAATGTTCATATAGCTTGATGTTTTCTCTACAGCCCAAATTGCTTCACCTGATGGTGGCTGAACTGTGCACACTGGACATTAACTTCATCATAGTTGGTCTCATTTCGATTTCCATTTTTGGTCACAGTTGGTTCTCTGAATGCTGAATTTCTCTCACTAAGGCTTGGGAGTTGTGTTAAGTTAAGACTCAATACCATAACTGCCCACATCAGTATTCAGACTCTTTTTGGGATTACATGAAGGTCAACTGATTTATTGGTTTGAGTAATTATGTCTGATTAGAACTGTTCTAAACAATCAATAATCTGTGGATGTGAGCATTGATTATGCTTCATGGTGTTGAAAATAAACAATATTGTTTCCTGACACCACTAGAAGAGGTCATTCTATTCTATTCCATCCCATGGGTTTCATTAAGAAAAAGTAATGAAGGTGTAAACTTTCCAGTGGCCTTATTCCAGTGTATTAACCTGTGTATTCATCTAAGTACACAGTACTGTAAGTACTAAATGGAAGTCTCCTTAATATATAACTTGCTTAAAATGGTGTCACAATACAATGTAAAGTAAAGCTAAATGTGATATACTAAGTCAGGCACAAAATAAAAGATTCTAGCAACTAAGTGATGTGATTTCCTGCTGTTTTCTTTACTGAAATGATACTGTATCTCATTGAGTAGGCCCTACTAAGGTGTTTATGCTTTGCATTGTAATTTTTGCCAGCAGAAAATACATTTAAATGTATTTAATTATAATGTATGTAATTTAAATGTTAACTTTATGCAATCAGTTATTCTGGTACATTGAATTTGTGATAAAATGTGGTGTCATTATCAACTGGGTGCTAAAAATCATCTTCAGCTGGAACTGTAAGTTATTATGTAAGTACTTATTACAGTACATCATGTTTGTACACTTTGTGCCTGCATTGCATTGCTACAACCTTTTAAGTGCATAATGTGTCAGGGCAATTTTCAGTAAGTAGCCTACTCACAGAGTCTCACTGTGTAAAGACTAGGGTTGCAACAAACACATAATACTGAGCTGATTTTTTCTGTTATGCTTCGTTTTCCCATTTTTGCAGGTAAAATTAATCAGGAGCTGAACTTTACAGAATAATTTTAAATAATTATTCATAAATATTGTTTTGTTCTCCATCCTTCTGTCACACTGCTGTGGATGTGGAGCAGTCAATAGGCAATCATTAGTCCATATTGGGGGGAGTAGTTGAGTTAAAACTGAGTAGACTTAATTGTGTTACCTATAGAAAATGTAAACAAATGTCAACAGTGAACTCTCGCTTAATAGTTTTATCAATTAAAAAGTTTTCAGTCCCAGTCAACTGATGGTAAAACCACAAAACTGCACAGTAATGTCACAATGTCGCTGTGGAAAAACTCTACTCTACATTACAGCCTAGTACTTAGAATGCTTTCCCCGAGATTATTTCAGCAAAGTAAGGTGCCTGATGAAGGTCTGCGACTGAAACGTTGTCTCCACTCATTAAATTATTTAATGTGCTGGTGTAGACAGTGTGCGGGTGTTTTTTTCTGACTTTAAGGACTACCAGCCTATGCTCCTACGCACCTGCCACCAAGACTGACACTCAGGTGTGCAAAAGCTCCATTTGTGTACTAAAATAAGACCATTGTAAAGTGAAGCGTCACTGCTACCTCTGCTTTTCTGGTCTGAAAACCTCTTTTTCCAAAGTCATGTCCTAATCACTGTCCCACGGTGTCACGACGTCTTCAAATTCAGCCCCACTGTAAAGCCACAGTGTTTGTGAAGAGGGCCTCTGGCTCCACTGGCGTCATAAAATCAAAATCAAAATGAAATAAAATGTGATCTTCTTAACTTCTTAATGTGATTGTCTTGAAGGGATCTACTGTATTCATAGCCGTCATCAGTCTGAAGCACTTGGACGTATTTCTGTAAAAATAGACCTTCCAGTTTATAGTGTCACAGCTGAATAACACAGAAAACTGGTCACTCGTCTGGAAGCCGAGGGCCAGAAATCAATATCCATGACAGGTTGTGAGGGATAAAGCGATGCTGCTAAGTGACAGCATGACACCAGCACTTTGAACAGACCATGCCTGTCTTTACCGCTCTCAAACAAGTTTCTATGATATGGGTTCTGTGCCAGCATGTATAAAGCTGCACCGAGTGAAAATTTAGACTTAAGTGCAAGACAATGCGGAGAGTGACAGAAATTTAATCTTACTTGTAGAAGAGAGACTAAGACTTATGCATAAATGCAGGAGTTGTCAGCAGGTGGGTGAGTTACCTAGACAGACAGCCCGCAGTTTGCAGGCGAGGAAGTATTTTTTTCACTTCAAGTCGATGCAAAGCTGTGAAAGGAGTACCGCATTGGTGGCGAGGGCGCTTTGTTGCTGATTGTTATTTCGCTGTCACTGCAGAGATGAGGGTCGCTATGACTCAATCTGCTCTGGTGACTTGTAAAATGCAACAGTATAAAAGTGGCAACTTTGGACCATTGCAGTCCTCAATAAATCGAGCTGTAAGTCAAAATATAGTGGCCCACCCAACACCAATCATACACAATTGGTTATTTTTGACTGATTTATTGAGTCATATATTGATTGGCTTATATACAGTATTTATGGCTATCTGAAACAATGCTGAACATTTTTTAAAGTGTGCAATGCTGTTAATATCTGCTATTTCTCTGTCCAATAATAAGCCTGGCCCCCTTTTACGCCCCTATAACACTTGTTTGGCACGACCGAACGCACATCAGTCCTCATAAGATTTCTATGATAATTCTCTAAAAATGATTAAAAACAATGGGAAAAACAAGCAACCAATTGTTTGAAATGGACTATAAAAATGGCTTGTTTATCAAGGTAGTATTGATTTCAGTTGTCCTTTAGATCTTACAGATTGCATTTCCCCTGGCACCTTTACTCAGTTATTGAAATATACAACAATTCTGCTAGGTGTTATGTATAACCTTGTTGGTATATATAATTTATATTATTATATATAATGCATATTTCAAATTGTTATATGTTATATATAACCTTGATAAAACTAAATATTTTTTTACTACTGCATGGTTTCTAGTATGGAATTCCTTGAACTTCAGTAATAAGGCATATCTTTACATGAATATTACCTGCAAGATGCACAAAATCTCCAAAAATGACTTCCTACTGTGTAAACAATAGGACTATATAGCCTCTTGATGAAGTTTCAATACTGTTGTGATTAGGATAAATACTACTGCAATTAATATTATGTAGTCTTAATAAATAATGTACAGCGACTGCTGCTTTAAGGGGAATACCACTGAATTTCAACTTAAAACAGTATCTCTATGTTTTAGGGCATTTCAGGCTGTAATAGTGATTGCTGCCATTAGCCAGAAACAAGAAAAAGGAGTTTGTTCCATCCTGTAGATTATAAAGTCACGTGTGAAGCTACATAAAAATCAATTGCACAAGATGGAAACGTTGCCTGTGACAGCATCCTAAGTGTTTTATGTATATTAGGCTACACTTTGGAGCAGATAGATTGCTTCATATGATGATATTTTGCATGAAACAGTTCATTTTAAATGGAGCATCCCCAGGCTGTACATCAGTATGACAACAGATTAGAGACTTGCTTCTCTGATTTCCAGTGTTGTGAGAAAATTGTTTATGGTCACAAACTAATTGGAATATCCTAGGCTGTAAAAAATAATATATGAGAATTCTGAAATTGAGCAATATTACCTGTAAATAAAAGAAGATTGCTGTATTGGCAATTTCACAGAAGGCAACTGCAATTTGTCTTTTTGCATATCACAGCACTTTGGCAATGTTGGTGGGAACTGCAGATTTAATACCAGCCACCCTCTGGCTCACAGTTGGAACACACTCTCCTGCTGGTGCTGGCAATTGAACCAACAACTTTTTGGTTTTTTTTTTTTTTTTTAGTCTGCCTCTCTGCCTTCAGCTCTACCTGCCGCTCCAAAGTCCCACAGTAATTCTTTATACTCTTGCAAATGAAGAAAGAAAAACAATCTTAAGCTCCATATAATAAATTAAATTCCTTAGCACTGACTGAAACCTGGCTTAAACATTACAAACTCATTCCTTTTAATGGGGCGTCTCCTCCTGGGTTTTCGTGCCACCGTGCACCACAAGAATCCGAGAAAGATAAGGGGAATTGCGTTAAAATATGATTTGAAATGAAGCATTATGCCTCAAACTAGCCACAGCTTCCCCTCCTGGCAATACAGTTACTCCAACCAGACAGCAGGCAATCCAGGATCCTTTGACTTGATTAGTATTTATAGACTTCCTGGTTTTTAATCCCCCTTTATTCAACAATTTGCAGATTTCATTACAGACAAACTATGGCAGAATTGCTGTGCTTCATGATTTTAATATACACACTGAGAAACCTGGTGTTTCTGTCTAAAGGGCCTTTGTTTCTCTCTCAGACTCTGCTGGTTTCACCCAATGTGTTTCTGGAGAGACTCACTGTCAGAAGCACACCTTATATTTAGTCCTCTCAAACCGCTTTAATATCAAAGGCTTGACTATCTCCGGCAATTGCCTAGCTTTAGGTTAGGAATTTTTATCTCGATGTGACACACTTTATCAGTTCTAATTCGAAAACAACACAAAGACAGCCAATTAAGTCTGGAACGGCTCACAACTTTGCTCCCCCCGACTGTCTCCATTGCCTAAGCAGTCCTCATGATAATAAATCAACAAAATACAACAGGAAATATCAGATTTCAGATGTCCAATGCTGCAAACTCTTCTATAGAGATGACACAGTTTGCATCCCAACCCAGACGAGAAAGCCTCAAACATTTTCCTTCCAATCCACTGCAGGAATTCTCCAAGCTGGTCATGGCATCTAAACCCTCCACTTTCCCTTTAAACCCCATCCACACGAAATGACTCACTACTCACTGTTATCTTTCTTCTGTCATTGCTCTTGATTCATTCAGAAAATCAGTTATGAAATCTCTGGATCCTGAAAATTTACGACCAATTTCCAATCTTCCATACTGCAAAACGTTATACCCCCAGCAGCCCACTACCAATTCCAGATAGCAATAACACAGCTAAAAAAAAAAAATCAACCTTGTATTTTAAACATGAAAAGATGGATGACAAAAACCTTTCTTGTGCCCAGACAAAGCAACACAAAAATAGAACTGTCCATTTTGCCCTAAGCAGCAGAGAATTAAGTCACTTATCAGATCTCTCAGTTAATGTGTTTGACTTCAGAGTTAACCCAAAGGAATCTGGCAGAAATCTCGGTGTTCTTCGTGATCCCGACTTTCAGTTTATCACTGTGAGGAAATATCCAAACCGGAATATATTCACCTTAGAAATATCTCCAGAGTTAGGCCCTTAGTCCCCTACTTTACAAACCAAGATTCATTTACCCATGGTTTTGTTTCTTCCAGAATTGATTACTGCAATGAACCTCTGCAGCACTGGAGGACGAGGTTGCGCTGCCCCTCCGTTTGGAACAAGCCTCCTGTCAATGTCAGGGAATCAGACACTGGCTTAGTATTTTCGCCCCGACTTTAGACTAATTTATTTAAAGCGGCTTGTAATCTACATGTACGTTGAATCCAACAATACCGGCCATCCTTTCTCTTCCTTCCCATCCCTCCTTAAAGGATAAGGCTGGTGTTTTTTAATGCATTGCTTACCGTCAACAAATCCTATGAAAATAACAAAATCAACAATGCGTTTGCTCTACTCCCGTTACTTTCTGACTTTCCACGTACCGTTTTTAGCCGTCAACCCGGAAGTGATTGGCTCCAATTTTAAGCTAAAAACCTTGAAATACAGCTCACAAAGACATAGTTTACATTTTAAAAATCGCTAACTGTTACCATGAAAAGTCAGGCTGTTATAATTATTATCAAATCAAATTCAAATGGGAACAAATTCTTCATTACGCCGGGGACTATATTTTCGGTGCTACGGAACTACTTTCCTGAGATCGCAAATGTGTTTACAGCCGGCTTATTAAGTTGTTTGAGGAAAAAGTCGGCCGGCCCGGTGCATCGTGATGATGAGATATGTTGCCCAGAGCAGCAGCATGGCTCTTTGACGTGTTTTTAATCGTTTTTTTAATACAATGGAGTTCTATGGCTTCATTGGGCACCGGCTACATGGACGAGACTTGTTAGCAAAACAACATCACTGCTGATTTTGTTATTTTCATAGGATTTGTTGACGGTAAGCAATGCATTAAAAAACACCAGCCTTATCCTTTAACTGTGGAAAGTAGCTACAGTATTGGCTGCTCAAAAAGTCGCTAGAGATACATACGAATATATTTGCTACACTGATTGAGAAGAAAGAGAGGGAGAGCTTGTTGACGGGTCCTGTCTCTTCACCCATTGGCTCGCCCCTGGGTTTCAGTTGATTGGACAGCAGCTGTCCAATGAGATGGAAGCCTTGTGTGTTCGCTATAGCGAGACCAAGGATCTGCTGACAAGCTGTCCTGGTCTCCCTCGGCTCTGAGCGCAGGGAGGAACGACGCTGTGTGGGGGAAGTGCTGTGATCAGTTCCTTTGGGAGCCTGGTCCCAGGAAATTTTAGAAAATTTGTTTTCCCACGACTAGAAACAGGTAGTGGTCTGTGTCACGGAACAAACACAATGAAAAGTAACGGCAGGGCCGGCCCTAGGATTTTGGTGGCCCTAAACAAGATTTTGTTTGTGGCCCCAAAACACTCCCAGTGCAACCAAATCACACACACTGCTCATAACTGAATGAACACACACCCACACACACACACACAATAGAGATGGACAAATGAATTAACAACAAATCTCTTACTTTATTTGAAAACAATGTATATTAAAAATATATGAATATTATTATTAATATTATAAATATATTACAGGAGGAGAAAACCCAATGGAAACAGCTGTAGGCTGCTTACCGTGTGTTCCAACAGCCACCAAAGCGTCATCTGTTCACTGCTGTCCTTGTAGAAACAATGCTGACAGCTCACTGTACTTTTCCACATCAGGGATGAACTTTATATCTTCCATCTTCTTCACTTTCTCCCTTTCTTCACAAACTCCCTCATATCAAAGCTGTCACGTTTATTTGCTTTCTCAGCAAGAGTCGTGACTTGTGATCAGGCAATAATTAGGAAAGCCTAGGGGACCTAGATATCTCTCTCTCCCCCTCCCTCTCTCTCTCTCTCTCCCTCCCTCTCTATCTCCATCTCTTTAAATAATGACATATAGGCCTAAATAAATGAAGTAGCCTATAAATAAACAAACCTAAACATGTATCCTTGTTTACTTTTGTGGTAATTCAATAACAGACGCAATTTTCAAAAGGCAAGTGATAATTCAAAACCAGATACATCATCATCCTACAATGTGTTGCATTTAAAACATCAAAGCATCAATGCAGATGGATTCATCAGCAACAACAGTGAAGACCCTGGTAAATTGATCATTTAATATATTTGTGCTTCTGTGGTGATATAATGGAGATATGATCATCTATAGTGTTTTCTATGGTGTTTTCCTGTGAAATGCGCGCCGCGGCACATGGAGGAAATAGACCAGATGCTGAAACTGGCTCCAGATCGCGAGCCGTGAGCAGCGCTCCGCGCCGCGCAGCGGCCAGTGTGAACGGCCTGACCCATTAACATGGGCGCTCAAAGGAAGCGGCCTCCGCTTCGGCGCTGTTCTGCGGCTGTTACGCATCCGGTCCGTGACTCACGCAAATCTCACTCCAAGATTAACTCAGAAGTTGGCAGCCCTGCTGTTACCATGGTTACACACTGAGTTCTTGAAGTGAGCGACTCAACACCGTACAAAGTGTGAGGAGCGAGCAACACAGAAAGTCACACTGATCATGTGGCCCCCCCTAGCGGTTGTGGCCCTAAACAACCGCATAGAGTGTTTATGCCAGCGGCCGGCCCTGAGTAACGGCATTGCAGTTAGGGTGGTGGATGGACGGAAACGTTTGCCTTCAACTCCCACGACCTCGGTTCAATTCCCAATTCATGCCAAAAAGTTTTATACTGTTAGTAAATTTTTCATCATTAGACTGTTTTTTATTTAACCATGGCCAAAAACCTTAACTTTTAGTTGCCTAAACCAAACTGTAACCTTAACCCTAACCATAACCAAAGTTGTCCTACTTGCCTAAACTTAATCAATGGCGCATCTAATTCTTGGTATTGTTACATGAAGGGGAAATTTGTGTCAACAACATTGTAATGTGTGTTTTAGAATGGCTTGCCAGTTCATTTAGTACATATCATTGCTGATTTGGTACCTATTCAACTTGAAAATGATTTGTTCAAAAACATTACATGTATACACGCATTCGACTCTGTAGACTTTGGTTCTCATGATAATTTTCTCAGCTTTTTCATGCTTAATACACATGCACTTATTGAGTGATACATTTGAGTTGATGTTTTACATCAAACCAAACATTGCAATGTCAACCACATACAAAAAAAATATAGGCAATTGTGTCCTGCCATTTCATTTTATGCACTGCAATCTAGCACAACCTGTTATTTACAAAAACACTGTCACTTTCTCAGTGGTTCAATTTGGATGCTTTACATTTTAATCTGATCAAATCAAAATTCAAAGTAATTGCACTGAATCATTGACCTGCCCAAACACATCTTTCCTGTATTGAATCACTAGATTCATAGTAATATATAATGAGTCTAAGAAGGAGAGATTGACGTTCCACCAGCCACACTCAACAGGCAGCTTCAGACATTTGTGTGAGAAGCTTTGCACACAAATCAGCTGCATTTTCTGCAGTTTCCACAGGCTGCACTTACTTATTTAGGCTTAGTTCAGTTATGTCTTGTACATCTGGAGCTGACGCTGTTCCCTGGAGTGACGGGTGCATCGTGTGTCAACATGTCCAAGTTGCACAGACAAAGAAGGGTGTCAAGTCAACCACCAGTTGTTGTTTTTGTTTTTGCGCAACAAATCGGGCCTGTTGTCTCTGCTCTGTGAAGGCAATTGTTCAGGCCGCACATCGCCTGTCTGTTCAGTACAAACAAACGCTATCCCATGCCATCTCTCATCTCACCCCTTTTCACTTGAGCCTTCATCACTATCAGTACGATTTTGCTCTTAATGCGTGTGAGTACTCATGTGTGTGAAATTAATTTTGACAGTGTTGGCTGTGTTGAAAGTCTCAGTGGGTAAATCCAGTGGTCATTCAGTTGTGGAGTATTATGCTGGTGGAGGAGCAGGAAAGCCACAATGCAATGCAGCTCATTGTATTTGGTGTGGAGAAACTTCTCAAAGCTATTTATTTTCAAAGTCATTTTTTTTTTTACAATTCTAATAATTCAGGCATTTAAAGCCCAAATATTAAGGAAAGTCATGGAAGGATGGGTACATTAGATTTACATTACTGGAGTAATTTAATTTCAATCTCAACATCCAGTGGAGTTGTTCTTGCAGAATGCCCTGGTGCTGCCCCAGTGCTTCTCTCTCTCTCTGTATCTCTCTCTCTCTCTCTCTCTCTGTCTCTCTCTCTCTTTCTTATCTGTGTTAATATCCTTTGTTGCTGTGTAAAGCACTTTGTGACAAACCTGTCTTGTTAAAATTGTGAAATAAATATGACTTGACTTCACTGAAAATAGATATCTTTTTAGTCAAGATTACTCATTACATCTTTTGTTTTTCTTTTTTCCTTTTGTGGTTTCAATTTTCTGAGGATCACAAAGACGACTAATGTGTCTCTATGGCATCAATCAATGTTGATCCTAATGAAAAACAATCAAAAACTGCATAGCTTGCTAGACCACAATATTAACCTTCTATTAACTTCCATGAATCTTTTTACTTTGTCTCTGTCATGTTCATATCACATCACACCATACACATCAAGTGTAATGACGCAGTTTCCATTCCCTGCCTACTTTTTCCAGGTGAGAGCATCACATAGAGATGATGTCTCACGCATGATTTTTCTGCTGGTTAGCCAGTGAAATTACATCAGGAAAAATGAAAGGAAGAAGACAATGACAGGAAGCTATTTCAGACAGAAAACATCAGCATCAGCAGAGAGAAGGCAAAGCGTGTGGCAAAGCTGTCTATTACAATGCTCTGTGAGAAGCTGATAAATCCCAGCAGGATTCAAGTCAATCTGTAAATCATTCTCCCTCAAAATACTCATAATACGCCCTGAAAGCAAATCATTGATAATGACTTTACAGTGAATTGCAGCCATAAAGCTTCCCTGCTGACACTACAACACAATTTACACTGATGTGCAGCATGAAAACAGATTTTAAAAACTAATGCAGTGAGAGAATGGTGTAAACTAAGGCCATCGTTAGGTTTGAAAAATATTGCAAACTCTGTTCCTTTCAGATGTATCAAAGAGTATAAAAACTCTGGTTTACTATAACAGAGCTATACATGACCAGAGAAACACAACAGAAATCAAACAGTAGATCAGATAGCATCTGATCAAACATATTCCTAGACTCATCAACATCTTCAAGAAAATGAACATAAAAGAAACAGAGAAATGAAAATATCTGCTCTTTCTCTCATGTTAATATTCAAGATTTTTTTCTCAAAAGAGGAAATAATCCTTTTTATTACAGCTTCTACTGACTGCTGACTGCAATGCAATCACTACTTATTTGTGCAAGAAACGCAATGGCTGACTGTATTTCACATACAGTTGAAACTAAGTCTATAAGACATGATTGTGATATCTACAATATTCTTCTGCTTTTGTTTGGCAATTTGGATAATGTTTCTCGTTTGGCTTTGAAAATGTGCACAATTTTTGATTTCCTTTATGGTTGACTGGCAAATAATAAAAAAAAATTGAGAGGCAAGATAATGAAACCTGATGGCAAATCAGCTCATACAGTCTACATGTAGTTACTGTATTTATGGAGTGATGCGGTTATCCCAATTTATTTGTCAGCAAAACAGGGACAATCCTATACAGACTAGGCTGTAAATATTTTATGTTACATGTGTTAAAAAAATACAATTATTGCTACCACTGAAGAAAAACAAGGTTGAAGCTATAGCAGCACCTTTGAGACCCTTAATGTTACTTTTAAATGTGGGCACCAAGACAGTGTCCATAATTCTTGGTAAAGTGTTTTTATTTTGTTCCTCATGTGTCATTGAGAAGTATTTTTTCAGCTCCCATAACAATTCTTTACAGCGAGTTAACACGAAGACTAGAGGGTCTCAACGCATAACCAGATAAATTGGAGTGCTTATTTATTGCACAGCTGTGCTTTTGATCTTTGTGGTATGGACTGTGTTTATCTATGAATCAGTTTAGGACTAGATGTGTTAAGAAATCAGCGCAGCAGCTTCTCCTGCAGTTTGGACCGAAGCAAGTGGCAGGGTAGTCTGATATCTCTGCTGCATTTGCATATTGATCTTGAACTTCTCTCTGTGTCAGTTAGTATGCATGATAATAGGAGAATCAGAGGAAAAAAACACCGCCGATCTTTCTACATAGATGACATTTAATTAATTATACCAGAACCTGGAGAACATATTCCCACTGTAAATGTTTTTATAACCACTTTAACGATTCTTAATCATGTTATAGATTATTTTACTAACACCAAAGCAATTTTAGATTATCATTTTACAATTTGCTTTTAACCCTGAATGTTAGTGTCAGTGGTCTTCGCCATTATGTGACCATTTCGTCAGAGTGGGTCCACCTAACCTCAGCAGAGTCGAGGGCGTACCATAAAGCTGATGAGAGTGGACTCTGAGATAGTAAAATGATAATGCTGAAACAGTTTTGACCTTTGGGTTTTTGCTACGGCGGAATCTTCTGAAACGCACACGGGCATTATAGATGCAGGGGAATATTTCTCCCGATTCCCTCGATGTAGCCTCGACTTAAATGTCAGGGCTTCACAGATGTCAGAGAAGTTCCCAGACTTCTATTGACCACAGATGACCCCGCTGTATCTGATTACAAAGGCCCTCAAATCTAGAGAGGCCCCTTTTCCAGGATAGATCTGGAACAGTAAAAAGCCAAACCTCAAAATGTCAATGCTACAAAACTCAAATGATAGGGGAGCAATGGGTCTACAAAATGTGATTTCAGCTTGTATGGCAGCGCTTTGCCTAGTTCTACTGCCAGTGAAATAAATCTCAGTGGCTCGCCTCAAATACAGCTTCAGTTAGTTGTGCAAAAGCAGTTCCATGGCAATTCTTGCAAAAGCTAACGTTAATGTTTTGAAGCTCTCTAAATTACAATTCAACAAACTCTCATGCAGGTCAAAGTATGGCAATGCTATTTACCAGCTCTTTGTTTTGGATTACTGTTTACATCACTGAGTGCCTTATGGTAATGAGCTTGTACATAGCAGCAGGAGGTCTGTTACTTAGAAAGAAATATCTGCAAATCTATCTTTTTTGCCTGGGATCATAAAATGTTGAGGTTTCAGAAAAACATAAATCCATATAGAGTGCTTTACTAAGTGACCAACAATATAACAAGGATAACATCCATGCCTCTTTGTCATTGCTTCAATACTTCTATTACCGAATCAAGTTGCTGTTTAAGGGAAGTGGAGTCTCTAATTGGTCATTACAAAGTCAAATCACTGTCTCCTTCATGGTCATTTAGTAATTTAAAGCAATCTGCTGCACAGTAGCATGCTAACATGTGCAACCCCCAACTGTGAAAACCACTGGATTGATTATGGAAGTGTCTCTACATTTGCCTCTGAGTATCCCCTATAGAGTTAAGCATGTAAGAACAAAGCCTATATCTAACATTCATACAAAAGCCCCCCTGTTGGCTAAAAAAAAAGCTAATGATGCCACTGAATGTTTTCTAACCTCCTTGGGGCATTCCTCTACTTTCTCTCACGGCTTTTTAATTGCATATTGTCACATCCCTTTACTTACAATCTTTTTCTAGTTTCACAATTAGTATGCCGGAATGGTCCAAAACTAGAACATGTATATGCATAAGGGCTGCAGGATTAATCAAATTAAACTTTAAATTGTGATTTGAACATGTGCAATATCTAAACTGGTTACACAGATACACATCTTTCGGAGAAAGTGTGTGAAATACAGGAGATGTTGAGCTTTTGACCAATTGGAAGCCTCCCTGCCAAGTTGTGAACCAATCAGAAGCCAATTATCAAGGGTGTAAAACAGGTGGAGAGAGACGAATGTATGCCGACTGAGAGGAGAGGAGAAGAAAGAAGAAAATGTTGGTGTAACCTTTCCTTATCTCTTGGTTTATTGTATGTTTTGCTTTCTATGTGTTTATTGTATTTGTCCCCGGGTCGGGTACTTTTGACGGAAATGTGCAGGACGGCAAAAAGGACAAAACAGAAGAGGAATGCCTCTATCTACGTGTTTAGAGCATGGGAGTATTATATTACATTACATTATATTACATTATATGTGAACAAAAGACAAGTCCAGATGCTGTCCAGTCCCACAGCACATGTGCAACATCAACTGTTTCTGTAATTGAAGTTACTACAGTCCTGAAATAATCAGGATATCCACATCATTCACTCGATGTATTGTAAAAAAAGAATAGATCCACTTTACTCTACAGCTACGCTCCGGTAGGTTCGCTGTCTTTCATTATCATAGTAGCCTGCTAGCCAAAATGGTTCGTTAGCATCCCCAAACATAATACATTCCACACCAATTACACAAACAAATGCTTTGCTAGCTCAATCTAGTTGTAATGAGAATCTTCACCAGCAAAAATATTTTTTGTCACACATAGATTAGCCACCACAGTTACAAACACACATTGTGATACGAACACTGGTCGAGCGAGCATCACCTAATACATGGTGAGAGACATTTTGTTAAAATTGCACAAAGGTTTGTCCAAAATGTTTGCACAAAAAACTGCTTCACTAGCTCAATCTAGCTGTAACTAAATTATTTTTCGGCACACAGATTGGCCACTGCAGTTGCAAAACAAGACTGTACACTAGGCAAACAAGCATCTGTGTTATGTTTACTTTTTGACCTTTTGGTAAGGTTCGCTGGGTCAAATTGAACCAGGACATTATTGGGATTTTTTGGAAAATACTTAACATATGTTGTCTCAATTCCAAACAATATAGATAACATATGGGGTTAATGTTTGCCATTTACCTCTGCTAAATCACATTTAGCAATGAAAGTGGCATTCGTATTTCCCACGGCGCAGCCGAGGGCATCGCAAGCCAAATTCAGGTCAGTCAGTCAGCCAGTCAGATAACACTTAGTGAGATGATGCACTTTGTCAGATGGCCTCTAGAGGCCATTTTTGATTGTGAGATTCAGTGTTTCCCATCCAGAGGCACAAAATCAAAAGTGGCTCACTGTATATATAAATGTATCTAAATCGCTCTCTAATGCGCCTGATGACATCATGGGCTCATGACATCATGTCTGTAATTTGGAGATGTACAGACAGCAGACCAGCAGCACTGAACTCAATCCACAGTCTCCTGATTTGAAAACAAAAGTGAAACTTAACATTCCCCAGTCAGTAACAGGGATTTACAGACAGTAACTCGTCTTCGCTGCCCTACAAACTTTAGTGGTAGGTGACGTCATCTTGTGGTATTTAAGTAACGTTAGTGGAATTAGGTAATTTAACCATTTAACCGTGTCGCAGTGCTTAAGTGTAGAGAATTGAACACATTCGCATGTGTACTCAATGAAAATGTGTTCTTTCACATGTTCTTCACAGAAAATAAGCCAAGGCCATGGAGTTTTAGGTTAAAAAAAAAAGAATCACTGCTGTTTGACTGGCTGATAGACTGACTGACCTGATGAACACATATTGCGCTGTGAGAAAAATAACTTGCCTCCTTACACTTACTTAGTTTATTGCAGTTCCATTATTCAGTTTACCATTTTCAGTCACCTCTTTTGTTTACATATGTATACGAACCTGTCAAAACGGCTTATTTGTTAAAGCCTTATGGGCCTACCTGTTGTTCTATAGTGGAAACAGTGGAAACACCACATAATTTCTGTTTGACTGTAAGCTGTGAGATTTTGCATCACTGCTTTTGAGTCAGTAATGACATGCAAATCCATGTCATTATATCAATGTTCAGTTCTTTGTTTGAAACACTTGACACTCTGTTACTGAAGAGCGGTAGAAGCTTGCCGAATTTAGCTCAAATTCATCCCAAATTAATTGGGAACATCTGGCTGAAAGTCAGTTTTCTCACCACTGCAGTGAGCAAAAGTTGGTGAACATCTCATGATTTATGTAACTTCATATAAATAGTCCTCCTGAAGCTCACAATCCAAAACAAAGCATTTACTCTGTACCTAGTGTGGCATTACACTGTAAGCAGTAACATGAAAATGTGTGTCGTATTATGACCTGTCTTATCATTTAATCATTTAAGTGCTATAATTATAATTATGTTCATGAAGCAATATGTTTAATGAAAATTAACCATTTATGAGTGCATTGTACATTTTTATAAATGTCCTTAAATGCAACAGCAGAGGAATATAGGGAAGGTGGCAGATGAGAGAGGATGATGTGACAAATGTCATAGGCCAGATTTAAACCCATAACATTATGGGGAATGTAAGCTGCACCATATGCCGGTGGACAAAATACAGTGAAACTCATAGTCACACACAATAACACTGCATAGTCACATACAGTCCTCCCTGTATTGAGAACCTAGTTAGTGAATCTGAGCGTGAAAATTGTCTCGAGTAACATCTATTATGGCTTTCTGCAGCCGGCTCTCTCTTCATTTACAGTTGGAATGAGTAAAGGACTTTTAATGTATCTGTGATTGGCTAAGGTCAACGAGGTAGCTAGTGCTGCAGGATTTAATTTAATTTAACACCCTATTGGTTAGGAGAACTTTTATTTTGACATCCTTGTTCGTCCCTTTATTTCCAAGTCACTTCACTGACAGACAAACCATTCCACCTAGGTGGAACAAATAACATTTAAGGAAAAATCCACCCTAAAACACTTTAACACAGTTTAAAAACAGTTATTGGGAGATGTTCCTTGCATTTCTGGGTCCATTTTGTTGTTTGGTGGTGTATTTTTCTTATTCCACAGAATACTTGCCAAACATAGACAACATGCACATCGAGATATTTCCAGTGCAGCTATATGGAATTTGATAGCAGAACATTTTTCAGCTATTTAAAACAGCGGTAAACTTCAAGTTTTGCTGTCAGCCCCACAGAATAAAAAAAGCGAGGGCTTCTTTCTATACTATTTTGCACCGACTTTCAACAATCATACAGGAAGAAATCCATCATAGAAGAGGCAGAGAGACCAATTTCTCCACTGACAGTAGCCTCAATAGACCAGAATGCAATGCAGCCACAGGACATTTTGAGTAAGGGCCGCGATCACAGACACACCACAATGTTCACAAGTTGGTTAGCTGGCTATGCCCACCTATGATTGAAAGCAGCAAGTTCACGCCCCTTCTCCGGGGGGTTGTCAAAAGGCATTCTGGGAAATGTAAGAAATCTCTAACTGAAGTAGAAGTAGACGAGGCAGGTTGAGGGAAACTGGGTTCACCAAAAAAATGAATTACAACACTTCATCACAAAATAACTCCTGGAATGCACTGAATCATCACAAATTGATGCAAGCCAATAGTGTGAGAGGATCCAATGGTGGATTTGTCCTGAGGGTTACATGAATTCCTCATGAAAACATAGATTGGGGATTAATAAGGATTAATGCAGCAGTTTGTAATGTAGTGTAATGTAAACCAGCCCTAAGTCATACTCACCTCTTGCTGTAAATCCTTGATGATTTTATTTTTTTTCTCCATCTCCGTCTTAAGAAATTTAATCTAAAGACAGAAAGACAAAATAAATGATAATCACACTGAAAATGCACCCTCACAGTCAGCTTTTCAGATTCATTAGACTATTGAGGGTTATATATAAATGTGATTATGCCAATGTAGCTAACTAGCAACAGTAACTACTGGTAACAATGTCAGCATTTGATTCATAGTCTTCAAAGTAACCAAAATGGCCAATGTCGGTAGGTATCTACATGTCAACATATTAAATATCATACACTTGAAGGTCCTACCATAAATACATGTTGTGTCTTATAAACAGACAGAAGCTCAAAGTATCGCCTTAATATAATAAAGTTTGATTCCACATTTTCACTTTTCAGCTGGCTTCTCCTCAAGGGTTGAACGATTTTTAACACAGATAAAAACCAATGTCAAATATTACGATTCTCTGCTGTCTAACAAAGTTTGGCACAATAAGTTTCCAGAAAATGTTCCATCCATGACATCTTGGATTGCAGCACATATGATGCGCTGAGGCGTTTATTCCTGCAGTGAGCGACTGCCTATTTTCCACTGTGTGCCTGATTTAATAGCCCATATGCTTATCGTGTCAGAGTGATATCTTTGTTTATCACAATCCTTTTATCATGAGCTCAGCATGTCTTGGTAGTGCAGCCCTCCCTCGTGGCTTGTGTTTAGCAGCCAGTCAGGGGCTCAAATACCAACTGCAGATGGCAAACTGCTGCCATGGGCTATATCTAAAAGAATGAGTTCTGTGAGGAAGAGAGATAGGTCAGGGTTTCTCCTCTCTTTCTGTTTTTCATTCTGAAAAGACAGTTTCAAAGCGTGGGCTGTCCTTGAGAGAGGTCATCAAGATAGTCCCGAGGACAAAGAGGAAAAGATTCATGGTGCTGGTGACCTCATACCAGGTATACACCCGGGGGACTGTAAACCAGACCTCACCAGTTGACTCACATCCCCAAGCAGGGCATGATAACATCAAAGTTCATGTTTGAGCCTTTCAGTCACTGCCATTGCCCCCGGGAATGCTAAAAAAAAAACCATCCTGCATGGTGTAATGTTCAGATTTTGAGTTAAGAGTGTAAAAAGGGAGGAGGAAAATGAAACTAGCGTCTATACATTAGCAATAAGTGTAAATGTTGCGTACTGCATGCAACTATCCTATTTATTATTCTCATGTAGTTCTGAGTTACAAAGAGGGCGATCCATGCTCCATATAAATTGTGAAATGTAAAGAAAGAGGAAAGTGAGCAGGGAAATGTGAAACAGCATGAGCTCTGGTTGAGGTATCTCTGCATAATCTGGTTCTGTAATAACTGCCTGCCAGGCATCAATAAAATCTACCGAAAATATAATGCTAAAGGAAACATAGTCATAGGGGCAACGATAGCATGCGTCATAAATCATATCCAATCACTTTGGTCAAACCAGGTGCATTACATTATATATATGTATATGTATGTTAAATCAAATCAAATCAAACAACATTAAATCATCTGAAATCAACAATTACAACTACCCCATATTATTATTTATGCTAAATTAAGATAATTTTGCCCAAAATCTGTAACACACACAGCTACCTCTATGACTTCTAGTAATTCAGCATTAAGCAAAAAAAAAAAAAAAAAAGATTCTAAACCTGAAGTTCCTACTTCTATTGTCTGTCTGTGTGTCGCATGCTGCAGAAGATGTTCCTTTTAAACCTGCATCTCAATGGGGGTGATAAATACCATTTATAAGAACATAAATGTCAAACCAAACCATAAGACCCTGCGACAGGGATTTGTCACTGTTCTTAGGAAAATGGCAAGAATGTCACTTGGAATGTTCCTGTACTGTTGTTTCTCTCGCATCGCGGTGATGATTTGAATGTTGATCTTAATGTCACAGTGGGCATTAAGCCTCCAGACTGTGCGTAAGAGGCCGGAGTTTTTTATTAGCATATATTGAACATCTCAAAAGCATTCCACGGCTGGCTGTCTGAGCAGCTAATTAGGCATCCTGCTGATTTGTTGATAAGGAGTTTGGTGGGGGAACAAGAGGCCATCTCTCAGCGTTGTCTGGGGACACAAACGTGGCGCAGCAGAGTGAGACACGGGAACACAACCTCTGCTGGAACACAACACGAGTGAGAGTCTGTTTACACCGGAAAACTGAGGCTGAGGCTCAAATACAATGATTACGGCAGGGTAAGAGGCTAGTGGAGTTCACTTTATAATGGAAGCATAGAGATATAAAAGTTTGTCCTCCAAACATTTACCAATTTTTAGCAATGGTACATTTTCTACTGTAATGTTCTTAGAAAGCAATCTTATTTTTTAGGCTAATGGAACTCTGCTCTTTTTACTTTAATTTGTGATTTATTTTGCTATTGGAGTTGCCAGATAGTGTTTGTAAAAACATCCGTGTGGATGGAATTTAATTAGAGTTAGAGTGACAGTCTATTGGGTAGGAAAAAAACAATGTTTGGTGCTGGGAGGATGAGTTACAATGAGCTGCATACAGAGTTGGGCAAAATGTATTGTACTAGTCTTCAGTTCTGGGAAAAAAACAACACATTTTCATATGACTGCAAAACAGAAAGGTGGCCTTTACATTCAAAGTATTTCTGAGTACAAGTTTAATCAATGCTTGTTCTGAAAATATCCGGTCACAACGCCTTTAGCAACACCTCCAGCCTAATATTAGGGGTTATAGTAGATTAATTATTTCTATGGGGCTTTATCTTATAAAGCACACTTCCATCTCATGGGTGCTCTATTTTTTTTTGGTGGGGGGGAGTGACACAAAGCTCTCTCTAGCCATATCTGAGAGTTTTAATTAAGTGGCGAGGCGAGGAGCCTGGAGTTTTGGCTGCTGGGTAATGAGCACGGATCACTGAGGGCCCTGTGTGACAGGTGACGGGGCTGGTTAGCGCAGACCGGATGTTGATGGTCAGGTCAGCTCTGTCTCACCGTGGCCTGCTGCTTCTCCGCTCTCTCATTTGCCTCATCCAGCTGCTTCTGCAAGGCTGCCTGGAGGGACTTCATCTCTTCTCTGTCAAGTGAGAAGGAAGTGAGAAACACTCTGTTAGCACATCCTCCTCCACCGCTCCACACTCTGAGGCCACACTGCACTGCCACTGAATGAAATCACATGAGTTTCTTTTCTTTAATATATAGCACCATGTTTGGACTGTGAACTGATTTGTATAATATAATTTTAGCAAGTTTTTTTTTTGTTCAAGTATCGCCATCCATTATGCAGGCTTAAATCAGGGTCAGTGTTCACAAATGTTTTGACACTTACAGTTGCATATGACTGTATTCAAATGTGTTGATTTATTCATACAACATTTGTATGAATAAATTCAAAAATGTGAATGAGTAAGAAAGATTTGATTAAGTATATATAAGTTTTACAAGTGTAAGAAAAGATTTATAGTTGTGCTTAAAACAGATTTTAACAAGAGATACAATTTGTGAATATGTGAGAGCAGGTCTGTAGCTGCTCAGATGCTCAGATTAACATTTTATTTGACTATCCAATCAGGGAGCGAGTAAGGAAATCTATTCTAGAATGTTTCTACCTGATCTGGCTGCCATTTTCTGTCGGCAGATTTTTTGAGTTAATCATTTTAAATCATTTTCAGTTTTTTTTTTTTTTTTACACATTCACACATTTTAATTTATTCATGCATTTTTTTTTCACACATTCTTATATGGCGATATCTAGCTGTGCGTCTCAAAACACAAGCTCAAACACAATGTGACCTTGATTAATCTCATACGTTTCCTTCAGCGCAGCCAGTTAACCTCAAATGAATGCACAGCAAACTATACATAAATGCGACACACACACCCACACACACACACACACACACACACACACAGAAAAAAGTGAATAGGTGTAATTGGATGTGCTTTTTATATGCATTTGGGTAAGTGGTGGTAGAAATACAGACAGGAAATTTGAATATCCTGGTTATTTTTTTGTTAGCAAGCCAGCGTTAGATGAAATGCAAAACTAAACATACATGAGATATTTATGAAAAAAAAAAAAAAAATCTTAAAGAGCAGCCAAAAATCAGTGGGCTGAAAATGTGCATGCTGTACTAGATCCTGTAAGCCAATAAGGAGATTGTATCTTGAAGACATACTGTATCATGCAGTATGTACTATAATGTATTATGGAGATATACACGCATACGCTTTTGGAACACAGCATCTCTCCACACTGACTTTATTTATGCTGTGTGAAGACTAGAGCTGCATTCATAATGCTTTAAACATAAATGGTAATGTATGCATCAAAATGCAAAGGGTATTTCACTATTGCTTGATGCTCCTGTGCACAGATAACGGCAACGCAAACTGAATTATGAATCAAGTGGCCAAGTGATGTGGGTGAGTGGTTGCAAAAACCCTTGTGGAAATCTCATACCACAGCAGCCCTTTTAAATTAACGGTAACAATTTATTTACTGTTTCCTATAGCGTATCTCTGAGTTTACAGTTGAAGAGTACATGACTTGGTCACGCTCGGCCATAGGAGCAGTCAGGGGGCAGTATCTTCAAGTCAATACTGCGACACTCTCTGTTTGTGTGGGAAGGATCTCACTTTTCTGCGGTCATGTACTGCAATATTTTACATGCCAGTGGTCTTGTCTCTTGGCATAAGCTCAGCCGACCAAACATTTTTCTTCTCAGCGACCAGCCAACCACCACTGCGCTGGCATTTCATTTGTATTCTCATCTCCTGCATCCGAAGACTTGGAAACATTTTGTTCAAACAAGATCAAAACTGCCCAAACTGACAAAAATGGGGCACAGCAGATGTGAGATTGACATACCATAAAGGCACAGAGTAGCAAGAATATGACAAGTCAGTGTGTTGGGTTATAGGGTTTTGCAAATCACAGATGGTTAGAAATCTAACGAGAAGTCTAATTAAAAGTCTTATTATTTTGTAATCTCAAAATTCATTTCTACTTCTACGGCTGGTCCGTCAATAAATATCTTTTATGTTGCATTACACTTTGTAGCAAAATTATTTTCAGAAAGCAATCAAGTCACGGTTAAGAGTTGTCAGAAACAAATGATTCGCAATGAATCACCTGTCTGCACCATGATGGAGTCAGCTGGTAATCTCACTTGGCAGACATGGAACTCAAAAGGTGGATTAATAACACAAAAAAAAAAACTGCAGCTCTCGAACGCTAGGTAGGCAACATTCAGCCAGGGCTCTGCTTTATGGTTTTTAGTTCGATGACATGCGAGAGCTGTCATGGACTGGTGATGGGCTATTGATCGGCTATCAAGATACTGCACACAGGAGACTGGACTTCAATCAAGCTGACATTTCAGGGAGCATGAAGGCCACAAATGACCCCTCATCATTAACAGACTCATTACACACAACATTAATCGGACAATCCTAACTGCTGGAGCAGTTTAGGTAAACAATTTCCAGCTTGCTCTGGGAAAAAGGTGCAGCATTGAATCACAGATGCATGCAGTGGGCCTTTTTCAACATAAAGGAGACAGACATATTGTCCTGTAGTGTACAAGTAGGTTTTTCATTTTGTTTGCATGTTGCCTCATATGCATCTGTGGCTGTTTGAGTGGGTTAGCATAGCAGACAAGCAAACACTTGTACAATAACCAGCATTAATAAATGATGAATTAACCATTATTTAAGATATAGGTATTAATTAGAACTTAATGGTCAAGTAACAATTAATTGAGGATTAGGTAACTTTTAGGTTTACTAAACAATAGTAAATAGTGTAGTATACATTATTTAATCATAAATTAACGATTTAACCATTTATTAGTGGTGGTTCTTATAAAGTTTTAACACAAATTACTACCATTTTTTTATTACATTAGTATGTAGAAATAGTATTGTTAATATTCCATGTGTAAGTTATTCGGTCTCTGTGATCAGTTACTATGGAGACGGTGCGATGCTTAACTTTACCTCTGCTTGTGGCTGAGCTCCAGAATCCTCTGGACATCCTTCTTGGCCACTGAGTCATCATTTTTCAGCGACTAAAAGAGAGTAGGAGAGACTTTTTGTTCCAGGAAAAATACGAATTTGCATATTACATGATAACTCACTGACTCACTCCAAAATGAGAAGTTGTTTCAAAGCACTCATGAGAGAGAGGGAAAGGCAAATATATACAGTTCCCTTGACCCATATAGTAAACGTGTTTCTGGCTATTTGAAATGGACCCAGGCTTTTAAGGTTGGAAGTTTTCTTGAAGGAATCAAAGAGTCAAAACTTTTTTGTATTAAAAATATGATTTCTCATTTTCAGAAATGCTTTAAATTGATTTAAATAGCTACAGCTCTGTGAGATTACAGTTTTGAAATACTGCAGGCAACAAATTACTAGTGGAAACAAACAAGTGAGAAACCTATACACAAAACAACATCACAAAAAACTGCAATTCAGCTTCAGGCTCACATCACTTCCTTTGTAATCTCACTCTTTTCCATCTTCATTGTGATTCATATGGGAACTAATCCACACAATGTATATAGAACATTGTAAAACAATGTTGAGGGGATCAAACATCATGAAAAGATAGGTGAGTATCATAAAATGATGAGGCAGACCTTACAAGCTGTTGATGTCTCAGGAAAATGATTCATTATATAACAAACAGGTGATGAAGGCGTTCAGAAAACCCAAACACGGCTGCAGGCAGGTGCACAGATTGGGTCCAACTGGAGCCTGAGCACCTGCCGGATGGCTAATTATGGATTAGCCAGGTCTCTGATTGCCCTCCAAGAGAGGAAGGCGTTTTTTTTATGGACTTGAATAGCAATATCCAGAAAGAAAATGTGGACTCAATGGCAAAATTAACTTCTTTTTGATTTGTACTTGAAGGTGCTACATGAAGCATTTTGTGTTTCTCACACACTTCCCACACTTCCCTAGCCTGGTTCCAGACTCCTGAATCGCGTCCCACCCACTCTTCAGATTTTGTCGAGTGATTCAGAGACTCTGGTGTTGCTCTAGTGAAGGGCTTGTTCTCGCTCGGAGAAACAGTCGAACCAATCAGCGTTTTTCTGGGCGGGACTAAAGTTTGAACCGTTCGTGCAATGGTTTTTAATTACCGCTTTGGAAGAATAATATTTGTTGAAATCATTCCTTAACATCAGTCACTAGTGACTGATGTCACACACACACACACACACACACACACACACAGAAAACGGCTAATGAGGAGGCAATCTCAGGATGAATAATGGAGTGGGAACTAAATGGCCATTCAGTCTGTTGCTTCCTGTCACAAACAGGATGTTGCTACTTGTCCCGCTCCCTGGCATCGCCTCATGTGTTTGTTTTGAAGAGCAGGAAGACGGATAAGAGCTGATAACAGCCCTTGATAACAGCCAATATGCATTCAGACAAGGTAAGCTGATGTGAAGTTGAAATTTTGCAGTTAGAATAGTGGAACTGGAATATAGTCGTGCATTACTTGCAAAGTAGAGAAGTAGAAAGTTCCTGCTTTGTTCCGCAAAGCAATGTCCCTTTGTGCCATAAAGCAATCCATTAGATTTCCTGCCAAATCTGACCCAGTGGAAGAAAATGTAAAATGTAGTGTAAAGGCAGTAAATTCTCAGCAATGGTTTCTTTTACAGTTATTATACGAATGTCTCAAAATAAATGTGGTAATGATTTACTGATCTTAAGACTTTTACATCTAGATTGGGTGAAGTAAGAGTTCACTGGAGATCTGAGAAGTGACTGTCCTACACATACTGTACATGAGCTACTTTTATTTTTGTCAAAACCAAGATAATAATAATAATCTTTATTTGTATAGCAAATTTTCAAAACAAAGTTACAAAGTGCTTTACAAAACATGATAAAAGAGTACAGCATACTCAGGAGTCCAACATTGTCATAAATAAGATAAAAATAAATAAAACATGAAGAATAGACACCAAATAAAACAAAGTTTATAATAAAAACAATAAAATAAAAGTGATGAAAATGAATGAAAACAGATAGAAATACTATAAATACTAGGCTCGGAGCTAATAGATCTAAAATGTAAGTAGGAGCAAGGCCATGTAGGGCTTTAAACGTAATCAGTAAAATCTTAAAATCACATCTATACCTAACAGGTAACCAGTGAAGAGAGGCGAGGATGGGTGTGATATGGTCTCTTTGACCATATCAATTTGGTAAAAGGAATTTGGTAAAAGTCTAGCTGCTGCATTTTGTATGAGCTGGAGACGGGAGATGGCCTTTAGGCTGAGCCCTGAATACAAGGAATTACAATAATCCAGTCGCGATGAAATTAATGCATGGATGACTTTTTCAAGGTCCGTTTAAGACAGGAGTCAAAGATTACTCCCAAATTGCGGGCGGACTGTTTAACATTGGAGGATAAGCTCCCTAGGTTCTTTTGCCAGTCACAAATCGAGTTAGGAGAGCCAAATAGAATGACCCCAGATTTGGACTTTGGAAATTAAGTCGGAGGAAGTTTTGTGACATCGCACTTGATATCCGAGAGACAAGCCATAACACATGAGAGGTTATCAGTCGCACCGCTTTTAAGCGGGACATATAGCTGGGTGTCGTCCGCATAGCAGTTGAAATTAATATTATAATTGCGGAAGATCTGCCCCAAGGGAAGCATATAAATAGAAAATAATAAAGGACCAAGAATTGAACCTTGGGGAACACCACATGAGAGGGGGGCTGGGGATGAGGAGACTTCTCCCATTACAACAGAGACGGACCTGTCAGAGAGGTAGGAGCGAAGCCAGGCAAGAGAAGTGTCTTTAATGCCAACACAGTTTTCCAGGCGTTTTATCAGGATAGCCTTTTCTAAAATTTTTGATAAAAAAGGTAAGTTCGAAATTGGTCTAAAATTGTTAAAAATGAGAGGGTCAAGTGTAGGTTTCTTCAGGAGAGGTCGAACTATTTCATGTTTAAAACTGAAGGGGAATGAGCCAGTAGACAATGAGCAGTTAGCTAATTGAAAGAATATGTGGGCCAATTGTCTGAAACACCTCCTTGAGAAACCTAGTGGGGATGATATCTAATTGACAGGTAGATTAATTTAATTTAGAGATTATCTTCTTTAAATCCAGCATAGAAATTTGTTTAAATTGAGTCATACTGGCAGAGGGTTCAGTACAGATACAGAGGTTTCTGGATTCCGGTGCAATCTGGAGCCTTATGTCATCAATTTTACTTAAGAAATGTTGGAGAAACTGCTCACATTTCTCAGTGGACGCTTCCATATGCTGACTAGGAGGAGGACTAACTACTGAGTTGATTGTTTGGAATAAGACCCTGGGGTTGTGGCAGCTGTTAACAATCAAATTTGAGAAATAGGAATATCTTACTTCCTTAACTGCATGCTAATAGGCCAGCATCAAACTTTTAAGGGTGACAAGAGATACCTTGAGTTTGTCTTTTTTCCATTTCCTCTCAGCTCTCCTACATTGCCTCTTTAAATCTCTTGTGTGGTCATTTAGCCACGGCAAGGCATTGGGTTTTGCGCTTTTCATCTTAATAGGGGCGATGTCATCAAGGATAGTTAGGCATGTTCTGTTAAAATTATTTACTAGATCATTAGCAGAGAGCCCGTGCTGATTAAAAGTATTGCTGGCAGAAGCATTTGGCAAAAACTGCTAGTTGACTTGTGATTCAAGGAGTGAGAGCAGATACGGGTAGGTGGCTTAGGAGCAGGAAGCGGGAGCAAGGTATGAAAAATCACAGCCTTATGATTAGAGACATTAAAATCTAGCAATTCAATATTGTTTAAAGAAACACCATGGGACAGCACGAGGTCAAGAGTGTGACCCTTATTATGAGTAGGACTATTAATAGACTGTACAAGATTAAAAGATTCAAAAAGGTTAATAAAGTCAGCAGTAAAACATGACAGGGAGGGGCAGCAGACGTGTATTAAAATCACCAAGGATAAGAACTCTATCATATTTGGCCATAATGAATGAAAGAAAATTCCTGAATAAAACCAGTGTTAACTTTAGGTGGTCTATAGATTAAAACACACAGTACAGGGAGCTGGCCATTTAGTAAGAAACCCAGAGACTCAAAAGAGGAGTAGCTATTAAATGAGAAAGGGGAACATTTAAAATTGTTATTGAAGATGATGGCTACCCCACCTCCACGGCCTGACAGTCTGGGTTGATTAAAACAGGAGTAGTTTGGGGGACTGGCCTCAGTTAGTGGGACACAGTATCCAGGGCTTAACCAGGACTCAGTGATAAAAAAGAAGTCAATATTGTTCGACATAATAAAATCTTGGCATATAAAAGACTTGTTTAGAGACCTCACATTAAGTAGACTTAACACAGCTGAATTTCTGGATACGGGTTCAACAGTAGGTACAGTTGAGGAGTGTGGTTGAACATATAATATTTCAGACTTAGCAGTAGTTGGAGTAGGTAGAATGGGAACTAAGTATGCTCTTTCTGCAAAATTATCAGAGCAGCTGGGTCTGTAGCTTACACAATTTGAAGTGAGAAGTCAGAATTAAAAGCAATATACTGGATAAAATTATGAACTTTGTTTAGTACCCTTCATGTTGGGGTGCAAGCCATTCGATTTATAAAGATTATGCCTGGTCCAAAAATAGTCAAAGTGACTAATAAAGCCGTGACAAGTTGCAGCGCTAAAGGATTTTAGCCATTCATGTAGACTAAAAAGACGGCTGAATCACTCAGGGCTTTTTGAATAAGTGGGAATGGGGCCAGAAAAAATGGTTTTGCCCAGGCTCTGAATTGTGATTGCTAGGGATTCTAGTTCATCGTGGAGTTTGACCGATTGTTTGTCCATGACGTCATTTGTGCCCACGTGGACAATCAGTGTGTGAGCTGAGGGATGGAGGTCTGTGAGCACTGGAGAAAGTTCGATAATGTCTGCTACTTTACTACCAGGGAGGCAGTAGGTAATAGCACCCGGGAGCTCAACAGATCTGATTATGGAGTCGCCAATAATCAAAATTTCAGGTGGCCTCTGCTCACAGCCACCGTCATAGATGTTTGTGCGTAGTATACTGTGACTTCTAGCAGCATCATGGATAAAAACTTGTGGGGGAATTACAGGGAGAGACGGCGAGCCTCCATACTCATGCAAATCCCTGCATGGATGTGTAATCAAGTTATGTGATGATAACTTTCTTGAATTTTAACCAAAACTGCTAATTACAACTCATGTGCAAATGTCTCCCAGTGATTGATGATATTAATGCTATATTTCAAAGCGAGTTCCAAATTGTTGCCAAAGTTCACAGTGAGGGGCAGAGCAGAGTAAATGCTGCAGAGCCGCTCTCCTGGGAGCCCCTGCCAGGAATACAAGCCCCATCATACAAACTTTAATTATGAGGGTGACTGACCTGCACCTAGGGAGCAACTCGTTAAAAACATAAACACTTGCTCCAGTGCATCTTTTCCAAAATCGCTGAACGGTTTTCCATGCTAATGCGATTGTTTCTTAAAAAAGGTTGATGATTTTCATTTCGATGATGTTTTCCCCCCCTAAACAACAGATTTGTTCCACGGCGCACCGTGCCAAATCTAACCGCACCTCTGCCCCGTCCAGTGTGCTGGCACCGAGCCCGGGGGGGAAGATAGATGCCAGCCGAGCTAGCCTGGAGTGGATCGACATCAAAGTCCGCCCCGGGGGAGGATGGGAGCCACACCACATGAGGATTGCCAGACAGAGGAGCTCATGGGACATTTGGCCAGGAAATCGCCACCCATCCACCCACATATATGATCTCTGTCTCTCTCTCTCTCTCTCTCTCTTTCTTTCCACCCCTTGTACACAAACATGCACACACTCACAGAAGTGTACATATCATTTGTTTGGTTATTGATTTACTGACAAATCTTGTTGCCTCAAAGTCTAGCCTAAAGACACCAAAGCCTCTGCAAAGTGAACACTATCACTCACACTGCAGCCTTGGGATGGCTATTCCATCTGAAGAAACCCTGGGAACCACGGCACCCGAGGTCTAAAGGTCCAAGAGGGAAGTATGTTTTTCAATATAATTGTTGCATGCACTAATGTGATTGAAAAATGCTGAATGATTAAAATATTTGAATACACAATTGAGTTTCTGTTCATTTCCTGTCTTTGCCAAGAGCTGTAATGAAGTTGACCTAAATTGACTGGTGGGAAGTGATGTGTAATATCTGGCTTTGAGATAATTGTGTTTTGTGAAAGGCTCGCAGAATTATAATATCTCAGATAAGGTGTATCACTTGATAAAATATCAGAGACTAGCGTTTCTTTTTCACATTACTAACACAGATACCTCCCTTTGCAACAGGGATAATAATCTTCATTATCCTCCACCTACAATTATCTTATGAACCCATTTTTATACTTAAGTTAACCTTGCTGTAGGAGTGGGATATATATTTTTACATCTTTTATTTTTCAGGGCAAATTTAATTAGGGCAGGAATCCTAGAAACCTGCCATCATATGTATGCATATACAGTAAGTAATTGGCTGATGTGTATACAAACATCCCTTTAAATGACTAGACATTACATTTCTGCTGCAAATGAAAGCTGCAGAAACCGAAAAGGACTTCTCAGTGAAGCCGCAGGTTTGTTTACTCTCTGGTGTTACATCTAAGAGGATCTTTCAGAACTAATTGGCATCATTATTTCATGTGGGATGCAATCATACAGAGTATCAATAATCACAGATTAAAGCCTTAATAACGGGGTGGAGCAGTGTGGCTGGATTTCTGTGACATGATCTACATTTCCACCCCTGCGTCACTTATTCAGCAATTGCCCTTCCACTAAGACATCAGATCTCTAACATAGGGTGGGCTCACCAAATTGCAGAACATTTGCACATCCATATTTGATAATGAGTAAATGGCTATGCAGGAGATCATTATACAGCTAGAAAAATGAAGAATGAGAATGATTGGTTTCCCAGAAAAAGAGGCTGGAAAACCACCTCAGGCCCGGCACTCATGGCCAGCTAACGCCTTTAACATTGCTGTAATCTTTCAAAAAGAAACGGTGAGGCTCCAACCTGAAGGTTGCCCTTTATGCTGTCCAGCTCCTTTGATGTCTTGGAGAGTTGGTGCAGGATGCCACTTCTTTCACTGAAGACTTCCTTTAGCTTCTTTTCCAGCCCCTCATAGCTTTGTCTATTGAGAGAGAGAGAGAGAGAGGGAGATTTCACTATTAAATGTCTGCCACTGGCTGAGAGAAATCACTCTTTATTGGTACCCTTGGGTAAAAGAAGTGTTTTAAACTGGATTAAAAGCATCGTCGTTAGAGCTAAAGGGGACAGCAATAGGGGAGAAAACTAATATCTATTCAGCACAGTCCTTTGGATGAAAGATAAAAAAAACCTCTATTCCTTTCAATCAACCAATTTAGAGAAACCTCGTTTTACAACAATCGGTCTTTTGACCATAGGAATGCCCCTGTATTTCCATTTAAATATGCATACAGTCCATCCAATTATTAGGGTTAAAAAAGAAAAACACACTACAGGGCACATTTGTCAAATCCTGTTTCTCTCTTTATAAATCTGAACTTGTATTGAAATGTCAATGCAGAAGTATTTTTGTCATTTATTATCGGCCTTGCCAAGAGGCAAACATTACTTTGCAGGACATTTGCATTGAAATACGGACATTATGAAGATTTTCTTTATCCCCACTGAGTGATGTACGGTGGAATATCTGTATAGGATTTATACAAACATACAATACTGTGCTTGACTGAAGCACTGCTAGAAGCAATGGTACAAGAGCTGGGCACAGAAGGGAAAGTTAGGGGACCAAGTGGTTTATATAGGCGAACAGACATTGAGAGAGTGAAAGTGCAGGATTGGGAAATTGAGAGCTAACGGATGAACTGACAGCTTTGGCCTTTTGGGGCTCCATAGCCACCTAACCATGTGAACTCTTTTTCACTCCTTTCCTTCCTATGATCAGAAATACAGATAAGGGAGCTGGACTACATGTTCCATTTCACTGCCCAACACCAATCTAAAAATTGAAAAATCTATTTTTCCATTGAATACAACGTCCTTGTTTACTAATTCAAGCAGAGGGATAAACCTTTTGGGAGGTCTTTAAAATCATTATCTGCCTATGGTTTCCCTGCTAACTAAACAATCAATATCCCCTTTACCATGCCACCATGTATGGATTCAACCTCCAACAGTTCATTTAAATTCAAATTGTGATAGATGAGCAAAAAACCCCCAAAAAAACGAAGAACTTAACTTTTCACTCCGACAAATTCCCTAGTTTTGACAGTGTAGCACTGAATAAACAAGTCGCTAGATGATCAAGAGACATACCCAGTCAAAATCAGAAACCAGGAACTATGGATGAAGAAATAACAACAGCCCCAGCACACAGCAAGAGAGCTTGTTAAAATGAGAATTTACTTTGTTTCCCACAGAAAAAAAAAATGTTTTATTGATCAAAAGAATTCAAATGCACATTCTCTCAGCTCAATGCTATATCTAATCAGAAACTCCAATTGACAGGAAGGTTTCCAAAAGCCCCAAGGAAAGTACAGACAAACTGATAAAGTAAGTTTAATAATTCTCTAACAGGTTGCTGCTCCTCACCAAATCTCTCGCTAAACTTCTTGTTTTTACATACATCACCTCTAAGAGAAGATTCTGGTATAAGACTGGCTAAGTCTGGAAAAAACAACAACAACAACAACAAAAAAGAAAAAAACCCCGAAATGCTCACGGATGGAACATAGTGCTGCCACATTATCCTGAATCCGTGGCTCCGTTTCAACCTGGGCCCTCCTCCAAAAACGCTGCACATCCCATGTCATAGATCCCAGCAGCAGATCATGCACAATAACACATAAATCAGTAATAGAAAAGCAACACCTGGGAAATAAATAAATAACACAGCATATTGAATCCCGCACATGACTTGCCACCATATGGCATCAGTGGGAAATTTATTGCAGGATCACGCAACGGGGGAAGAGAGGGTGAGAGAATCCTCCCGGTCTGCCATCTTATTCATTACCCAATGGAGTAGGCCCTTCGATATCTGTGAAATGAATAAGACTTATAATTTGAGGCCTACTGACACAGAAATAAGCTATATCACGAGACTCAGAGATAACAGCGAAAAGTGTAGATTTTATTTCTAGCAGATCTACTATAAATTGGTCATTAGTGCCAAAAATGGCACCAGCTGCATAATTACACCATGACCTCCTAAGAGTCCAGTGTTCTGGCACCCTCCTCCCCAACAAAGATCCCCTTTTTGGAGGGCAGAGAAGTGTGCTAATGAGGACCTGAATGTCTGACAAACAGGCTTATGATCAGAAATGGCACCAGGCGCATGTCCATAAAGCACTAGTGATGAGATAATGAAATCTTTCATCTCAGACCTCTTCTGTTTTTTAAATCAACCCCTGACTGGCTTCATGAAACTCATCAAACTCCCGAGAGTGAGGGGGAGGCATCATTTATTGGATCCGATTATTGAGGACAAACATTTCTTTAGCCTTGGAGTCACAGCAGGTTTCTGAGTTATATGAGGCTGACCCTGCAGTGTGAAATAGAACTGCTGAGGCTAAAGGAAAAACCACTGAAGACTACAGTCAATGGCCAGGCGATGGCTCAATAAAGGAAGCCAAGGCTGTGGCATTCTGCCTCACAGAGAGAGAGCTGCAGGAGCCTCTGTTGACAGGCTGGTGGTGTAAACACTGATACAGTATACATACAGTAAGACATAGCTACAGCCATTCCGCACAGCCTGCAGACACTTTCCGTAACCACTTCCATGTTCTCACAGCCTTTCTACTGCACCTTTTTCCTGCCACGTTACTCCCATACGCGGAGACCCTTTTCAACCCCAAATACGCGTCAAATAGCTTCAGTTTAAGTGCAGAGACGCCGTTTTCATTAAAGTATAAAATGCGCTTTAGTGGCACTTTGGGCACGCAAGTCTGTATTCAGCTCCACCACTCACAAGTAATGCATGAACACAGGAATCAACCCCAGTTCAGCAGGTTCAGTCTAAGATGACATTACACCAGCAAAAACTAGTAAATCATGCCCTGCTAATTAAACTGTTAGATTATTGGGAATATTACTCAAATGTAAATCCCCAAATAGATTCATTGCATTATAGCCAGATTTAGAAAACTACAACCAAAGGGATTAGCTCACTGATGCATGCTTTTTACCAACATTAGATCTGCACCAGTGTGAATTGGTTCTGGCCATTAGTGCAACATTCCCCGCTCCGCTGAGAGTTGGTTTCAAAGACATGCCCCCATGCTTCCCTCCTGCCTGTATATGCTTGATCAAAACGCACAGTTAACAGGTACTGACCCCTCCCCCCTCCCCACTCACCCTCGCATTTCAATAATGGCTAATGGGCTATGAGATCCATCCATATCTGCACCATGCAACGGCAGATATGACATTTTGTAGGGAAGGGTGTGACAGGCGGAAGAGAGTTTTGAATAGGCTAAATACTATGTGAATCCATGTAATGCATATGTGCAAGCAAATGTGGTAACACTTTATATTTATTCCAGTTTATAACACATTCATAACAACTTGACAGGAGCTTCATAATAGCTGCAGTACATGCCACATTCATGAATGAACAAATAGGTGTTCATGCAATATGAATGCAATCTAAGCAGTAGAACAGCCAGCTATGAAAATGTGTTAGGAAGCTCTTTCTCAGACATTGTATCTAGATATATGTGGCATCTCTTTATGTAACCCACTTTGAGAATTACCTCTAATAGTGCACAGTCAGCAGAAATACTTACTAAAATGAGTAAGTTTAAAGCAGTTGTTAGGACTGTATTAGATAAATGTAGCAAATTGTAATGCAAAATGTTGTTACTTTGATTGTGTGATAGATACAGGACTGCACAATTGTTCTATTACTGTCTTGTTCCTCAGTCTGTTGCTTTCTCTTTGTGTCTCCTTATTGTCTCCCTCTCACTTTTTCTGGCATTATCTACTACTTGTTATGAAATATTTTTCAGTGTTTTTCTGTCTGTAACCAAATGTCCTGCTGCTGTCTTTGCCAGGTCTCCCTTGTAAAAGACATTCTTGATATTGCCAAGTCGAAGCTGGATACATAGATCATCAATTCAGTTCAGTTCAGTTCAATTCAATTCAGTTCAGTTGTTCAATTCAATTCAATTCAATTCAATTCAATTCAATTCAATTCAATTCAATTCAATTCAATTCGGTCCCATAACTGTCCCTAACAATTCATCACACCACATACCATAAAACCAAAGAGCAACAATACTGCCATTGGGCAGACAAGGGAGTCAATACATTGACACAGTGTAAGCAAGCAAACAATCAATCAATCAATCAATCAATCATAGTACTATAAATAACACTAATATTATTACTACAACTATAAATACCACCAGGACCACCACCACCAACATCGATAGTTACACACTGTAACTCCAGTTCTATGATCACAGGCGGAGCCCCATTCTGTTTGTTGTTGTGTCCTTTATTCAGCTCAATGTATTTTTTCTAGCCCGTGAAAAAGAACTTATAAATGTTCATGCTCAACCAGCTCCCTCAGAGACGGATCTGTACTGCAAAATATGACGGAGGAGCAGCGGGTCGTGAGTCCAGAAACAACCTGGTAGTCCTGCCACACTGACTTTGAATGAACAAGCTCAAAAACAAGAAGGGGCAGGTTCTGTCTTTGTTTTGATTTAGATTCATCATTCATTTTTGTGCTTGCACCAATGTACTTTTAGCATAATATACCTTTTAATATAATGCTTTTTTGCATGGGCTAGCAATCCAGCGTTAGCCAAATATCTTTTCAATGACAATAGCAATTAACAGCTAACCAACCAGTAGCCATGAGCTAATGGCCCGTTCATGTCAGATTTATCGTAAATAAAAAACTGGGAAGAACCATTCATGTCAGCGAAAATTACAAGTAGGGGTCTGTGGGATTTGTTTGTAGGTTCTTATATCTCTCACTTTGCATCACAAATTGCAACACAAACCTTGGCAGTAAAAATCCAAATTATCTGTTATATTCACACAAATACAATCAGCTCTAACAAAAGCAAGCAATATCTGCTGCTGTTCATTTATGGTTGATTCTAGATTCATGAATAAAAAATATTTTGGATGTGGCCGTTCCAACAAGTTAAACACATGAGCCCTTCCAAGTAGCAGCAACGAGATGTCATCCCATTCTAATGCTTCTTCCGATATGATGTGAATGTAAGATAACAGTTAGGATGAATTTGGACTGTAAGCAAGAGTCCAGAGAGGTGGATTAGAAACACATGGATATACAGTATGTTTTAATGGCTATGCCTAAGGTGTGTTTTTCAGTTAAAAATGGCTTTTGCCAGGAGCACTTTTATTTTCAAATTTTTGGCTCACTGGAGTGACACGCAGTACCCTATTTGTCATATATGAAATACCTATTGAGTATCTGATGAAAGTGGACATAAAGACTGAATCAGTATTCCTCAATGTGCCAGCTGACAATAGCTGCTATAAAGCTTCAGTTGAGGCATTATGAATGTGTAAAACAGAGTTCATGTAAAGTGTTATCACATATCATATCTGGATCCCCAAGACAACCAGGAGTACTGCCAGGATTTCATTCACTTTAAACTCAGTACAGATGTAAGAGTAGACATGGTGAAGTAAAATAAACTAGAATAAAATACAAAATTGAATGAAACTTGCCAGTATAATTCGATGTTAGAGGCCACATGTCACAGACTTGAAAATGAAAACACATTCAAAAAGGTGAGTAAATGTGCCAGTGTTTTCTGTGCTGACACACCATGTCATGTCCCTGATTGTAGGGTGGAGCTTAACTATTGAATATTTTACAAGGCAGCAGCCACAAAAGACCAACAGCTTAAGTTATTTCTAAGAGCTGTAGTGTGACTCCACTGAGCATAAAAGGAGTTTATTTGCCGTCATGCAGATTATGGGCAGACAGCGGTTTATGTGGTACTTCCAATTTCAGGCTGGATTAATTATGCCATTAAGAGGGGGCAAATAAATAGTTTTAATAAGGGGGACTGCCCAAGGCCTGTCAGGGAATTAATATATTCCTCTAGCAGAGCATGACCACCACCCAACATCTGCAACAGAAATCAATCAGTCATGTTTACCAACTGTTGTATAAACATCGCAGACAGCAGGGAATATTAATTGCATGCATGTCAGGGGATATCTGACACTAAATCTTCTTTAATTGTTTAGTGAGGGAACATGATAAAACAATGGTTGCTGAGGAAGCCAATTTTGCTTTGTCAACAAAGGTCAAGGCAAAGCAAGAATAACCAATATCATAACATCTAAAAACAGCCTTAACACTTTGTAATACACAATGCAAGAGCCAAACTATACATATACAATCATTTTTACAAGAATGATAAGTTTAATGTAATGTTTTTATTATATATTGTCTTATATAAAACTAAGTAAATACTTGTTTCTCTGCAGCACTGATGAAGAGAAACAATTTGGATTGGACTCATACTTTTCTTTAACGGTGTATTCATTTTTTTGTAACCAATAAATGTATAGAAAGGTCTTTACAGTGGGTAATTTTATCCAAGCAATCTGATTAAATAGCCATGCTGGTTATTCCCATTGCGCATGGCTATCGGTGCTTTATTAGTTGCTACGGCAATACTTGTGGTGACCAGGGAGATAGTCAATGATCTTTTATGTTTTCCCCTGTTTTTTTATTATTATTTCTGAGGAAAACTTTCCATATAATTATGGGTACTTCTGTGCTCCCCATACGACATACGACAATTGCATTAATGTTTTACCCATAATAATGACAGCAAAGAATGCGCTCTTGGGTATTATTTGAATAGTATAACACAGTGGATTGAGTGTGGTACTATACGAAAAGGTCCTGTGAATAAAACACCCTCCACCAAATGGCATTATGAGCAAAAATAGTAGTAGTAGTATGCTCTAGTATAGTATCTCTGTCTGTATGTGTGTCCTTCGCATATCTCGAGAACCGTTCGTCCGATCTACTTCACACTTGGCGGGTGTATTGCTGGGGACCCAAGGACGTGCAGTGTCAGATTGGACACACAACACGTTCAATATTAATAAACTTATTAATAATCTTATGAATAAACAAGCCAACAGCGCTCTGTGCAGCAGCAGGGCTCAAAGCAGAGCGACTGATAGCCTACGCCTATTTTGAACGGGCACTGTACTAGTATAGGCTGATGAGGCTGAATAGCAAAGTTATAAAATGTTCTAAAATTCTCCATAAAAGTTCTTTATAAAATAGCCTGCAAAATTAAAAAGTCAAAATCTGATCACACAACTCAAAATAACGATTCGAAAGCAAGTTGTGTCCAACAATGAGAGCCTGAATACATCTATTACAAAATAATTAATCTCAGAGTAATTTGCATTAAATTTACAAAGTATTTAATCATTCAGACAGATGAAATTAAAGTAGTGTAAACCAATTTTACACATGAGCAATAAGAGCTGATATTTCATATCTCTCACTCTTTCTTTGGATCTGGGAATGAAATTGATAGAGCATTTAGAAAAGTAATGGATTGCCTGTCTTCCTCTGTGTTCACTTTGTGCGTGTGGATGGAAAGATCGTAGGGGGGAACTGGCGTGAACAAGAATGACCTCTGCTTAATCATGTAAGCCATGCAACAAATATTTATTTGTTTCAGGTTGCATCACAACAATTGATTTTACTTTACGGCAGTGGACTTCTATGAACTGACAATGAAATCCCCCCCATCCTCACATCCTTGAATAGCAAGGCCTTCTAATTTGTTCATCACTTAAATTATGTAATTTTCCACCCAGGGAGGTTTAAGGCATTGAAATAGAAATACTTAGCATATTAGATGAATAATTCAATGATTACTTGCAGGCATTTTTATGCATAAGTAGATGCCAATTGCTTTCCCTTGACATTTAACACTCTATCATTCTTCTCTTTTCTCTATGTGTACTTGGAAACAATAGTGTTTTTTCAGCACCACATAGATAGATAGATAGATAGATAGATAGATAGATAGATAGATAGATAGATAGATACTTTATTTATCCTGGAGGGAAATTAAACTGTCACAACAGAAACACACACTGTAGAAAAAAACAAAAAAAAAACAACAGAACAAAAATGCTATACTTATGCTAATAAAATTTTTTAAAAACAAAGTAATCATTATTTTTAAAAACACTATATTCCCCCTGTTAACCCATTATCATACACATACAATATAACATTAACATGATGCAAGTTCTAGAATGGAAATCTAATTAGTCTGAATGAAAAAAAATCAGTTTCTCTCTCTTTGTCTCTGCTCAGTTTTACCCTGAGCGTATATGTAACCTGAAAAGTAAATCTCGCCTGAGTGTTTTTGTATTTCTCCATTTTCTGCTTGAGTTGAGCTCATCAGACAATCCACTCTGGTCTCTCCTTTGTCATGTACATTTCCAAATCATTTTCACACCGACATGAAAACCGGCTCAATCAAACTAGGGTCATGACTGGGAAACGGACGTTTGATTTAAAAACAACCAGACGGCCGGAGCCCCCCTCACACACCCCTTCTACTTTTCAGGCTAATTTCATATCCGCGCTGTGTTTGTTTTCACTACATCCCTTTTTGCACTTTAATAAATATGGTTGGCTTCAACAGACACGATGAAACGCTCAGCTCCTAGGATGTCTTTCTTCCGCCTGATGCACACTGTTGATGTGACTCATTCTCTCATTCTCTTTTCCTGTGGCAGCATCTCTCATCTAGGGACCTATATCACACAAATTACGGCTTTAAAAACATCCCTAGAATCTCATATGGTTGCCAGCTTCAATTAAATCTGGGATTTGAGTGTATCTAATGCAATTCCGCCCATCCTTGCTTTTCAAAGATGTGTTAACGCTGTGTTCCTTGCTTGAGTAATTGTTGTGCTATAATCAAGCTGGATTGAGCTTGGATATTTTTTTTTTGTTTTACTTTGAAAGGCATACATCGCCAAGCATCAATACTTACCACTATTGCAAAAAATAAAGCAATCCCTTTTGTGTGGGAGAGCCTCACTTTTTCCCTCAAAGAGATGTTATGACAACCCCTAATTCCGCTTTGTTTGCAATGTTGTTGCAAAAAAAACCAACAAAAAAACAACCCAAAACCTTAAAATGCTACAAGAAACAACTTATTTTACACCAGAGGCAACATCCTCAACACAATAACAATACTGTATTTTTCTTTCAGTTTACCTTCAATAGTGAATGTTTCTTGCCTTAACTTCCATGGTGCGAACACTATATACTATAGGAGTAACAACTATGAAATTCAACCCGCAGCCCACAATAGTACAAGAAAACCTACTCCAAGCTTAGGTAAACTAAAACATGATATGTCTTTCAAGAGTCTAAGCCTTTCCAAAATGACACATTACATTTATTCATTCATTCATTCATTCATGAGGAGGGGTGGGGTGCAATGAGCCACGGCGTAATGTGATTTACTAAGCTGAGGTTGGGAAGAGCGCTATTATGGAGCTTCAGTATAATGCAGCGCAGTGGTAAGACAGGATAAACACGGGGATGAGAGGAGTGAAGCTCCCTTGGTCCTTCAAAAGAATTTCTCTCTGAGTAAATAAGTAGAATAATCGTCTTACGGACACATCCAAAAACAACTTCTGTATTAAAGTGAAAACGTTTATTTTATCAGATGTTAAAAAAAACAGTTTCTAACAGTTTGATTTCTGTTGCAGTAGGGAAAAAAGTCGATGCCTTTTTGCTTATCCCCTTTGACATAGCATATAAAGGTGCAAAATGATAGCTGAAAAGAGAGTGATGCTGGAGAATAGTACTTATCTACCGGGAGCTCTATGGCTCCAGGTCTGATTTTCCCCCTATCTGACCGATAGCTAAGAAGTTAGGAATTGGCAATAGGCAGGCAGATGCATCTGATTCACATCAAGGGCAATCAGCGGAGCCTCTGCCCAACTTCCAAGTGTCGCTCAGGGAAAGCACAAGAGGATAAGCTAAGCCAGGGAGAGGGGAGGAAGGAGGGGAGAGCGTGAGGTGGAGAATTTGGAATTGGATGACGGATGTGACTTGATTACTGGTTAACTACCCCTGCTGGTGCACCACTCCGATCTGGATGAGAAACCCTCTGGCGGCCGGATTATCAATTTGGAGTAGGCAAGACCCCATTTGAATCTATTGTTTCATTCCAGGCAAGCTGACAGTTACAGGGCCCTGTGCCTTGGAGCGAGCTTGGGAGTTTGTTGTCTGACTGTTATTTGCCATAGCGATTTGTCTCTTCACCAACTAACCCTAACCCTTAATAAAATCCCCAATCAAGTTTTTCATCAAATCTGCTTGTATATTGGAGCACCTGCACCAGCCACAAGGTTACAGGCCTCACACACAATCTTTGGCAACATTCAGGACTGACATGATGAAATGCAAAGAAAAGTCAAGCATGCATTGCCATGTGTCTCTTTTTCTCAAATTGCAGCTAAATTAAGGAAGGTGGTAGGCTGACAAGAATGGGATGGCTGACGAGAAGAGATTTTGGCAGGTTTGAAATTGACAAACACTTTCACTGATCGGCAACTGGGTGAAATATGAGTGTAGAGGGGTGTGGACTCCAAAGTGTCATGGTACACATTATGGACCAAGATGCACAGTTCTCAATCACCTCTATATTTGATTCCAATTGCTGCTCACCAGTGATTCAATAACAGATAAAAAAAACATGGTTTGAAAACCTGATGTAGGTCACGATCTAGCCTGAATTTAGCCTGGATCCATCCAAGATCCAGCTGGATATAGCCAAACGGGAATGATGCTATTTCCACTACAACTATATCATAAAAGCTCCTTTATTTGTTTTTTTCTCTTCTATTTCTCTTCTCTGCTCTTCTATTTGTGTACTGTGTACGATCATACAGAAAACTCGTCTTGAAAGTATATGTACCACAAAAGCAAGTCATAACCATTAATACATCATTGTTATGACAAGCAGATGAAAAACATTGATGCACTGTGTTTTGATATTCAAAGGCCAGTACTGGAGATGTTGTTACTTAGCCAAACGACCTTTAGTTGGCATTGAAGCTTTTCCTAATAGGGTGCGATAATACCATAATTTGGTTGGTGTAAGCATGGCTGTACTTTATCATAACACAACAGGCCAGATAGGGTAAGTGCCAAGCTAGATTCTAATACAAAAATGAGTCTAATAGGACCTTGTTATTTAACATTCCTACAATGATCTGGTGACAGAGTAAAATATGGTGGTGGTGGAGCTTCGGATTAGAGGCTGCAGCTCCCTGCAACCTCACAATGTTTTGTGCTGGTTTTATTATTAAAGCAACTTGATTAAGGTAATCAATTATGCTAAAACAGGACATTTTAATTTTGTGTCTTTATCAAAAGCTTACCATTTCATTACAACTGCACCACATAAAGTTGTGGATTTTTCATTACTTCGCCCCTTACAAATCTAATCATTAAATGAGCAATTTATCAGCTTAGGAAAGCACCACCATCTCTAGTGGATATTTGTTTGGGTGTGTTGACTCTGACGTTGTTGTTAGTTTCCTACAAATCATCCTCAGACTAAAGAACTAAGTTGCAGGACTGATTTGCTACAGACTTACAAGCTTCAAACGGCTTTTTTTTGCGTGACCTTGACAACAGATTTGACATTGCTGCTGCAGCAGGTAAATGACTGTTCTGTGTTTATGGGCTTTTTACAGAGGAGATTCATATATTGGTTTCTCATAATTCATCAACTTTTTGGAGATAATTCACATGAGAAAAATGAGAAGTACTAAAGAAATGCTTGAACAGGTAACACACATGATCTTACTATCAGTCTGAACTGATAATATATACGATATTGCTAATTTCAAATTGTAATAGATATTAAATTAAATGGAAAAAAGTAGTGAAAGGTTTATTACATTTCTAGAGATTTATCTTAGATTACCAATGGTATTCAAATGGTTGTCTTATAATAATATGGCCAATTCTTCAAGATAGAGTCATAGGAAACAAGTGTACAGTGAAACTGTATACTGAATACTCGAACTCAACTCGAAATGGCAGTGGTATCAAATGTTGGAGATGCTGCACATCTGTAATTACTGTCCTTCAGGTGTTTGGTGAGGCTGCTGCTGCATTTTTCATCTTGGTAGTTGGCAGCTACTTGTTTTGCCTATTGATGATGATGATGATGATGATGATACTTTATTGTCAGATCCAGTCTGAAATTTTTCTTGCATCACAGCAGCTCCATTTGCAACATCACAGAAAAGACAAAAATTAAGACAGGACACAAAGATACATACATTCAACATATCATTACAATCACAAAAGACAATATTCATGGCCCTTCAACGTACATTTGATCTGGGATTAAGCTCCATATTTTAGGATTGACTGGTGTACAAAAGAGTGCTTCAGTCTAACCCTATTAAATCGTGGAACCCTATATCTCCGATTTGATGGTAAAAATTTGTATTCACTGTTCAGGACGTGGTTGGGGTCAGAGACGATGTTGTTGGCCAGCCTTAATATGTTATTATGGTAGGCTGGTTCATAGAGTTTCTCAAGCGATTGGCCTACAATCTTTGAGCAGATTTTTATTTGGTGGAGCAGTTTTGACTTTAAAGTAGTGGACAAACACTTGTACCATGTATTATTACAATACTGGAGAACACTCATAATCACAGAAGTAAAAAACAAAAGAAGAATTTGTCTACTCGCCCCAAAAGACCTAAAGTGGCGGAGAAACCAAATTCTTTGTTTTGTCCTTTTGCAGACAGTTTCAATGTGGTCTTTCCAAGATAACAGATGGTCTATCATTACACCCAAATATTTATATGAAAATACCTGCTTGATTTTTTCATTATGGATAACAATAGCAACTTTATGGGAGTCAGATGGTGAGCCAAATACAATCTCTTCTGTTTTGTTTGTGTTAATCTCAAGAGCATTATTATCATTCCACTCGACCACTTTGTTCACGCCAAGTTGGTGCAGCCCAGGGTTGCCTGAGTTGAGTGTATTTGTACAGCAATCGTCAGTATAAAAAGTGAAAATCATGGCTGAATTCACCCAACATTGGTCGTGATGGCAGATGAAAGGGTTTTGTTCACCTTTACAACCTGTACTCTGTGAGAAAAGAGGCATACCAATGAATCAAATAGGGATTCAGTTCCCACTGGACCATTTTTGACACCAAAATGTCTGCTTGTATTGTGTTGAAAGCCAACGAAAAATCTAGAAAGAGGGCTCTTGCATAGGTGTTGGGTTTGTCTAAATGTTTAGAAATGATATGAACCAAAGTGGCAACAGCGTCTTCTGTACCACAACCCTGCTTATAAGCAAATTGATATGGATCAAGTTTGTCTTTTGTTGTACTGACAAGATATTGGAGCAGAATTCTTTCTAGAGATTTCATAATCACTGAGGTAAAGGGCTATTGGTCTAAAGTCCTGATGTTCTTTTGGACATGGAATTTTGGGTATTGGTTTTATATGCAAAGTTTTCCATGACAGAGGGACAGTGTGTGTGTCCACGGAAACCTGAAAGATTGGTTGCCACACTGGAGCCAGCTCAGTTGCAAAGTTCTTCAAAATAACTCGTCTAACTTTTAATTTGTCTCAAGCCATATTGCACTGTAACGACCCACCTGCTTTGCTCTCCTTAACTGTCATTAGCTTTGTTGCAGAGGGCTGGCAGGGAGTGATAGGAGGAGCCATCAGCGCTCATGGAGTACACCTGTGCAGGTCTCAGCTCTAGGGTATAAAGCTGGCTGTCACTAACACTGTTTCTCTCCCTCTCAACAGGTATCCACTTTGGTTGGCATATGGTTTTGGTTCTTTTGTTTTACACCAAACACCCCTACACCATACTTTTCACTCAGCTATGCACCACTGATTATACTGGCAAACACATCACATTTCCTCATTTGATATAATTTATTATCCTTAGTTACACATTAAATAATCCTTTTGGCATTTAAAGTTCTGCGTGGTCTCCCATCTTTTGTCACACACATGAGCTGGTCTGTGACAGCATGTTAATAAAAAAGACCATATACTGGAATTGTAAAGTTGTAAAGGTTGTTTCATCACACAGCTTAAATCTTTCAGCTTGGTGTTCTGTTGTTTTAGGCTAGAACTTAGTCACTAAAGAAAGTTGTGTTTTTGTACTTTGCATTTTGCGCTGTATAATCGTGACATCGCTTGTTTTGCCTGCCACCTGAAGTTTTCCTGTGGTTTTATCTGTGGAAAGTTTTCCTGGAAAGTAAAACCACACAATACAATCTGATTGAGTTGATGACCAGCAGCGGGTCCTGTCTGATGAGGGAGATGACAGACGATAGCATTCTAATAGAGGCCTTCAGGTCAAAAGGATAACCTTGATTTAACCATGTAAACAGCAGCCACAGATCACCTAGAGCAGGGGAATTCAACCATGTGGAGGGCCGAGTGTAAAGGTTTTCATTCCAGACTAGACTACAGCAGCTGATTTCACTGATTAGTTCCTCTGGTTGAAGGTGTGCTAATCAGTGAATCACCGTCTGTAGTCTTTGGTTGGAGTTTGAATGGATAGAACGGTCTTTCCCATTCAAATCAACGCTCCTGGATGATCGGAGCGGTGGCCATTTTTATGTGAACCATTCAATAATATAAAACCCTCCTTGGTACCGTTGGGCTAGCTTCCATATAAACTGACTTACGGCAGAGAGAGGTTTTGCAGTAAGGACCAAGCAGTGGAAAACTGGCTATATTACTGTTGGTAAGTCGTCACATTTTATTCATTTAACGATAGTCTTGTAACATTACAAAGCTAACCCATTCACACTGTGTGGCAGCCAGTGTGGCACACTTTACGGCCAAACTTCCATTGTCACCATAGCAACTAACCATAGATGCCATTTTTTAGTGTACTAGTCAAAATACCATAGAAAATTCAAATTCTGTGCTGCATAAACTTGGCCTCCATGGCACACAGTTGAACCCCCCTAACCTACAGGCTCTCTACCTCCACTTAAAGCAATTGTTGGAGGACCAGATCCACAGGTTAATGCAATGTTAACTTGTGCAAATTTGACCAAATCTGCCTTTTAATGATAATCATGTTCAGTTTAATTCCATCAGAGGGGAAAAGGGTATTGTGGGGCACATTACATGAGCTGATTCACTGTGTAGAAGAGGGGGAGATTCTCCACATAGTCTGCACTCATGGATTTCATATCAAATTTGTTATTACATTTATTAACATCTTTTAGTATTAAATTAAACTCTTGCCTGCAAGGCTCTCGCGTTGCTTTTCATGAACTGTGCCGCGCTGCTTTATGCTGCACTGTAAAACAAATGATGTATCACAGCCACAAATATTGCCATTCTCACAATGACTGAAATGAGGAAAGTTTAATAGAAGTCTCCGCCTTAAATTGAGAAGAACTACTGTATGTGGAAATCTGCAGCCTCGCTCAAGCGCAAGACAGGAAAGCACATGAATAGATAGGGGTTTTATTCTTAGTATGGCAAGCCTTATTTAAATAATTATCCATTTACCTTATTCGATACAGTTCCTTCATAAGACAGTAGCATTATTGCCTTGTCTAATAGCTAACAGCACTGAGAGCTGGATGCTATTTGCTGAATACTGGATGAGAGCTATTTACAGTAACATGAGTATAGATGAAAATTAGGCTGATCTAAGTCGGTTTATTTTATGAGCGTACACAGCAGGCATCAGAAGAACAGATTGTCAATTGGCTGATCAGTCTCTAACAGTCCAGTTAAGACAAGCTTGCAATTCACACAGCATATCACAGAGCAATACTTAATATTATTTTTATATGACATCAAGAAAAATAGAATCAAGGGAATTAAATGGACAACCCGTTCTCATTCCCAACTCGTCCTAGGTTGACTCTTTGTCCTTGGCGTTGCTATAACGACGCTAAAGGTACCCTTCTGCATCTGTATAGGACGCTCCGAGTGTTCCATAGACTCCATGGTAAAGCCTCTCGCAGTTTTGGGACGCCTGCAACTTTCTCTCCTGGACCACGGAACACACAGTCTGGCTACATTTTCTGCCCAAATAAGGCATTCCACTTTGATGCATTTCTTTGCTCGAGCTCTTTGGTGCTAATATTAATTTAAAAAAAAAGGTTAGTATGGTTGTAGATCAATTTTTAGGCCAAATGAAAAAAAATTGCTTGAATTTACCATTTGATGTCACCTGCTAGATAAATAAATAAATTTGGCTCATAACCTATATAACAAGTTATTTCAGTGGCATCTCAATAAACTCCATAAAATATACAATGTTAATATAATGTTTCATGGGCAGAAAGAGGTATGTGCAATGACGAAAAGGATTATGCAACGTTTAGAAACATTAACTCCCGAATGTGTTGTTATAGCGACGCCAAGGGATTTGACAAAGAGTCAACATAGGACGAGTTGGGAATGAGAACGGGTCGAAATGGACGCAAGTTTTCTCCTCCACTGAATTTAGAGGCATTTAGTCTCACAAGATTCATTCTGAGAGTAATTCAAAATTCATTGTTAAGGTTTTTTTTTTCTCATTATGTGAATCACTTTAAGTTCTTGTCTTTGTAGGTCTTGAAATTCCCATTTCTCCCATTTCCCAGGCTTTTAACGAAATACTACTGAAAGGCACCTGTGTGTGGGAGTTTTTATTTATTTATATTTTATTCAGAAAGAATAATAAAGTATACTTTGAAATACAAATTCAATGGTTGGTTTTAGACAGAAATTTTAGACAGTTTTTATGGCACACAGTGAATTTCCCCCATCCCTTGTACCGGCATAGCTGAGCTCCTATTTATTGTGCAATTTCAGTGAAACCGTGGAACATGTTTGTTGGTATGCTACCTGGTACCCTGCTTGGGTACCAGGTAGGTTAATACACTGGACTCTCTTGCAGCTTGACCCTATTTCAAAACACATTTCTGCAATGTCTCCATGAAAAAGCATCTCCCTATGTCGTACCCTGCTGGCTCAGTATCTTTTTCACATGAGTAAAGCTGCTATGAAAGTTCTCTGAAATTGCTTGTCTGAGGAATAAACCACTACTTGATTATGTTTGTTGGGGGAAGCCGCTTTGCCCCAAGGCATGGGACAGTTTGAAATGGGTTCATCATTCATTTCTTAAGTCTCTTGCAAATAGGTCTACTTGTCAATGAATATTAATGGAATAAAGTAATAGTCTTGCAGCTAAATGCGGGAAAAAACATGCATTTTAAGTGCCATTTGCATAATACAGTGAGGTGAGGTATGGGTATCATGTGATATCTTTAATTGGGCATGAAAGGGGATTATACAGACTCATTTCTAAATGGAAATATTATGGTCACACTTATTTGCTAGATTAGATTTAAACCCATACATAGTATATAATTACTTGAGGTGTTCAAGTGGCAGTGGCAGACATGATACTCTGAAGTATACATCACATACAGCAGTGATCTTTGACAGAAAAGAGAGAAAACATCACAAGTTCAGATTTTGACTCTTATCATAGGAAAGCAAGCTTTAGAATTCATGAAAATGGACAGGAAATGCCCAGCTCTTGCCCAGTTTAAGGACTCTAACATCAAGGCATGATTAAACAATTTTGGTCTTGCATACGTCCATCAGCTTAAACATAGTATCAGGCAGCGGTGCGCTCACACTCTGAAAGGGGCAGGGGCAAAATTTGCTAAAGGGGAATTTTCATGACTATCATAGTGGCTTGAGGTGGGTTAAGGCGCCTACTATGTAAATGCAGCGTCTTGGATTTGAATCCAGCCCAGTCTCTCTTCACTGTGAACTGTATATTAAAGCAGAAATGCCATAAAAATTATCTTTAAAAGGCCACTTAGCAAGAAATGTTAGAGAGATCCGGCGGCATGATGTTCCTCCGGAAGGAAATTGTTTGAAAATATGCTTTTTGCTGAGTTTTGTACAGGGAGAGGTACATACTCTTTCAAGGGAGAGAAATGCGACATATCTGCATTTCTGGCCTTTCGCACTGTGATTAATATTTATCCAACCTAAAACTTACAGATATAAAATGCAATGCAACATGAAACATCAATTCAACATTAAACTTTGAAATATCAAATGAAACTATAGCGAAAGTTCAATCAGGAAGACTACTTTCCTTATTTTTCTCTCCCTCTCTCCCTCTCTCTCTCTCCCTTTCTCTCTCTTGTTTTAGAGATAGTTTGAGATTTCCCACGCTGTCAGCTGTCATTTGCTGCTTCTGCTGTTGACATTTAACCAATCGGATCTCTCCACGTGTTCTGAGAGCCAATCATCACGCTGGTGCCAGAATTTAAAACTGGTTCTTGCTCGTCTGCCTTCAGCTGTCATTTCAGTGCTGAATGTTTATCCGCTCCCACCTCCACCCCTCCCCACGCCTCCTGTATCGATCCAGGTCCTCAAGAGGGAAATTCCTGTACTCTAGGAATGAGGATCCATTGGTCACCTGCTGGAAGTTCATCTCTACAGTCCTCTCAGCACCACCAGCGTCTAGTTTCATGATGAGAGTCTCATTTCCAAAGCCTTTCTGTACATTCTAGACTCTTCTGTAATTTCAGTTGTGCAATAAAAACTTGTCATTCATCCTGTCTCCTGATTGAAAAAGGACCCTACCAATGACGTTTCTTTGTTTTGCAAGATAGTTACCATTTCCATTTTCCATCAACTCAGAAATTGAGTGAAATGGATCTAGGCTTAGGTTTAACGCTGTGTGTAGAAGTTTTTTTTTTTTTTTTCCATCTGAAGGAGCTTGACTTCTTTCAGCACACACTGGATAAGAGAGGGAAGCAAGTGTGTTATGAGTTATGGAGAGGACAAAAACATTCATATGCCCTTTCAATGCTCACTAATGGCTAATGCAAGCTCTTGAATAGAGGCAAGGCATGTGCACCGGGTTTGAATAGCCATCATATAGTGGTGCTATGTTATAAATGCCCTTCAGGCTGGTTATGTGACCCTTTTAGCTTACAGCTCGGCAAGTGATCAGCGTTAGCAATACCTCTTTAGAAACCCTGTGTCGGTGTTCAGTCTGAAAAGGGCTCCAAGGACTAAAAGGGCCTTAGCTCGCGCCTATGGAAGTTATCAACAAGCAAGAGAGAAAAATGTGCTAAGGGGGCTAAATAATATGAATGTCATATTATTTTTTTTAAAGACAATATTAAAGAGGATGAACAAGAGACAAAGTAGCATTTATTGAGAAATATTCCATTATGATTATAGGGAATCTCACAGGAATATAAGAATTAACAACAATGGAGGAGAAAATTTGTTTGGGGAAATGTTGCTGCATTTGTTATGGAATCAACTATGACTCTTTTAGACTTTGGATTTTTCTGTATTGGTGTAAGACCCACTTCTCTGGACCCATGTGTGTCCCTGCTGGACTAGGTTTGGATCCCACCAGAGCCTCCTCTAGTGATCAGAAACGTTTTATTTGTAACCACATTAGTGCCACCACAAATGCTTAGTAAATCTGGACCTATGTAATAGTAGTGAGGTATGTAATAAGGGAATTTCGACGTGGTTGGAAAGTTGATAGGGACATAAAGTTGATACAATTTTTTTTTTAATTGTCACTATACTGAACCCCTTGAGTCCATTTTAATTTAATTTGGCCCTCCCTATTTGATTGTAACCACCAGAAATGTGCCCTTTCACAAATTTAACACACACATGCAAACACACAAATGGTATGACAGTAAAAACAAACTATACATTGGAAAATGGCTAGCAAAGATCCTCTAAAATATATTTTTCTTCACCAGTAGCGACACAGTTACCTAGCCGACACCAAACATGCACAACTCAAACCTGTTTCAACACTCTCTTCTATTAGAATGCCACTGCCTTGTCTAGAGTTGATTCATCCAATTCCATGTGACATTAATTAACTGAGCATGTACTGGCAGCAGCTAATCAGTTACACTTGGACTGTAAGCACAAGTTCAGAGAGGAGAGGTACATGAAAAGGTGTGTGATAAAAAGGGGTAGTAGTGCATATAACAACCAGCAGACAATGTCTGATAAACAGGTTCATAACACACTTTCTCATATCTAATCCCAAGGCGTGTGTTTCAGTTAAAAAGGAAAATTGCCAGGTGAACATTTATTTTGACATTTTTCCTCAAAAAAGTGACTAAATCTCAAATAACACAAATATTGCTTGAGTACGTTATGAAAGCTGATGTAAGGATTGAATCCACACAGCATGACTGGATAGAAATGGGCATTTTCATTCAAATCAGATTGGTTGAATGGTAATTTCCCGGTGGGTTTGGTGTATGAGACTCAGAGAGCTGATGTGTCATCACAACATCATTGGACTCCACATTGTAGTGGCAGTTGTGTTGGACATCGTGACTCTCTGTCCACACATGAAGCAATGCTCATTTTCTATGACAACATTATCTCATTTTTGTAACAGCTAGGCGTACGGAAGGAGATGACCATGCTATACCAGGAAGTGCCCACTGTATCCATTCAAATTAAATGGTTAAATCAGTTATCTTGAATGTTGGATATACATAGTTGGATATAGTTACTGATTTTTTAATGTTGCCCATTTAATGCAGTGTGGCATGCTGATTGATTTTTATCACTCAGTAACAATTACATATTGGGAAAACATTTAATATAGAGGTTGTTGGCCACTGACATAGTAACTCTATATTTTCAAGCATACAGCAGGAGTCATTGAATTTTTAAATGGACTGCATTAACACTTTGAATGCTATTAACGAGAGCAGGATTTTACATCTAATTTTTATATGCCACGCTCACTCTTAAACCTCAGGATTTGTTTTATAGCACTGTGACTGTAAGCAATTAGTTGTGTTTCAGCCATACAACTGTTTAATTCCAACTTGTTTACTGTATGTAGCTGTTTGGCATGATCAAATACTCAATAATTAATGTCAATAATTATGTTTAATTGAAAAAGGAATCAATGGTTTTCAATACCTTAGAGGAAAAAATGTTGCCATACCAACCATCGGCACTATTCTGAATCCTTTGTGGAAGGCATGCAATATATTGCAACACCCTGCCATTGAAATGTATCTCAACCAATGTCTGGGACAATACCAAGGAGCTCCTGGATCAGTCACTGATATATCAAAATTTATTAGCAGTTTATAGGATCACAATCTGCATCCTCATCCTCGTGCAAATGAGATTCTGTTGCTGCTCATTTGATGTAAGTTTAGAGGAAAACGCATGCATAGTACATGAGCAATGCCAGGGAGATGAGCTCCTGACTGAATTTAAATTTGGAAACTGTCTGACATACCGCACCTGAGTCGGACGCATGACCTGCACCATGTATCATGTCTTGGTGTGGCCATCTCTGAATACAAACTAGCAGGAGCAGAGGGCGCCTCTGGTTTGCAGGATGACAGCATCTCAGAAAAATAAATGCCAGCTGCATTACCAAGTTATTCATTAGAAAGTCTAATTTTTCACTTTGTTCTCAAAGTACAGCAAAATACACAAAATACTAATTACTAAATTTAGTAAGATGGTTTCTTGACACTGCTCTCTCACAAATTTCTGGGTGCTTCAGAAGTTGCACTTTAGTGGTGACTTGCTTCTTGACTCAGCAGAGGCCATGATACTTGTGCTGTTTTTGTTGTTTTAAACAGTAAACAGCAAGATCCATTGTGAACATTTTTACTCCTGCAAAAGTTAGCTAAAATTATGAAATTTGAAACAAAACATAATTGTCTCCAAATGCTTCGCAAAGCAACAAAGGACATAAATACAGATAAAAAGATGAAAACAGGAGAGAACAAACACATAACGTTGAGATATGAAGCCAGTATGTGTGTGTGTGTGTGTGTGTTTGTGTGCGTGTGTGTGTATGTGGGAAAGGGGAGAGATCTGTTGTACTAAATAGGGGCAGCCCGGTAGCCTAGAGAGACCTCCCTTCAACTAAAGTAAGACTTAATGCATAAACAAGTTCAAGTCTTTCGAGCACACTCACCTTCTTCTATATTATTTAAGACAGCTCAAGAGCTATTCTAAGGCCCGATTCACACGCAAGTGTGCTTGGATGGTACCTGGCGTTGCTAAGCAACCAAAGCCAACCAGGACTTCACACAAAGTTTGTTAGTAGTTATCTAAAATAATGGATTACCATTGCTATAAAACCCTCTTAGTAGCTTTATTTCTTGATCTACATATGGAGCAGATGTCTGAATGCATCCCTCTATCCAAGCCTGCAGAAGTACGAGAGTACAGAGAATATCACCGGTTGATCCAGGACTTTCGTTTGGATGGTGAACGTTTCAAGGCTTATTTCAGGCTTTCATGCTATGTGACAGGCGGTGCGCTTGCGACGTTCCAAAACGTTGAGATATTTTTAACTCAGGAAGTCATGGTCACGCCTGAAAAAAAAAGAAACTTTGCTACGTATGCGTACCACAACTGCACCGCTCTCGCTTTTCAGCGCGTCAGCAGTGCGCCCACATTGAAAATTATTGATTTGCGTGCAAAAAATACACCGCGTGTGAACCGACCCTAGGTTCAGTCAGGTTGCCAAAAGGAGGCTGCAATGCCCAGGCAGAAATGAAGGATGAGGAAACTTGTTCTTCTTCACTGGCTCAGTCGGTCTCTCCCTACCTGCACTTTCATCATCAGTGCGCGTGTACGTTGGGGGGGGGGGGGGTCACTATGGATGTATGGACTATTATTCTGTATATTAACAGTCTACAGTGGAGTTTTTACCGGCTGGCTTGATGCATTTGGGACAGAGGGACCGAACAAACACACAATCTATACATTTATATCATGTTGCCATTTATTTCCACGCACATGCACGAGCTCTGTCCACCTGACAGGCCTCTGTTCTGTCGGCGGAAAGAGAGACACAGAAGCATGGAGGTTTCGATGCGTCGGTCGACGCTTCCCGGAGGTTCCCGGGGTCATGGTGGCGTATGGGAAATACAAAGATTTACGAAGAAAAAGAAAAAAAAACAAACAAACAAAAAAAAGGGTGCAACCACCTCAGAAAGTTGGTAGCACCAGTGCTACCAGTGGAAAGGTTAGTCTGGAACCCTGCATCAAGATTTTTCCAGCATTTCTTCAGTGGAGAAAGATTAACATCATGTTTTGGTGTCAGTCCCTCAGAATCAAACAGCAAGGGCTTCTTTCTAGACTCAGCATTTTGCATTTGCATTTTGACGTTCAACAATCATACAGAGAGAAATCCACCAGTGTCTTTACTGACAGTAACCTCAATTGACCGCAGTGCAACACAGCCACAGGACGCTTGCTTCTTCTCGACCGGAAAAACTTTCTCTCTGCCTTGACTGTCGCTCTATCCACCTACACATAACACCCACAGCTGAAATGTCCAATGTCCCCATGCATGTCCAAGCATGGGGATTGTTGAAAGGCTTTCTGGGAAACGTAGGAAATCACTAACTGAAGCAGAAGTGGATGAGGCAGGTGGTGGGTGCAACACAAAGATAAATTACTCCACTTCATCACACAATAAACCCCTGGAATGCATTGAACATCACAAATTGATGTTATATAACAGTATAAGAGTATGAGGGTGGAATTTTCCTTTAAGATCTTGTGGAACTCATGAAACAGAACCAAGGATACTTTGTTACTGATTTAGTGAGATGCAGTAACATCAAGTACAGTGCCGAGATGAATGTTGTTATGAGTCTGGGTTTTCTTGCAACTGGTAAATTGCAATAGTACATGTAATGATTTTGCGCAATTGCAGATCATGATAAACTCCAAAAAAAGTACTATACGTTTGCAAAAATAAATTAAACAATGATGTTGTATATATGCATTTTTACCATCACTAATGGCATGGCAATGGATTTCAAAAATTAGCCATAACCTCAACCTAACCAACCCCTAAATGCCATGAAGTCAGGTCTAAAACCTTATTAGAAACAATGGGCACACTGAGGAACCAGTTGTGATGGAGAAACAGAATGAAGCAATGACAATGACTTTTATCAGCGCAGTATTGATGTGAGTTGTAATCCTACTGTGGGGACCCGTACAATATGCTTCTGCAGTGTAATAAATGTGACGTATGCTTGACGAGCCCCATTCTTCCTCCTAAATTGAACAAATGGAGGAAGAATGGCAGGCCGGGCACGAGAGACAATTTCATCAAAGACCACTCTTTAATGATGTCTCATCTGCATTTTTCAATTTGAGCAGGGCCAAAAATAGATCACTGGCCAGGCTTTGGTTGAAATGACTCATGTTACACGGATAGCAGAGAGACAATAAGGTATGCCTGTTTTGTTTGACCAATGTCTTTTATCAGTACGCTTATTATAGACATTATAATTTATTGTTAAAACAAATATGAACAATATAAAGGGTTTTTGTTTTGTTTTGGGGTTTTTTTGCGGAAAGAGATTATGGTGTTGTGCCTTATGCTGCCTGTTATAGGGTTAGGATTATGGTTAGGTTCATATATATGGCTAGGGTTATATTTTGCTTGTTATGTTGTTTGTATTATGTCTTTCTATGTTGACTTGCACAGGAAGAAATTCCATTGATGGATAATTAAGTCTCTAACTAAGGTGTCTATTCTGGTTGGGGTTCTATGAATCAGTTTACCCATGCTGTGTGTGTGTGTGTGTGTGTGTGTGGGAGGGGATGGAGGGGCTGCTTTCTTTTCAAAATGTCATTCACACTATGTGCTCCATACAGAAACAAATGACATTCAAAACACCATATACCCAACATACTGTATTTTGGTAAATGCATTATGTGAATGAATGTAAAAACATTTTAATCTAACACAAAAAACTCATCAAGTTTTCAATTGCAATTACTAAATAAATACTGTATCAGCTTACTAACTAATGCAAACTAAAATGTCAGGTTATCTCTTCCTCTGTTGTTGCATATATAATCTTTCCATATTTGCATAATATAAACATACTATTTGAATATGTCATGTGGAATATTAGGCGCCGTGCAGGGACAGACTCACTAGTTAGGGAGCTACTGTAGTGTGTCTTTCCCCTGAGGAGTCAGCTGCCCTGCTAAAAGCCGGGGCAGAAGCTTGGCCTTCCACTTCACATATTGGCCGGACCAGTGACAACACAGAAGCTCTTTTGCCGCCGCTCCCCAGCCAAGACCATTAACATTTGGATAAATTCTGCTGCGAGACTGAAGGCCACCGGAGCATAAAATGATGCCTGTGATGAAATGAGACAGAAAGTGCCTAAAAATCACACTAACTTAGGTGTTAGAATGCCTCATTTGTCGTTCTGTATTTTGTATTCTCCTCTCAACGCGGCTCATGCTGTAATAAGCACTAACTCTTCACAGTGTTTCCAGTTCTTAACAAAGGCAATGCAGGGAGTGCCGGCTTTGGCTCCCTCCTCCTCCCTCCCTCTTGGCTCTGCTGTCTCTTTGTGTGAGTGTCAAAGTCAGGAGAATCTCTTATTCTTGTTGCTCTGGGTCCTCAGTTCATTCATGACCTTTAGATTAAAGATAAGCCACAAAGTGTTATCTTCAGTTCACCATTCTTTTTCTGCAGGTTTTGATTAAATATTTAGAATAGCATTTGAAGGAGCTTCAAAGTGGGCTGATGTGCAAATGAAGCATTATGTGCTGATAAATCAATGCTGAGAAATAGGTGTGAAGAAGAAAGAGCTGGCCTATGCAGAAAGCTGTGATGGAAGGATTAAAAAAATACAGAATGGCATATTCCCCTTTGGGCAGACAAAAACATCACAAGAATTCCAGCAGATTTGTTGGAGTAATTAAGCACAAAGTTGTCATTCCCAGCAGCTTTTCAAGATCAGGGTACAACAAAGTCCTTGTCAATATAACTGGCTCCGCTGACTGGAATTTCCTATTCAGCTTGTGTTCACACAAGTAACTCAGTTGAAACAGTAAAATTCACAATATGGAAAGTAAATCAACTTGGGATGGGTTCAGTTTTACTCTAGAGGCTTGAAAACACTTTGTAGTCAAATGTATCTACACTTTTATAGTCAAAACAGGTTGCAAATACAGATGAGTGCGAATACAGACACAAAATGTACCTCAGCTTCTGCAATAAAGCTGCAATTTCAGGTATGTTCACATAGATTCTTTCTATTTTCCTCTAGTTTGAAGAGAAAAATCATGTGCAGGTTCAGGACAAGTGACAGGAAAATGACCAGAAATCAGGGCAGAGAGTGACTTTCAGTTGAGCTGAAACTTGGCCGCCATTAACTTAGGTAGTAGCTCACTTTGCTGTGTGTGCTTTTTGTCAAACATCATGCGTGTAATGCATGATTGTGATGCATCCCTCTATTAGCTTAGAGTAAGGTTTAGTAAAAATGAATTCTTTAATTCTCCATGAAGTTTTATGGCTGATAGAATTAATGTACGAGTATAAAATCCTGTCCCTTTACTGTGAGTTGTTTAATATTTAAATGTTTAGAGATATTTGAATGTTTTTGTAAAATCCATCAGAGAAAGTAGCCTGAAGATGGGTTCACAAGGTGCCACTCATAAAGTCTTTTTTACATGATACTTCTCAACAGTTTGGAATGTCTTTATTAATTTAATTTGTTAAGGTTGTCATTTTAATTACTGTCCACCATTTATTCAACAGATGACCAGTTTGTAAGTGTGAACATTCTCAATAAGCGTTTCTCAACTGTCTCCATGGTGCCAAGATTTTATGCTCATATGCCTATAGGCTTGGCTGTGTAGTGATGCCTTGTCAGCCTGAGTGCCACAAAATTGCAGATATTAGAATGATCTGTTATGACAGTTACCAATATCACCAGACTTCTAGAATTATAATATAGCTGTCAAAATATACAGAAAATTAACTTGTCTTGTCTGCAACTTCGACCACTTACAGAGATCTAAATGATAAAACTATTATACACAGTACTTTTTGTTCAAATATGCATCGATTTCTGAGCGTCCATACCATGGCATGTAACATACATATCTAAAAAAAACAGCAAATATGTCTCAAAACTGTTGACAACTCCTATACTCCAATACTCCAATACTTGCTTTTATTTTGCTATAGGCCTAAGTAGGACCATAACAGCATTAAATTAGGACTATATTTGCATCAGTCTTTGTATTTTTGGGGAAGGTCCATTTCAGGCATTCAATAACTACTAGCTCAGAGCAGTGTGCTGAAAAATAGATTTCATAAAATATTAGTGATAATAATCCAACTCACTATTTATGGTAGGCTATTTCGCATTAAAGATTAAGAATTTTTGTATTTATGGTTAGCTAAAAATGCAGTCAATGAATTCCAATAATGCAGTCTATGTATTTCTACAAATTGGATTATCTCAACCAGTCCAACATCCTAAATGGACGCCCAAATTGGACGTTGACCTGCAATCTGAGGCATGAAATCCCCAAATACAAACAACTGGTCAAATACCCAACACAGAATCGAAAAAACACCATCAAACAGATCACTCACAGTATAAACCACAAGGTGCATTCATTCCACTTATTATCCAGGACATACCTAAACAATTCTGATCATGAAATGGTTCAAATGGCTTCAACATACAGACACAAACTGAACACAAAACACATTGTATCCAAATAACATATTTATGTCTAATGAGCAATGAATCTACGTTTAGGAAATAATTTTACATGTGCATACCTGCTAAAAGCCAAAATGTGCCCAGTATACCATAACCAGTAATGGTAATGACAAAGGCTACAGCCATGCGATGACGAGGGCTATCATATGACCATTATAAGTGATTGCAAATTAAAAAAACAGCACATTTTCAGGACAAAACTCTTTAGCACCAGGATACTGTTGACTTACGTCTGTCTTTTCTGTAAGTATCACAAGTCAACATGAAATCAAGACATTTTATAACTGAAGACTGTAAAACTATTCCCCTATTTGTGCTAAGCCTATCGACTTCTCTCCAAAGAGCAACAGAGTTATGTTGCCAAGTCACCAGTGCTGCAATTTGTAAAGGAGCCTCAGTGGAGTGTGGCAAACAGAAAGACAGAGAACAAAACAACATTCATGATTAATCCTTATTTAAAATTACATGGTCATGTTCAGGATGGGGTAATGTTTACCAGTAAAAAGGGAAAACAAAGAATAGAATGGGAAACACAGCTGTTGTGGCGGTAACTTCCCCAACCCCACAGTGAGCCTTCAAATACTGCAGTATTGCGGTATCACAGTTATTGTTCCAGACCTACTTCCGATGCACAAGTGATAGTTTGACAACTGCACACACGCTGTCTGCTCATGCATCTCTTTCTATGTGGAAGCCTGTCTTCCAAAGACGACCATTGTGAAGTACAATAAAACTAAGCCATTGTTTACTAAGGAGCTCAGGATTTGGGACATGGAGCAGGCTCACAGGAAGGGAAATAGTGAAAACGAAAAACGCTTGACCAAAAGCCAGCTAAAAAAGGCCGGAAGACTTGCCAAGTCCCATACAAGATGAGACCGGGAGAGTCAGTTTGGGAGAGTCAGTGTCAGGTCACCAACAACGACTTGTGTTCAAAAGCACTTATAAGCTTCAGTAAAGACCCTTTCAATGAATCTATAGTCTATACTGACATCAATGGTACAAGAGCAACTGGATCATACATACAATGCAGCGGAACAATGGACAGTATCACTCTACATATACACATCCAATATTCAATATCTATGTGCATGCGTGCAGCTTTGCATAAAGTACTGCTGCAGCTGTAGGCGGAAGTGTAGTGAGTGGCTAGCAGTGCAAGGGTCCAATGTTAGACTGAACAGAAGGAGATGAATGAAATAAATGATGAGCATTGGAGAACATAGGGTTAGGGTTGAAAAGGGGTCATAGCTTAAAGCCTGAAATATGCAGGGTTGTGCAGATATTGTAAATAATGCAAGGCTGTGCAAAAACACTTAGGCAATAATAAAAAGCCTTATAATAGAAACAGTAGCTAGGTGTGTTTTTTTTGTTGTTTTTTTTGCTGAATGAGGAGTCCAGAGATTATGGAGGGGGTTGAGTCTTTGGAAGGACTGAGTAAAGTGACTGATCTTTGGTAGAAGCTGTTAAGGTGACAGGTGGTTCTGCTCTTAATGGACTGGTAGCATCTCCCAGAGGAAACTCAGAATAATTGGTTGCCAGGTTGGGCAGGGTCAGTGGCAGTCCATCCTGCCTTTTTCCAGGCTGTTTTCTTAAAGATGGAAGCTCTGATAGCCAGTGACCCGCTCACCACCTTGGAGGCAGAGCTATACCAGACTATGATGGAGGGTGTGAGGATGCTTTGATTATCAATCTATAAAAATGGATTGGGTTGGAGATTTTGATCTCCTTCGGTTGCCACAGCAAGAACATGCTCTGCAGGTCCTTGATTAAAGTTGTTCTTGTTCTATTTGAGGATTATTGGTGATGGTGGTCTGATGGTGAATGAGTCAGCTGGGTTCACAAGGGAGCCACTAAAAGAGAAGATGATCTGGGAGGTTTCCTTGGAAGTCGATCTTCCTCTAGTTTTTAGTGTGTTCAGCTGCATGTTTTCTGCACACACCATGGTACGAGGCCAATATTGGTAGATGGCCATCCATCAACTCCTATAAAGATACAGTATGTGCACTAAATGTACACACTTTAACAAAGTGAAATATCACTTGGAATATCTCATGAGTTAATGCTGCATCACATATCTTACAAAAGTTGTTTTTTTAATGGATTACCACACATAAAGGCACACACTGGTACTGTGAGGACAACAGTCTTCTAAAATAAACTTTGTAAAATGTAACAGACAGTCTCCCCAGATGAGAAGACTGCCTTTGCTGAGATAAGTACATTTTGTTGTTCTGTATGTAATTTGCATGAGTTTATATACAGTATCCACAAGCCAGTTTACAACTGACAGTGAGGAAAGACTTTAAAAATGAATGAGTTGCAAAGCTGACAAAATAGGCTGACTCAAATCTAGCTCTTTATACGATGCTAGTTTGCCAAAGACGATACCTTGTTCAGACATTTTTACACTCCGATGGCTAATCCGGACCATAGTACAACACGACATGTAATTTGCAACTTGCAGTACCCGATCATTTTAAAGAGACCCGCTAATGAATGCTTGCACAGGTGCTCATATCCATTTTATTAATTAAATACCAAACATTACAACGATGCAGCAGCCTGAGCTTATGAGAGCCTATGACATGAATGGGCCCCTTCAGACATTCTGAATAGGCTAACCTCTTACAAGACAGCATGTCTGCTGGTTTGACTATTAAACGCATGTCAGGTGGATGCCCAATTGCTTGATACATCACTCACATGTGGAACCTTGTGGTTAACCTTCCTTTGACCATCCCCCGCCACACGCACACACAGACACAGCTTTGCCATGTCAATCTCTGTCTTTCTCTATCTTTCCAACACATCGGCCTTACTGTGTGATTCATTTCCAGTTCCCATCATTCCAGAAAAGGCTATTTGCTGAAATGTGCGTTGCTTCTTATCATAGAGTATGAGAGGAAAAAGGGATTATGTATCATGCCTCTGAACCAAGTACCCATTGAAATAGATCCTAATGAGAGACAGTTGGTATAGGACGAATTGAGCTGTTAATCTGCAGTGTTGAATTTTGCATGAAATCATGTTTAAATATGTCAGGGGATGGATTTCATAGCTAAATCCAGTGAGAGGGCTTGAATGTGACATGCTCAGGGGCAGAACGTTAATTGTACATTGTAAATGTACATTGGTGCCTTTTGTCTTAATTATTGGATGCAAAATAGGCACGCTATGAAAGAAAATCTTCTTTAAAGAGACAATTGGTCTGTTCTAAAACAAAAAGAAATGAAATGTATATGATGAACACCCTAGGATGGCTGAATTGACAGGAATATCTGCAGGAATCTGTGAATATGCTGGGCAGCTGCTGGAAAAATTTGCTCAGCTGAATCGCAGCCTAATGTGCTCATTGAAATGCGTATGATAAACAACATGCATGTGGCTGTGTACATTTATTATATTAATGGGCTACAATGAGGTCTAGACCATGCAGTCTTGCACATTTGTAACCTCAAGGGAGCTGACATAAGGGTATGCATATAAAACTAAGACAAGCTTTTCTAAGTCTGTTCAGGTGAATGAGGTTTTAAATTGCATATGTAAAATGTGTTTTAGTTTAATATTGGGAACGATTCTTTGTGAAAAAAAAAGCGATGATGTGGAAATGGCTGTAATTGCAGGTGCACTGTGAATCCACTTTTCACCAGGGTTTTTGTTATAGTGTCATAGTCAGTGATGTGTAGATGGGTAATGCAATTGCTTGAGACGCTGCCCCTCGTTGGCCAAAGTACCCCCCTTCCATGTTACAAAACCAGAACTATAATTATTTAGTATGGCAATTACTGTCCTTAGAGTCTTCGTCTAATAGAAAAAAGTAAAATATGCAGAAATTAAAAATGTCACTCATGACTGAATACCTTTCCCTCTTGGATTCGTACTGGGTGAGGCTGCCTGGCATTCATCAAGCAGATACCCCTGCCATGTCGCTTTTGACCAACCACATTTTAGGGCGCTCCATTATCAGTGTATGCCCAGACGTCAGCAGTGGTACTTTGTCATTAGCTATAGAGTACGGGATCTTACTCACTCAGCAGCTGATCTGATGGTGAAATTATTGGTGAAAAGGCCTAGCTGTAAGAAAACCATGAATGAGCTAGTGCAAACTTTCTTTCTCCCTGGCTAGTTAAACTGAGGAAAACTAACACTAACTGACTCCAACCATCTCTGTGACCTAGATAAGTGCGTGAAACCAATGAAAATCACTAAAGGTAAAAAGAGAGAGGTCTGTACACAAAGCAATGCATATGCGAAGACGTCTTCTTGTGCTCTTTAATGAGTTTAGACACCTTTGCTTTTGCATTGTTTTGTGTGCAGACCTCTCTCTTTTCCCTGGCTATATGACAGTTAATACTGTCATATTGTTATTGTGTTATTGTTATTGCCAGAATTAGGCCTTTCTTGCTACTTACATTTAGTTTAATGTTCTCAAACTTTTTCTTGTTTCTTGTCACAGATTTATTTAGGAGTTGATTTAAATGAAACATCATAGCTATAAGACAATCAGCACTATCTTTATAGTGCCTGTCATACATACAGTAGATGAACTGTAAATTGCTCTCAAAATAAAGACAAAAGTGAAAACTAGATTAGTGCTAGTTGCATGCTTGTCAGCTGTGCGCATCTTGGCAAGTAATGTAGGAACCATTTGTTTTTGTTTTTTTAGAAAAGTCATGGATACAAACAGGTCTAATCTTTGAGCACACCTTTTATTAAAAAATACTGTATGTTAGGCCTATATGCCATTAATTTACGGTCCTGCAAATCTAACCAGACAATTTGGACAAGTGACTATACCCATCGCTGCCATATTCAAGTGCTTACCTTATCAGATAGTCAACCGTGTGTGCTTCCAATCCCAAAATATATAAAACCCAAAACTCATTCACACTATCTCAACTCCTGCAAGGAATGGACCAATGTCAAGCCAGCTAGAATAAAAAATAGCATTTCAGATTACAGCCTTCTAAAGAAAACCCTTATTGACAAACATGTCACACCACAACATCACTTTTATTTTGAAGGCAAAAGCACCCTACTTTTGGTCTTTTTCTAGCTATCCCTAGCTGGCTTGATGCAGCTCAGGAACAGGAACATAAATAGCCAATCCTACGGAGTTTCTCTACTTAAAACTTCCCATGAACTCTTGCAAACATCAAGCACATAGAATAAAGATGACACCTCTTTATTTGTATAATAAAATGACTTCTACTATGCAAAGACACTGTAGAATGCGTTGCTGTAGTTATACATCACCATCTTAACACTGCATGAAAGTGACTCCTGTACAGAACGAGACAGCTGCCAAGCACACAAAGGAAGGGAAGCAAAGGAGAGAAGTGGCCAGAGGGAGTGTGCTTTTATTCAATTGGATAAAGACAACTACAGGTGAAGGGGTGACAGTCAGAGGAACATGTTAGTCGGGGCAGGCTGTGGGGAATGAAATCCCATCAAGGGCTCTGACTCAGCTCAGATGTCTGGTATTCCAATTTCTAAAATGAGTACGACGCTATTGACATTAATAATCAAGAGTATAACAGCAAATATAGAACTATACCTGAATGTCAACAGGAAAATAACAATATGAAAACTAGCAAAGACATAATAGGATTGTACATTTTTACTGTTATTCGGCGACAGTGATCATGATATACTAGAGCCATATTCAAATTCATTCTATTTAAGGTATCTCTGAGAGCGAAACGGAAGAGAGATGAAGCCGGAGAGTGAGGAGACTGAAACAGAAGAGGCAGACGAGACAGAGAGAGACAAGAGCCGTAGACGAACAGAAAGCAGGTGCTGGTGGCACAGCAAATGGAGGCTAGCCTATTTTTCTAATTTATTGGAAGCAATACTAGAAATAGGGCATGCTGCTGTTTTGACTGATTACCATGCGTCTTTAAACCCAATGACATATGACATACTGTGTTGCATATTTTCACCCGTGTGTTACTCACAAGAATAATACAGACAGGTAAAGACAAATCGTGGTAGGTGGGACATGAGGGAGCCGTCTTTGCATGTCTCATTACTAGTCCTATAACATACTGTTTTTTAAAATTGGTGCCAATTGTCTAGGATGCCCATTTCCTGTATATTATTCCTGCTCGTGCCTGCTCACAGTCGGCACAGTTGGAGATATCAGGACTCGTTTTCCTCCCACCAGGAGAAGCCATTTACTGCCATTCATTCTTGTACAAGTATAAGAAATACGTCCCTCCGCTTGCTGTCAATCACCTGACACCCACAGGAAGAAATGGAAGTCTCCTCCTGGAAATAATCCCTCAAAAACCTGTCGCCTTACAAACTTTATTGCCACATCCATGTCTTTCTATTTAGGGTGTCTTTATTAGCCAGGAGGGCAGTTAATTTCAAGCTAGGTTTGACACCGTAAAGTTTGTATTGTAAAAAAAAAAGCAGAAAAACGAGTAAATGTCAAAAAATCTAAAATGACTGGGGGAAATGTAAACTAGACGTAGATGGAAGTAAACTCTAAATGACACTGGTATTCTTCCTTGAAAACAACAGGCAATCCATGAAAATATCACCACAAGTGTGGCAACGAAAACTGAAATCCCATGCCATACACAGAATGCACTGTGTATTGATTTCCCATCTCTGTGCCTGCGGGTGTGCTACAGATGCCCCTTTTTCCATTTGAGCCACTGCCCCGGATGTAGTCTCTGCATGTCCACAGTATCGTCGAGGAGCAGATGGCTATATGAGGAAAGGGGACACGGTGCAGGCTTGTTTAGCACAGCAGATTTAAAACGGAGGCTTTCACCCTGATATCTAGCACCGCGAGTAGCTCCTGATATAGAGAGATGGAACTATGTAGCCTCTCTAGTTTTATCAAAAATCACTCAGTAGATAAGACAACTGGCTTTACACAGACCCTCCAAAACACACCATTTACCAAACTCTAACCTTAAAATGAGAATTCACTTTGCTATGGTGAGAGACTATCGTGTGTCTCTGCCCCTCCAACACTTAGCGTCTTTATAGTTCCTCACCATGTTGTTTTATAGCGATAGAAACTGACTGACTGACTAATGTTGCAAGATATCAATTAAGGAGAAAGAGAGTAAGGAAAACAAGCTGACTGAGTGTGACCATACACTTGAAGGGCAACTAAATGTCAACTGTTCAATACCCAGGAAAGCCGTATCAAAGTTCAGTGTTTAAAATTTAAATGTCGCACCAAAGTGAAATATTACTCTCAGCCTATGGGAGCAGTGATCGTTTTACCCAAAATAACTGGCAGCAGGAGTGCTGTTGATGCTTCAAAAAAAAAAAAAAAGAAAAGAAAATACCTTACTTAAGCTAGTCTGTCTTGTTTCCTCCCTAGAGTGAAATGTCTCCTGGCTCAGAGAGACACAAAGGGAGAGAGGAAGGAATAATGGCACACTAACGCTTAACACATTACACCTGTGGCTAAAATAAAAGCTGAAATAATGCAAAGTGAAGGTGAGGTGAAGTAACCGTTGGCTAAACTTAATATAGAAGTTGTATTTGTGTGCTAGTAGTTACTAATTTAATCTATTTATTTATTTTTTATCTGTGCAAGCACAGATCTGCTATCCAAGCAGATAACGGGTTTCTGTCAGGTATGGACTACAGTTCACCAGGCACGCAGAGTACTTGTTTTGCATGAGACTTAAATTTAGCATAACCACCATACTGCTACCTGCTAGCAAAGCTTTATGGCAGGGCTGACAATTGCCCCTAAAACTCAAATTTGACTATGAATTGACTGAAATATGAATATTAACGATAAAATTGACATACGAAAGCAGGGCGCAATGAACGGATAATGTATTCTAAACAAATTCTATCCAGAGTTGATTCAAAACGTGCGGTATCTCCGTTGTTCAATTTCTTTAAAGACTTGAGTTGGTGTTCTGTTTAATCTTGCCTTTTACTGAGGGGAATCCAAATTTCTTCCAAAAATTGCCTGGAGCAGAAGTTAGGAGGAGGAGGAGGCTAATCTTGTTACGCTGGGTGTTTTCTGACATGATGCCGCTAGCAAACGTGCGTGCTAAAAAAAAACACTAGCAGGCTAGCAGAAAAGATTACGAGATCGCAAGAGCGACAACTAATGAGTCTATGGAGTCAAGGCATGGTGGAGCTAAAAAAAAATGTTTTTTGACATGAGGTTGGGTTTTGAATTTATGATTTTTTGACATTCGACTGAAGAAGTATTAGAGTTTTGAAATTCGTTTCTGCAGCCAGCTGTAATAATGTGATGACTACCCACATGACTATGTAAGAGAGCCATACAGCTACAAAGACAAGAGTAACATGAATATACAGTATGCATTACATTATACATACTGTATGTATTGCACACTGTATATATTTCAAGAAAGTTTGTCCAGTCGTAGAATGCTGTGCACTGCCGTTACTTGCTATTGTTAGCATGTCTCCCTGATGAATGCTCCTACATTGCAATGAAATGCACATTTACATGTTTTAACTTTATTGGTGATGCAAAGAAAAACAAATGTATGCAAACCGTGTTTGTATACGTTTACATTTTATCACAAAGGTTTTTCATTATGGTTTTAAATGCAAACACATACAACTAATGCATGCATTCGGCGAACCTACCAGACATTAATTAGCCAAATGAGGCTCATACAACAATTGAGAGGAAAGTGCAAATGACATTTTCATGTCATTGAGAAGCTGAAGGCTCTCACTGCGCTGTAAATTTTCACTAAATGTGGTCTGGGGCGAGTTTGATCTTTCAGAAAAAGCCCATGAATTGACACTGCTGGCCCTCATCGAGCCCTCATGAGCATGAGTATTTGCTGGAACCTGAGGGCTTTTAATGTCTGTTGTCTTTGGACAGTAATCTTCTGTAACAGCTAGTGTGACATTGCATGAATTCCACCCCCGTTGCCCAAATCCCTCAAAGTGATTTGCCATTAACCTTGAAATGGTGACTGACTTTCCTTAGCTGACTGTGTAAGCTGGGAGCAATTTCTCCAGCTTGCCGCTTGATGGGGAAGCTATGGCTGAGATTCTTAAATTTATCAGTACACAAGAACAATTGCAAGATGTGAGGAATCTGTGACTTTGAATATTGGTTCAAGGGACACTGACAGCACCCAAGGCCAAACAGGAGTAATTGTGGATACTCTGATGACTAATAATGTCAGCCTTGATAAGTTCAGTCTACTTAAAAGGGGGACACTAATGTATTACTTTAAGAAAAATAATTTAAGCGCAAAATCAATAGTTTAGTGAACTTATTTTCACTTTAATTATTCATTAAAATAAAATTAGGCTAGTAGTATCTTGACAAAACCTAAGTCTGTGAAAGGTGATGTGATGTCAGATTATAGATTTTTTTCAGAAATCTCACACGACAATTTCACGCGACAAGAACATAGCTAATGCAGTACTTACTCACATTTATTTCAGACCCCTGGCGCAAATTAATGAAGCATTTTGTTCAACATCACCTCATTTTGTTAAGAGTGTCCATCACACCCAACAAAACTTCACATAACCCTCAACATCTGGCTCTGGAGTATGATGCACTGCACATTTCTAAAAAAAAAGCGTTGCTCTGTAACAAAAAAAAATAAAACTTAATGACATCCAAAAACATCCATGCAAATTACAATAGCAACAAGAAATGGCTGTGCAAGAGTTCCTTTGAAGGTCAGTCTCTCCGAGTCAAGTGATAGTCTGACCTTCAACGGCTCCAGCAGAATCAATAGAAAATCTAATCAGCGGATGTCAGCCAGGGCTCAAAACCAAATTATGTCAAAAGAAAGGAGCTAGGGATTTGTGGTCAACCTCTTAAAGTGGGACAGAATGTTAAGTATAATTGCATTAATTGGCTAGCGCATCAATGTTTGCTTTATCTCCCCATGCAGTGTGTATTCTAATAACCGTTCGAGCCTCCTGAACATGCCGAGTCGCTAATAATCATCACTGATCAATGCATGTGGCCGTCCTTCCGGTTCTGAGATCCCAAAGCGGATCTTACACTCCCACGTCCCATTAGCAGAATAATTTGTAGGCAAAAGAATTGACAACAAATTTCCATGCACGCAGTAACCTCACAATTGCCCTTACTTTACTCATGAGAGAAACTTAACAAAGCTATTTGCATGTACAGGAGGAGGGAAGGTTTGGTTTGTATTCCCATTTTTAATGCAATCTTACACACTGTATCTTTATCGATCGGATAGATTGTCATGTACCTGCTCCCCTTGGCTACCAGCATCAGTCATCTCCCTGCTGTCATAAACTGCACTCGTGTTGGGTGCCTTGGAATTTATGTTACACCCACGTAACTTTTCCACTATTTATCAAACACTTAGACTCAAGGCATGAAGGCTGGATATAAACAAAGATAGTTGATGTAAAAATGAACGACTCAAGATCTGTTGGGCTTGCTTACATATTCAAACAACCCTCGGCGGGTTATATTGATGCGGCTAATATTGCAATAATTCATATTTACATCACAGCAGACCAGGAATACTCTGAATACGACTTTAATCACAGCGACATTTGGGTTGAGGTGTTTACATGACCCCGCGTCTTAATTGCAGTATTCATTTTCATAATCACATTGGGAGAACTGGTGGGCATGTAAACAAACACAGCCATTGTTAAATTTCTTAATAGAGGTAAGTTCCTTAGTTATCTCGACATTGATGTGTAGCTCAAAGCTCTGTGCTTCAAATTTTTAAAATTGCTGACAAAACAGTTGATTTATTGTGGAATTACTTTAGTACTTGTGTTACACTAACTGCCTAATTGTTCCAACATGCTTTTAGGGGCTGCATCTAGGAAAGCAGTAGGTACGAAAGGAAGAGAGAGAGAGAGAAAAAAACAGCAGATTGGTCATTATCCATTATTTCAATTAATGTAGTGGTTATCAACCTGAGGATCGGGAGCCTACAGGGCGTTTCGAGATTATTTCAGAGGGTCATGAGATGATTCATGGAACACAAAAGATAAAAATAATTTCCAGCCTCCAGTCCAATAACCAATATTATAAAATAACTCTTCCATTAACCATTCAGTAGTGTGGTTGGTCACAAGCAGCGCTGGAAATGGCCAGATTCTGCCCTAAACAGAGATGCCAGGTATCATCATTCAGAAAACCAGTATGAGCAATGTAATGCATGCACCTGTGATGTATAGCCTTCTAGATTAGTCAGCTGCTTTTTCCTCACTGTGATTCTGCCAGAGTGCTGAAATTGAAAATAAATCATATGATTTCTGCTTGTGGAATATTATGTTTAGAACACTGGGCTTGTTGTTCACAGAGGATCTCTAAGTAATATATCTGATCTTTTCTCACGTCCTTACCTCCTTATTCTATCAAAAAGAAAACTGTTCACAGACCTGCACCACTTCTTTAAGAGGCTTTATGAATATTGCCCTTTTTTTCACATTGTATGCCACATTACTATGAATTTAAGCTCAGCCTACTGGCCGCTGTTTCTGAAAATTTGCTATTTCTCTGAATAGTTTTTGTGCAGTGAATCTGCCAGTTCGATGATACTTGTTCACATGAAATCACCAGCAACTTCTGGCCTTGGACTAAAAAATATTTCAAAAGCCTGATTCATCACTCCATTTACTGTTTCTTCACCTGTCCTTGACCGCCTATCTTTCTCCCATTCTCTCATTCTCCTTGCCTGGCTGTGAAATTAATTATTCACACTTTAATTAAGCATTTCATTATAAATCCAAACAAAATAATGATTTTCAACTATTCATTTTGAAAAAGAGAAGGAAAATCTGTGATTTAATCCACAATTAAATCTTTTTTTTTTGTTTGCATTCCCAAAGTGTCTCTCAACTTTGACTTGTTAGCTTAGCTAACCATTCAGCTGAATCTTATGTCTGTAGAAAACCAAGAAAAAAAGGTTGACCAAAAACAACACTAAGAAGCGATCATTGAGCTCTGAGGTTCCACCAGACTAGGGTTAGGGTTAGGTTTAGTGCAACAACAATAAGCTGTGAAGGCATCAGCTTCGTTGAGAAGACGGTTTTTGAATCACCATTTCATGTTTTTAGCGAGAGCAAAATAATTCTATCAGTAGAACAGTTTAACGATCCCGGAGATACTCAAGTTTCTGTGTTTGAGATTAAACATTATTGTGATTTACCTTATTTTCAGTGATTTTTTGTGGGAACTCTGAGCTAGATTGTGAAACGTTTAAATTGTTCATCTTGTTTGAATTGCATTTCTGATTATTCTGAGGTGGAACTCCTTCCCCCATCGAATTTTACTCCCAGAATGCCGCTGAGTGCGTTCCAGCCCATTTCCAACACTGGTCGCAAGAAGTAATCAATTTGTTTTTGCAACTGAGTGTCAACTGATGAAAGAATAAAATTCTCTTGTGGTCAGCAGTGGTTTAATTAAGCCATGACTTGTAGTCTAAAACAACAAAGCATACTGAAAATGAGAGAAACATAAGATCTGTGAAATTAAATTAATCACTGCAATAAAACTAGAATCATAGCCGAAAAATAATAATCTAATGGGCTTCAGTCCACAGTAACAGGGACAGTAAGCACTGCTTTGGTTACATTCCCTCCCATGGAAATTCCTCTCAACCCCGTGGCAGATTGATTTGAGGGATTGGCTAGGTCAGGATGGTGAACATTTCACCTTGGTAATGCAGTTCTTAGGTGAGTGTTTAGGTTTATAGTGGATTGGACTTGGTATTCATAGCAGGCCGCATTGCCATGCATGATAACATAGTGGGTGTGCATGAGCTGTCGATGTGAGGCAACGCTCATTCAAGACCTCGCTCACTCGGTCAGTCAGCTTACAAGGTTCCAATTTTCACACAAATCTGCCTATGACGAGGAGACTGAATCAGTGAGCTAGTATTTGGATCAATTTCAGGGTATCTCTTTTTTTTCATCGCTTTCCAAAGCAGTCACTCTATCAAGTCTATCCTTTGCTGTATCTCTCCAGCTCCTTCAGCAGACCTCATCTATTAAGAGATCCTCACTCCAGGGTTTTTAACTAAGCTGGAGTGTGTGATTTTGTTGGAGTCTGGGTACGAGATAGTCAACAGAAGCAATGCCAAGACGCTCTTTTAAGGGTGCTGAGCAGCTGATCACAGAGGTGTCCAAGGTGTGCAACATCAATGCCTTCACTCAAAACCAGGGCAAGCCCTTTACCAGAAAGACAGCACAAAGTGCCAATGAGTGACAAATCTAATGGGCCATTAAATGCACTTGCTGCCCAACACTTTTTGCAGTTTCACAGCTCATATATCCATTTATTCTTTGCATCCTCCCTGCAACTGCTTTAGATTTAGCATTTGTCTTACCAAGTCAGTTGATAATTCATTATGTTTCATTAGGGGTTAACACCACAGAGGGACTGGACCCTTAAGTATAATATTAATACTACTACTACTACTACTTCTACTTTAAGTGAATAATAATAAAGTTACACAAATTGTATATAAAATGGCCCAAATAGATAAACAATATGACTGCTATTAACCCAGCGTGTGTGCCATATATCCTTTAGTGATAGATGTTTTTTTTCCCTCTAACATTATTTTGAGGCGTTTTCAAACTGCTGGGAGACTATTTGCGACACAGCTGCCACCAGAGAGGAAATGCAGACATGCCATGACATGAATGAAGATGATCACATGAATATGCTAACGATGATCACTTAAAATTTGCACCTCATACTCTTGATTTTGGGAAACATCCTGCTAGTGTTTGTTCTGACCATAACCTCTTTTTGCATAGAGATTGCAAGTCGACATCCATCTACGAGCTGTTTAGTGGGGACATCTCTGTTTTAACTGAGAATGTTGGACATATTGTGACAGAGATAAGGGCTATAACTGATCCTGACATATTAATAGCTATGGCAATAATCTACTGCCAACACGTACAAACAAGATAGTATTTCAACTGAACGTTTGAAACTGCCTCTCTCACTCTTGATTTTTATTCAGAGCGCGACTATTGTAGATTTATGGGCACTTTCAACAAAAGTATAAAAATAGAACTCAACTTGTCTTTAATCGTAAGAGGGAAGGATCTTGGAGCTCCATTAAATTATAATAACTCTGAGATATCATTCATTTTTTAGAATGACTCTCAGATATCACTCACTTTTAGAAGTGTAGCCTAATGGCACACACCGATTGCAGAAGACTTGTAAGTGCATAGCATCTGCAAGCTGTGCTTTATACAGTCTTGTCAATTCACACAAGCCTTGTGGGGGTTGCTCCAGGATCTATCATCTATAATATAAGATGTAAAATGTCACTTCTTTTTGGTAAATTGAATACAATTTTCCCCGAGAGAAACTGTGCCACAATCAATCCGATGATGCTCTACTCTTTATGTTTTCTTGTCGCTTAAAATGTTATTTTGCTACACAAATGCATCGGTCTACTAAGCCCACAAGGTTAGAGAGAGTGTGTTTTCTGGCTTTGCAGTCACTTCAGCGCTGTTCAAGAAATGACGGCCAACCTAAATCAAAGTCAAACTCATAGTCCCTGATAAGACAATCAAGTGCTATACACTGTAAATACTGAGAGGTAACAACAAAATCTGTCACATCTTAGATTTCCAGAGTGTGGAATACTTTCTTGGACTATTGGACTTTCTTGGACTACTGTGAACTTTTTCAATACTTTCTTGGAGTATCTTCGTTGCTGTACCTTTGGTCTGCTGCTGAAACAGAAGCTTATTGGCTTTCTACATGAAATTGCTGTTTGTCCAGCATAAAATAGCACAACCTCATAAAATTGCCCATGCAGGAATTCACTGTTGTACTCACAGCAGGAGTACAACAGGACCATCTCACTAGGTTACTCAGTCTTGTTCATTTCTCAGTCTCTGACATCCTGTGACTAACCTGCATACGATAAAAACAAACAAACACTAGCGTTGCGATATAACCTACAGAGAACAGAAAAAAAGCAACCGCTATACTACACAGGCCTATTCAATTACCTCTGGGAAATCCTTGTGAATGCTGACAGTTAAAGATTATGATGGATGCACTTGATTTCTCCATCCCCAATCCATATCAATCAATTGGGTGCCCTATTCAGTGCTCCCACGTCCCGCTTCTTCACCCCTGTATGAGTTTTTCAGGATTATGAGCCAAACCTAACAGTCTCTCTAGGGAGGTCTAGATGATGTGCCAAGTAGCCTACAGGCTAGGGGATAATTAACTCAGCTTTCCAATTAGGACAAAGCAATCCACTGAGGATACAACTAGGGACAGGATAAATACCCAGACATCAGTATGGGTGGAGGAGAGGGACAGGCAGACAAATAAATAATGAGGGGGAAATGCGCAGGCTAGCGCTAAACATACAATGAAATGCCACGATACTTGATTGATGCTTATTTCAGCTATGCATTATTCCACTATATACCATATCAAACATATTAGTCATAGAGCAATTCTAATTCAGTTTTCTGCAGGATGCCTCCATATTTGTAGAGCTTGATGTCTGCCAAGTGCATAGAATTATTTGGAATTAAGTGTATTTTGCAAGCTTATCAATATTGTTGAATACATTATAGCGTGCCATGCCATCGCGCATGTTCTTGCAGTTGATTTACATTCTTTATAGGCACTGTGGTTTGACACAAAGAACAATTAATGATTTTATGTGTGAAGGAGATTTTATCTCCCTCTAATCACCAGTCATTCTTTGACACAAAAGTCACAATGGCTTATCTCTGTATTTATCTCACTAATTTGGCCTGTTATTACGGTATATATTCGGTTCAAAAGAACAGAATAGTCACAATAATCAGCTCAAAAGTTGATAGGCCTACAGCCAATGCCATATTGCACTGAAAAGGCGGACTTGGATCTGAGAAAATGTATTCTTGCCAATAACACTAAAAACTACACTAAAGAAGAACTGTACTGAGGGTGGAAAACTGTGTTCACTTTAACCAAATGGACTCTACAGACCACTGAATGTAATCCTGGAGCTCAGGAGTATTACTTACAGTATACAGCATTTGTTTTACAGTAATGGCAATATAAAGCCCTGAGAAAAAATGTACTTGATATAAAAGCGGTGCAGTGTGCAAAGTGCACAAAAACAGATGTAGTGTTTCTCAAGCAAAGTTAAAACAGCGGTCCGTTGGGTTTGAGTTTCCACTGCTCAGTGTCTCTCCGTACCAGTTGTGACCGCAGAAGGTAGTCATCATTTAAACTGTCACTAATGACAGTGTAAGCCAGTTGCCTTTGCTTCCCATCTATGCCACTGCAGATCAGATTCCCCCACTCTTACTCTCTGTCATGTATAGTAGTTTGTATCACAGAGAAGGTTCGACTGTTGTAAATCTGTTTGTTAGCTCGCACTAAGCTAACACAGAAAAGCAATACACTGAGGAATGAAAAAGATTGGGCATATTCTTGCCAATGTTTTCTTCATCTTAGCAAGATACCAAACAGATCCAGTCTCATGTGGAGCAAAGACACAATAAAAGAAAAATCCAGGATTCACATATTCCTACCATATTAGACACTCCAGTCTTGATTCGTGAGCAATAACTTATCTGCTGCCAGTGAATGGGAGCCTGCCGGTTAAAAATGGACACATTCTCTGGTTCATACCTGCTAACGCTGCAGTGAAATGAGACTCACTTGGATGTAAAAGCTCACACATGCTATGAATCCACATATTAGCCTCCAAATCATTGTCAGTGGAGTATAAGCAGGTTTTGTCTCTTATCGCATCACAAATCAAACCCTGGATTCTCTTTTTTTTTTAGATTTTTGAGTGACAGGCATTCATGTCCACAAGTACTGGTTGAACTGTTAAGATCATAACACTAACACTGTGTGAGTTCTGATTTAGGGCAGATTCATTTTCACTTGAAGCATCATTGTTCATATATTCACTCAGAGCCCATGTTGCATTGATTTTACCCATTGATATTTATCCATTTAAGTATGGATGTTTATCACCATATAAAAAACTACAGAAAGATCATGTATGGAGTATCATGAATGTAAATACCATCCAGTCATGAGACAACCACCAGGTTAAATGAGAGACCCATTATAGACTAAACAATTCAATCATTCATTCCCCACACTGTGAACTTCTTCATGCACAGCGAGTGGCTGCCAAGGATTCGTTTATTATTACCTGCATATGAATTACTTCAGCCTTGATCACCGAATCTCTCTTGAACCTATTACCAGGCATAAGTCAAATTAGCTGCCACGCACAAGGTGGAGCTATTTTGGCAAATTCTGCCAAGAAGCAGGAAGTCAATACCTGAGTGCACAATCACGAGAGGTTTGTTGGGGAGGGGGAGGTCAGGGACAGCGTGGTGCAACATGACAGCGAGACATAGCCAGAGAATAGAAGTTCAAACCTAACAGCCAGAGGGTTTTGTGTTAGGTGGCAGCCTGTCAGTGTCTCGAGTTCCACCTTTTAGTTGACGGTGCAAATCAGCCCCGCTCATTCACAGCGTGCCATACCCCGATCACTGAAAATGAAGAGTCTAATTCTGAAAGCACTTGACCGGCACACAGCAGAGGTGGTAAAACACATCAGATGTGAGAAATATTGCAGGAATAGAATGGCGGGAGAGGGAGGCATTTATGCCCACAGAAACAGTGTTATCCAGTCTATTAAAGTCCTGGAAGTGTAAGTGCCAAAGGTGTTCCAGGCTATTTGTGTATGCTGACATAGACTAATTAATCATTATGATGTTCCCATTTTATTATTTCTCCCATTTTATTAATTACTGTAACATGAAATACTCCTTGTCTGTTACCTATGGAACTTTTTGTGGCTGTCAAAGCAGTGCAGAGAAACAATAATAACTTGAAACTAACAGTGCATATAATGTCTTACACAACCAAAACCAACTCAAGGCTTGAAACTTGAAACACCGGACACAAGCATGACCTGTATCTGTTCGTGGTTTTTGGAGAAAAGCTTCATTATCCCAGGATTGAGATAGGTTTGGGTTGATCGGCTCCTCTATTTGAGGACTAAGGTCTGTTTTTCACACTTATTGCTCACCTTGAAGTGCTACTTGAGTGACATGTTCATCTCTGCACTACTTCAAGTGACAATGGCTTTCCATTTCAAACTCACACATATTTATCTTCACCTGCTTTGTGCACAAACCCCTGCTTTACGATCAAATAATTCAATACATGGATCAATAAATATATCTGATTTCCAAAAAATAAACAACGTTTAATAAAAAAGCGTTTAGGGTGTGTCACACCTAACTAAAACTGGGCTGGACTTCTATATAGATTTGAAAGAGAGAGAGAACACAAATCGTCTGTCTGGTAAGTATGGTAAGTGATTGTGGGTGAACAGCATTACCGCAAAAGTGAGAAAATAAGAACTTGTAGCTCCTCTAAGGCTGGATGGTTAGTTAACTTTAATGACACTTCTCTAGACCTGCCAGGCTTTTTTTTAGGAGATTGGTAAAGCAGACATAAAATTCAACAATAAAGAAAGCCCTCTCTGGAACTATTTTAATGCCAGATCTGCCTTCCCACGAGACTTAGAGCGTAACTTGTTTTGTTTACACAGGAAGTGAGTGTAGTCAGACAGACAGCTAAAGATTTTGTGCTGTTGATTCGGAACGGACTTCACTAATGATGAATATTGAGATTTTGCTCAGAAGTTTTGAATCTATACAGGCCATAGAATAAATACCAATATGAGCTTTGGATTACTAAAAGGTCTGTCTTACTTTGGATAATGCTAGTCACCTATAATTAATTGACATACTGTATACAAAGCATTAGCATGCTCAGTTATGTACTGGAGACACAGAGATGATGCCAATATTCTTGTGAGATGTTGTGTAAGATGACCAACTGGCCAAACTCCCAAAAGGTGTAGTCCTTTAAAGCCATATTTAAATGGGGACTCTTATTCAAACCTATATAGCAGTCCATGTATTTGTGTGATGGGATTATGTTTGGATAGAACAAAAACATATAAAATCCAGGAGTAAATGCAACCAGAATATATTGAAAATCCGATCACCCAAACCACCTCCAGAGCTGGTCAGAGACCTATTTGGCCACATTAATAACAAACTGTAAATGCAATTGTCTCTCCTGTCCATATTCAACTAAATAAACCAAACTTAATAGTACGATCCAACTAGGAAGCACAAAGCAAACAGTTTGTAGGCAACTTGGACAGCAATTAAAACTAGCCAGTACTGAAAATAAATAAAAAGTACAGTCAGGATGGAACAATCAGGATAGTCATGATGAAACTATTACCAGTAATGATCTCAGCTTCTCCTATGTTTGATGCTTATAACAATCCCATTATGAGGGGATGTGATGTTCTGCAGCAGTTTGCATTTTTGTGAGGGAAAGACCAAACCGATATCAGCTCCACGCTGATATCGGTTTGGTCTTTCCCTCACAAAAATGCCGGGAGACGCATATTAATGCAAATGTGGAAAAACCAGATACCACTGAGACGCATGTTAATGCCAAGTGTAAAGTGGGCTAGAGATTATGGGGTTTCCCATGGGGATGTTGGATATATGGACACTGCTATCACACAGCGTAAAAGTCCCCTAAGGCAGAAGTCCTGCAGAGCATATCATCCAACGCCGAAGATCTAAGATGCTAATATCAAAGGGTAACATGAGATCTTAAATCAACTCATAGGTGTAAAATTCGATACAAGCATATTCACGCAACGCTGTGAAAAGCATCAATAAAGGATTGGTAGCTATCAGTTAGTTTTAACATTAGCTTCAAGGAATTCTACTTCAAAGTTGCGTTTGCTTCTTCTGGGTTTGTGCGGCTCGTAACTAACTGGCAGGGAGAATTTTTGTTTCGGCGAGGCGCTGCACGCAACGTTCCCGCCAGCCTGTGTCAGGTGAATATATGTGAAACCACGCTGTAGCTTGGGGATATCTGCATTGTCAGGCTGTTGCTACAATGCGTGGTTATTGCTCTCAGGCCAAACAACTCAGCAGGAGTTCTGACACTCCACAGCAATCCTTTTATGGAACACCATGTTAAGGTCTGTATGTGTGTATATGTGTGTGTGTGTGGGATGAGAGGAAAGAGTGGGTGCGGGAGTGGGTGGGTGGTGGCGTCTTGGGATAGTATGAAATGGCGATATGGATCATTGTGATAGTCGAAAATGATTTTACAGAACAGTGTGAAGTATTCAGGGATTATAAACGTATAATCATATAATTATGAACGTTTTTTCAGGTAACAACTTGAGACGTAGCATCGCAAATGGGGTACAATTCATAGCTGATTCAAAATACTTCATTATTAAATGAAGGCGCTTCATTTCAAGGAGAGTGCAATCTGATATCATACATGCCACACATAATAGATATAACGCTTAACACATAATACATACACTAGCTCTCACTCACTCTGCACACTGCATTGCATAAATAATAAGTTAAAAGTTAAAGTGTCTCATTGTGTGAGGATGGAGGAGTTAGGTGTTCAGAAGGCGGATGGAGGCGGGCACAAATTAGCAAGTAACTGATGATTAATATAATTCTCTATCTGAGAGGGTATTAAGCATATTTAGAGCATCATCAGTGTTTATCTCGAGTGTCTCTATAGAATATTTGTTCATTCGATTATTTATAATAATGGCAGAAATGTGACTTCATTGCATTTACTCCAACTGAAATGGCGATATGGATAATTGTGATAGTCGAAAATGATTTTACAGAACAGTGTGAAGTATTCAGGGATTATAAACGTATAATCATATAATTAATATGCATTATAATAATTAATATTATTATTCTTATTATTAAGAATTATATCATTACTTACAAAATTGTTAAAAATATGGTACCAAAGTACTTAATCAATTATTTCTCTAAGAGACAATCATAGCTACTTTACAAGAGGTAGCTCGACAGACTTCATACCTTTTTGATTCAATAGCCTAATGGGCAAAAACACATTTCTCTACAGTGCAGCAGTACAGTGGAATAATCTGCCCACAAATCTGAAATTGAGTGTTTCACAGAGCACGTTTAAAGTGGCCTTAAAGAAATGGTTACAAAATACCATGTAACATGAGCATGTTGACATAGCTACCCCACCGCCTGCTAGTTATTTATATGTTGATTGTATTGTCTTCGCTTGCTGTCTTGTTGTTTTGCTTTTATCTTGTGTTGTGTTAAGTATTATACTTGAGGACCGCAATGGAAATAAGCCTTCGGGCTTTATTGTGTTTTTATCCTCGCTGATTTTTAATGTATGTAATGACTGCAATGCAGTGTTATGTGTTTTTTTTAATCATCAAATAAATTCATTCATTCATTCAACTAGTGCAGTGCCCGTTCAAAACAGGCGTAGGCGTATCAGTCGCTTGCTTTGAGCCCCGCTGCTGCACAGAGCGCTGTTGGCTTGTTTATTCAAAGTTTATTAATATTGAACGTGTCGCGTGTCCAATCCCACACTGCACGTCCTTGGCTCCCCAGCAATACACCCGCCAAGTGTGAAGTAGATCGGACGAACGGTTCTCGAGATATGCGAAGGACACACATACAGACAGAGATTCCTTGCTTTATAGTTTGATGATATGAGCAACCAACTTGCGATTCACAGTTTGCTTCCAAACTTACATGATTTGCAGCTCAGGTGTGACCTTTTTTTTTAGTTAGCCCTGAGGCATTTTGAAGCACTGACGGGAAGCCGATTTACTGTAAATGCCATGCCAATATGGGGGAAAATATTTACTGCAAAAAATGGTTTATTCTCAGATAAACATCACGGGTTTGATTTGCTAAAATGTCAATTAATTATGATTCTGTTTTTAAATGTATTGGGTTTACAAGAAATCACTCTCATAAATCATTCTCATTTCACTCTGCAGTAAAGGCATAGCACATTTTTGTGCGTGAGATGAAAATATATGTGAGATGAAAATATTTTCTGCCATGGTGTATTATGTGGCATCAAATTGATCTCAGTTATTTTGTATACTTTTGATTTTCTTTCATTTATTAATAATTACTCTCTTAATATGTGTTGCCTACGCTGGATCTATCTGGTACCAATCCCACAAATGCCTCCCTTGTATACTTTATTAATGAAATCAATTCTGATCCTGGTTCTAGAAGAAAACGCACAAAAGGCACAAACTGCAATATTATTTGTAAGAAGCTCTCTTCTATATGAAATGTTGAACTATTTCCAGAAACTTGACACAGTCAGCCTTTACCTCAGGGGGCATCCAATGAAGATATTTTTGGAAGTGGTTGTCTTTGACAAGCATTTGACATTGTAAATCTCATTATGCTAATACGATTGATTGGGGGGACATTTAAATCACAGAGGGTGGGCCAGGAGGTCAAGCTGATAAACTAATTCAAAGTGAATATAAATTTTTTTGAATAGATGAAGGTGATGATGCAGGCAGTTCAAAGCCCCCAGAGGGGCCACTATTCACTGTCAATGTCTGTCTCAGTGGCCCTCCATGACAATATTCTTAAGGACAGCTGTCCACTGCAAAATAAATATGTACCCCTTACTCCCATAGGGGTCACTGCAATCAATGCCCCCCTGAGAATCGGCTGTCACGTTAGATGTAGGGGTAAAAGCATACTTAAATGAATGAAGTGGAGTGGCTCAGGTTGGCTCAGGTGGACTCAACAGGATTTTGTGCCATCTGAAGGATGAGGGGGATGGCAGCAACCGGTAAGGATGGTTTAGAAATCTTCATCATGGGAACATGCTGTCACTGTGGCTGCAGCACCCCCTGGACGTATCAAAGCATGGCATACCTTGACCGAAGTAGCAAACCAAACCTACCCCATTTAGACAAGAGGTCTCTCTTCTCTGACGTTGGATAGCCATACAACAAGTGCAAAATACAGCACAAATAAACTGCAGGCATCCTCTGGAAAACAGACGTTCCTGTTAGAGGCGCCTGCAACAGGGCACCATATGTGCTCGCTGAGATAAAACGGAAGGCATGAGCATACCCCCTGTAGGTAAATACTCATCAGACCAGAGTATTGGCTGCTGTGTTTCCAGATTATTCCATCATTTACTGGCACTGCCAGGCACTGTCCTGCAGCTCCTGATATCCTCTGAAGAGTTTGGACCCTGGTGGGTTGGAAACTGGCTCAAAAGAAATTCTTCCGCATCCCTGGAAGGAGCGCATATGTCTGGTTGTTTGGACATGTGGCCACAGAACCTGCGGTCCTGGTTGTTGTTTTAGGGTCCTGCTCACACTGTCATTTCAAAGGCATTGCTGAGTTGTGATCAAAAAGATGTGGCATTATGATATTACACTGCTATGTCATTTGATGTATTGATTTATGCCTGTGCCCACATAACTTTTTCTTTCTCTTCCTCTCCATCATTTTACATTGCTCATATGCACATTGTGGCTAAATTGTGTCCAGATTATGTAGAATTCCCACCACAGTGCAAGACAGCCTCCATTGTGAAAATCTGGTAACAATGTGTGCAAAATCAGATTTTTGTGCAGCCAGCCTTGTCATTTAATGTGTCAGGCATGATTGGCTGATAAAAATCACACTGAAAGGAGGAACCATAGTCACAGTTCAGATTGGTGCCATGTCTGTAAACAAACTACTCAAGCTCCAAGATATTGTCTGTTTGCATGTTGTGAAGCATAGGCAGACCTGCTGTTCATGTAACGCCCATAAAAATTCAATTAGAAGCAAATTCATAGTCTCATACATAGCCTATTGGATTGTTCAATGAACTTCAATAAGCACGCCTCACATGCAATGAGTTTTTCATGCCCCAATGAGGATTTAATAACAGCAATTCAATAACAGACTTTGGTTTAGTCCGCTCTCTTCAAGGTGCTGTAGTTGGAGATGGAGTATGAGATAAAACTATATGCACAGATACGATATGTATAAACCCTCACCTGACCATTTCAGTTGAACAAGACAGGATATTGTTGTCCATTACGGCTGCTGGGTTAGTGCTGTGGACGCCCTTTATGACCGATGTAATTATGCTTTGGTCAAACAACACCCAATTACTATTCTCTGCTGTCCTGTGACATAGCTTTGAGTCAAGGGCCCCATAACTTAAAAGAGAAATCACATATGCTATTCTATGTGGTGCAGAACGGCCCAAACAGCCTCTGTGAGTCTAGAGAACTAAGATACTAACCTGTGATAAATTAAACTATCTGCAGCCTGGAGCTTTTCCATTAAAGTCACAATAAAATGAAAAATGGATTTTTCACCTTGATAGCTAATTCCACACATCATAACGTACACCTATTTAACAATTAATGCTAATGTTAAAACACATCGAATTACTGAAACAAGACACCACCGGAATGCTGTTTCCTTGTGACTTTAACAGTGAAAAGTGGCTGGATTTGCAGACTCATACAAGGATAAAACAAAGCCTAATACCTTCACATTTACATTTACATCTACACAAATATCTGCTTATCACCATGACTCTAATTATGAGACTGATTTGATGAAGCAAGCTACATTAGTTTTCCCTATTTCATGCAATGTCAATGCGATTATTCATGGGATGTGACAATTGCCGCTTCCCATATAGGCTACAAGCAACATCAGTCATTTCCCTCCTGTCAAACTAAAATCATATTATTAAAATCATATCATACTAGACGTTATATTTGATAATTTGAACAATTTTGGTAGAATCGCCCATACAACATTCATAGTACTTAACATTTTAATCACAGAATTATCATATTATAACCTTAATCAAAGAAGCATAATTTGATATCCTGATCACATTAATACTCGCATATCAGCAAGTGTCTGAATTTTTATATCCAAATTATTTTAGCACTGGTTGAGTGGCTGGAAAACCGTAGGAGACTGTACTGAATGTTCACTAAAATAGACCACACAGTACTTAGGCATGAGAATGACATCAATTTTAAGCTGACATTCTTTTTTATGTGTCTCTTATCCAGCAGTGTGTCTTATCTTTTTGTGTGTCATATCAAACAGCAAAATGAGAGTGGCATTGGTGCTTTTGATGAAAAGTTGCGGCTGCTGTCAGTGAATTCTGTCACTTAGAGTCTTGACTTGGACATTCTACTAAATAATACAATAATATATCCAGTGTGCACTTCTGGGAACTGGTATAATCAGTATCTATTTTTGAATTGAAAATGAGAAATATACCAGAAGGGGCACTCAATAATGGCAGTAGGGTTAATCTGTATGTCAAATGCATTATAAAAACACGAATGCATTAGAGAATCATATTTGCCAATGTAATGGACAGACTCATTTCCAGAAGAATTGTATATTAATGACTGAAATGGTACTGAAAATATCCATTATGTAGTTAACATTGTATTCATATCATAAACTGTGCTGACTTCTTTGGCGAAAATGCAATTTTTCTGATGGTTCTGTCTGTTGCTCCATGTTATGTTCATAAGCACAAACCTTCTCCTTATGCCTACTGCTGCATAACTTAATGCATTATGTTTTCTAAAAAGCAGGGTTTTTCTTGCTGACCTCTTTCAGTCTCAATTTATCTTTAATGCTTATAGGGAAATAATTGCAAAGAGCCAGACAACATTTCATTTAGCGTTACAGAATAAATACAGGTTACTCTTACAGGGGTTTTGGCTTTACTCAAAGCATGTATGCAAGATGCTACAATGACTTCAGATAACTATCCTATGTGTCATCTTTGCCACACAAGTTGCTTTCGGAACACCCAAACAGTATCTGACTGCAGAGATAAATGCTACACATAGATCAGAGAGACATTATGGTAAATAATTTGCTCCATTTCTCATAGCATCACTGGTGATTTCTCATTTGCCGACAACCTCTACAAACTTGGTGCTGTTGCAGTGTAGTATATATATTTCTCATTTCAAATGACTAAAAAGAAGAGTTTATGGCTGCAGGCTGCTCTTTGCCCAAATGGCAAAGGGTCATCTGATAGATTTTTGCAGCACATGAACCCAGCCACAAACCTGAATACTGTTGATGTCATTCACAACTCATTTGCCATTCTCATTTCCAGTTGGGTTAGCATTAGGACGGCAAATGGATTTTGGGGGTCTAAGTGAAAGCTAACAAGCCATCAGTTGAGCCCATATAATTATAACTACAAGGTCTAATTCCTGATATGATTTTGAAAATGCAAATATTGGCTTGTGCAGAAAGCAGCGGGACATTTTGAAAGTTGAGACATTTCAGTTTGAACATTCAGAATAGCAGTCAGTTGACCTTCCTAGTGTTTTAATGTACAGTGCATTGGTTTAGAACTGCAGATTCGGGCATGTGGATTGTGGAGGTCACTCTTCAACCACAATTACTGCACATCTTCCTTAAGGTATCTCTCTATTTGAACTGTGGGCCTAATGGAGAGCTGTGACTGGAATGCCAACTCGGTGTGTGTCTCTGCAGCAAGAACCACAGTTTTGATTCTGCAGTAAAAACACGTTACCTTTTCCTGTCAAAAATAAGTTCTCAGCACTGTCACAATAGATTAGGGCTTGCCTGCATTTATTTATTAATGTGGAGGATTTGATGTAACTATCATAAGTGCTATTAAGATAAGATTAGCTGCACTGATAAAATCTGGCTTGCATGCTGGAGGAAAAGATGGGTTGGGTGAGAGCAGGTACGTATAGTAAGCTTCATTCAATTAGGCCCATGACACCGCCAGAAGGCTAAACAATACATTACAGCATCTCAGAGCAATCCCCTATATCCACATGCAGCCTCCATTAGACCTACACACATCCACACTACACTTACACCCTAACACTGTACTCCCCATAACTCCCTGTACACCCAATGTTATGCCAACATGTGATAAATTATGGCTCCTTAGCTAATTTTGAGATGCATTTCCATAGTTTGGTCTAGGGCTGAAAAATTAATCGAAATTTTATCAAAATCGCAATATGGCCTACTGCAATTTTCAAATCGCAGGAGGCGCAATATTTGTTAAAGGCGAAATGTGTGTCAACATACCATTTTAAATTAAATATTGTCATGCTACAGAGATGTCCTGGCCTACACATCATATTCTACAGACTTAAGAAAACATCTTTGTTTGGTACAGATCCCCGCAAAAATCACACCATAATCATTTTAATACGTTTTTCAATGAAAATGAGAATAATGATATAAAAATTATCATTCCCTCTAATATCGCAAATCAAATCGCAATTGCAATATCAGTCAAAATAATCGCAATTGGATATTTTTTCAAAATCGTTCAGCCCTAGTTTGGTCCTAACCCATGTCTTTTCTTGTGAGCGTCACTGGTTCCACTATAAAACCCTTTAACACCGCTAATAATGTCATAAAGTCATTTGCGAAGTACCTTCCATTTCTGGGCCCAATTTTGTTGTTTGCTGATGTACTTTTCTGGTTTCTGCAGGTAATTTGCCAAATGTAGACAAAGTGACGTCAAACTGAGATATTTCCAGTACAGCAACAATGAAGCAAAAAAAAATCTTTCAGCTATCTAAAACATCAATGGTAAATGTCAGCCTCTCAGAAGCAAAGATCAAGAGCTTCTTCCAGACCCTATGAGTTTGACATTCAACAATCATACAGGAAGAAATCCATCGTGGAAGGGTCAGAGAGACCAATTTCTCCACCGACAGAATGCATAGACCAGAATGCAGTGCAGCCACAAGATATGTTTCGTTTTGAGTAAGGGGCAGGGCTGAGATCATAGACACGCCCCAATGTTCATTAATTAGTTAGCCTCTAACCCTCTAGCTGTATTTATATGCTCATACGCCCACCTTTGACTGAATGCAACATGTTCACAAACTCTCTGTGGAAGTTGGCGAAAGTCATTCCAGGAAACATAAGAAATCACTAACTGAAGTAAAAGCAAATGAGGCAGGATGAGGGAAAGTGGCTATGCCAAAATTACAACACTTCATCACAAAATAACTCCTGGAATACAACATCCCAAATTAATGATATTTATAGTGTGAGAGTATCCGAGGGTGGATTTTTCCTTTAACCACAAATAGTTAACCAACTGAGTGAAGTGAATATAGTCTCTACACATCCACAGCACCCAACTTTCACAGAGTACACCTCGACTTTTCAGCCTCACTGTTCAGCCTGCTGATTCAGTGTATCTACCCTTCTTTCTCTTATGTGCGTTATCTGCTGTGTCTTGCATGACACAGCGAGCTCTACAAAGTATACAGTCTGGATCTGCTGTATTTCCTAATCCTTAGCTGCCCTAACTTGTGTGTATTTGGAAATAATTCAGCTATACAGTGAGGTGAAGGAGTAAGCACATATCAACAGATTATTTAAAGAGCCCTGCCTTTTACCGCTCCTTGTTTGTCCAACATGTCTCTATTCTCCCTCCACCCATCCGTGAACACAAAGCAGCAGAAGTGAAACGAACTTGCTTAAAGGCTTTGTATATAAAAAGCGTTTATGTAGAAAGGCAGCTCAACAAATTCCCAAGAGCACAAGATCATTGTTAATCCGGTTAGGTTGGAAGTAATGTTTTATTATTAGTCCTATCCATTTAAGTAATGGGATTCCGCTCGCTATGCAACCAAACACTATATACAGAACCTGTTGTCAATCCAGGTTGGGAGGTGTTGGATTAATGGAAGTTGTATAACATAATACACAACCTTTGAGACACTTAAGGGAATGAACAGTCGGGGATATGGGACACCCCAATACACTGCTGAGATTCTGCTTAACAGGCTGTAATGAAAACAATTTTCGATGACAATGGAGCCAAAGTGAACTGTCGACCTGTGGTAGCTCTAAGTAGTTTAGTTTCACTGATAGTTGACTCTGCAAATTTGAATTATGTTTCATTGGATTTTTGAAGCATAGAGGACGAAGAAGAATGAATTTGCAGATTCGTACTAGGGGGTGAAAGAATGTACAGTGACAGCTGATCATGGCGTTTTTTTGCTCTTAAATTGTGAACGCAATCTACGCTGTCTTAGGGTCCAATTCACTAAAGAAACTGTGGAAATCAAGTAATCGCACAGACACGCCCACGCAATTAGTGCCGATCGCAATCAGCGACAAGACAAACTTTGGACCAAACTTTTGAAATGCATCCTGACAAACATCTGACACCGCCCCGGCTGATGATAGACGGCTGTGATACCGCAGACTCAACAGGTGTCAGGAAGGAGCCAGATGCAAGAACCTGAAGTGTTGACAGCATAACAACAGCAGATATTGCGTAGGATCTTTGAGTGGCAGGCGCAATCTCGTCCTGGATCACATCAAGTAAATCAGTAATTGTATAACTCGGCAACCTATAATGGTGAATAATTTCAGGCTCAGTCAACTGCAACAATGATATTCTCTTTTGAAGCGCGCCTGGGATGTTGGAGATGCCTTCGACTGGCTACAATCACAGCTGCCATAGTGATTGGAAAGTGTGAGCATCATATCCCTTTTAAACTTCCATTACCACCAGCTTTCAGAAGATCTTAGCAATTTCACCTTAATTGCGAGTGGCAATTGGCAATGATCTTTGTGAATTGGACGCACACGGTAATGAGCCTCATTTGTATAGAAAGGGCACATAACTTAATTTAAATATGCATGAACGGCGATGGCGCACTGTGTCGCTATTTCCTTTGCAGCGCAATTAAGTGCGCTTTCTACCCACTGCAGGTGGTTTGTGAATCACAGGGGTTTTTTTTTCTTGTAATGGCCGCACAAGCGTCGCAGTCCTTTTGTGAATTCCCCCCCAAGTATTTTCTTAATTTGTGGGCACATACTCAAATGTATTATGTATATCCACATATTGCCTGGCGAGCGGCAGCTCGGTACGAGCTGATTGCCCTTCTTTATCTGAAGGCGTTTTGAACACTTTCAACACGATGAAGGGATCTAGTGGACTGGCCCTTTAAGTGTCTTCTCAACTTCAAGGACAGACAGGCCGACTGTGACCACTGAGTTGCAGTCAATGCCCACGGCAGGTGACACTGCAGACCCTTTGTCTGGATTGTGGCTGATAAGGAAGAGATTGACAAGGTCATGTCCAGCGGAGACATTTTTAAACTCCCACAAGTGACCAACACTCGTGTCTTTAAAACCTGTCAAGTTTCAAGCTTCCACTGTTCCACATTCTCCCATATAAGACCCAATCCCATGTAAAACAGTTTTACATTTTTTTTACAGTTTTCATTATTTGCATTATAATATTGAACAGTGGCAGCACATATACAGGTTTTCATCACTAAGCTTTCATCCTCCACTGATGTTATATAATTAAATATGCGGAAGGGCATCTTTCACACACTGTCAGGGATAAAACAGCCTATGGCTTTTAACATATTGTGCCCTCTATGGTATTTTCTAATGGGAGTGAATTACTTGCCGACACTAGCAATGTCCAGGCAGATTCACATTGCCCTCATCCCCAGGCAACTGTATGCTACACACAATCTTAACATTCTGCAAAGAATCGGCTGAATGAAATTATGTGTATTACGGCCATGTCTCCCTCCCAAACAAAAAAATAGGTTATACCAATTTCCATCTTTGCTGCATATACTCTAACCTTGTTTCTGGTGAAAATATAACACTGCATAATGCCAGTATTGACGCATATTGATGTAGCTCGATTCACAAAAGTTCTGCATCTGCTTATTTCTGTTTGCAAGTTCTGTATGAAAGCAACACTAACCTTTTGTTGTACGTTTTGGGATTTATGCAACAAGCATGCATAATGCGCTCACCAGAATGAAGCCATGAAAACACTGCTAGCTATAGAGCAAATTATTCACCATGCCTGCAGGTAGGCAGACAGACTGTGCTTTGTAGTGCAGATAGGCACTAACCACGCGCGCATGCACACACACACACACACCATTGTATCCTAACACACATGACACCTAGAGGCCCACTGTGGTAAAAATAATTAAGTTGCCCGGGTGAAAGACACGTTGAACAGGCTGAAATCTTGTCACACCCCGGTACATGAAGACGCATTTTGATAAAGCTTGTTTTTCAGGTGTCCAGTCTGAAGGCAGGACAATAGGACATTCTCATCACGTCATAACTAGGAATCAAGGAATAAGTACTCAAGGAATATAAGGTAATAATCTGCTTTTAGGTTTTTGTTGTGATCAAATATAATTTAACATAAAATTTAACTGTTTTAGGTTTTCTTTATTTCAAAACTGCTAATTTGCTCATATCAGACAAAAAACTGAAACAAGTTTCACAAGTTGAAGGGTGGTGAAGTGTGAGCCAAACTCTCAACAGGAGCAACTGATTACAGTTTTCGAGGAGTTTGCAATGAAAAAATGAATGAGGCAGAAATTAAACACATTTGTGTCATATTTTATCGCCTTAACTTGCTGTTGGCATCAGAATCGCTAGTTTCCTAATCACCGGTCAAAACGTATACCTTGTACAACATCGCCCTGCAAATGAACTTGCATATTTTTCCAATTAAATGTGCCATCAAGAAAAAATTGCCATCAAGGCAATCATTTTAAAAAGACCAGTCCAACAGAGTCCAACATCATTCCCCAGATACTGGCTGGCACAGCTGAGATTCACATCTCTACAATACTGGCATCTGTTCCAGCTGCAAATCAGTATAAACCATGGAAAGTGGTGGTGTAACAGTGATGTTTTACTGTACCTATTGGGGTTTGTGGATTTAAGGACATGGACACCATTTTAATGGATTTGGAACAGAGCTTTTCCAATTGTCTGTCTTTAACAGTATCCTGGAAGTAAGAGATTCCAAAGCCCTGCATTCACCCTTCAGGGGCTTTCATAAAGCTCATTACATCTGTGTTAAATCCTAACACCTGTCATCAAAATGCTAATTTGTCAAATAAGGCAAGGGGGGTTGTTTGGTATGGCTTAATAAACATCTGAGGTGAGTCTTGTGAATGCAACTCCATCCACTTAATGCAGTTGCAAATGGGAATACTGTTGGTGTGAATTCTGATGTGGTTCTTGTAGATTCAGTTCTGCACTAAATGTCCCCAGTAACCTCCACAGTCCTCTGACTCAATCTCTGTTTATGCATTAAAAGGGCTCCAGTATTTGTAACTGTGCCCCTATTAGACAGATTATAAGATTAGAGGCACATTAGAATGCATCTCTAATCCCACAAGTCAAGTCGGGACAGTAGGCAACCGGAGGAAGGAGAACACAGCGTGTGAATGAATGGCAATGAATCTGTGCGTAGACACACACCAGAACTATCTTGTCACCGTTATAACATTTTGGGTGGTGTGTTGATAGTGATATATTCTACCTGCCAAGTTTTGCAGCTGGTGGGATGTAATTTCACTAATAGTGTGTGTTAGAATTGCTGCGCACATATGTGTGTGAGGAGAGCTGTGATTGTCTATGTTGTTATGCATCTGTGTCACCCTGGGTATTTTGTACACAGACGTGTGGTTGCTATGTGTGTGTCTCACGACGATGACCCATCGCATGGAGCCGGCATTGTTTTCTACACTCCAGCTCTCTCCCTTTCTGTTTTAGCGTGCGCGAGCTTCTGCGCTCCTGGGGAAACAGTGCTTTGCAGCCAAATTGACATTCACTGGAGTATGCCCCCCTCCTGTCATTTTGTCAACACCGTCACTGTGTGGAGCTCAGCCAAGCAAGACATCTGACAGACAGGCAAATGGGAGAGGTGGACTTCAGCAACATAACACCCTCTCACTGCCCTCTCTGTGCCCAGCGGTGAGGTTCAATGCACATACATAAACACACAAAAGAATCGAGGCCATGTTTTGTAACCTGGACTGCCTCTTCGCCTTCTGGCAGTTCAGTTATCTTGGGCAAATGATCATAGCATAGATTGATCATAGAGATGCAATCAGGAAGATGGTGAATTGCATCAATAGCTTTCCATTAGCTGCAAACAGTAAACCTGACACTAAAAATGGATTGGCAAACGACAGTACCCCCTTTATCTCGGAAGCGTCCCCTGAAGTACACTGCTTTAAGTCAAACATGATGCCACTCGACAAATACTGTGTGCTATGGGATCTTTAAGATTTTCTCATGCCAGACTCGTAGCAGTGCTTGTTTCACTGTGGTTGGAGAGTTGCCAATCAATGAAAAAGGCTCTGATAGCACAAGCGCAGTGTTGGATACACACCTCAGCATGATCAACTGAGGAATGGTAGTGTAATTGCTAATTTCGTAACCTAATTGTTAGCATCATATGCTAAAATTTGAGCGAGGGCAGTGTGGAAATATTGCTCAAACCTAAATCTGGAATTAGGGTCGCAGTGGCCATAAAATCATGTGAATTGTGGATACGTTTGACCAAAGCCATGTGCACAAATTCAATCTCTGACACACATTTCCTCATGATACCATTTTATTTTTGCGTGGCATAAACAATAGTCTCAATAGTGCCATCCTATACCGAGGTCTGTAGGCATAAACACCTCAATCAAATATAAAACACAAACATTTATGAGGCAGACTGCTACCATGGGCATTACTGAATGGCTCCTCCATGTTAAATGTCCTGTGTCACTGGTGAAATCCTCCCCTTCTCCATACACACAGAACAACACACTTATCAGTCAGGTGTCATGGCAAAACACTGGGAAAACAGGGCGATAGGGGACTCAAATGGAACCAGCACTTGTCAGCCAAGATGGATCCTGACACCAGAATATGCTCAGGAAATGATTAGATAAAAATAACAGAATCCGCCCGGGCGTCTTCGAGGAGGTGTGCTGGCGGCTGATAAAGGATTCAGATTTATGTAGCCTTCACCGAAAGAAGCAGATATTACGTTTCTTGAAAAATGGTACAAGGGAGCTCGGCTGTGATGTACAGTATACTCAGTAGAAAGGATAGAACAAATAAGGAGGGGTTAATAAAAGACAGGAAATGAAAAACACAGCATCAGTTTGACAGGTCTCTATGATATCTTCAGAAATCAATTTCTGCTCTTGCATGTAGAGGCTTTTTTTGTTTGTCCTTGAGTATTGACAGTGTATCTCTTTCAGACACCGTTTTTTTTTTGTTTTTACTTTTGCCATTTACCAATAGACCGAATGTGCTATTAAGGCAAGTGCCTATGTAGAAACCTGGCTTGTATGTTTAGAGGAAAGAGGGGTGGGGAAAGAGCAGAGTTATCAATTGGCCAACAGCCACAATGAAACTGCATTTTGGGAGTGTATTGCTTCCTTAATGTCATGTATTTCCTGTTGAAACCAGATATTGGGGGCGGGACATAATGTGGGAGTGAACATTCAAATGTGGAAACCAATGGGATATCAGCTGGGGAGAGAAAGGGGAGATGGGAAGAGCAGAGGGGCGGGACAGGTCACAAATCTGTGATGGTTTTATTGGTTGGAATTTTCAATTTTCCAGCAGGTAAAAGTAATGAGATTTTGATATAAAAAATCAATATCATTCAATCAAATTCAAAGTAAAATGTTTGTTTGTTTTTTTTTCGCATAAATTGTTAAATAGGTGTATGGTATGATAGAATGAGCAAAAAAGACTTACACTTTGTCCAGAGTATCTCACCAAATTATGTTCCACCTCACCTCAGTCTCAACAATAATAGACTATGGGGAACAGCTGCTCAGGATTTCAGAAACTGAATTGGACTAACAATCACAGGCCAAAGGCACAGAAAATCTATTGTCTTGAAATTACACTGAACCGTATCGGCAAACAATGGACTTAACTGCATCACGTAATTTTGCCAGGAACCATGCCAGCTGGTTTCATCTGTTCAGCCAGGGTCACTTGCTGCTTCCTTCACTTGATTCAGAGGCTGCCTGCCTTGTGGCCGGCCAAGCCTGGCCTCCTGAAATTTTATGAAGTGAGCATGATGTCTTAAAATGCAAATATGTACTCTGAGCACAAAAACTGACAGAAGTAAGTTATTACGTTATTATTAGGAGTACGTGAAGGAGACACAATTAGAAAGAGGTAGTGGTTTGATGTTGAAATAGTGTGATAGAAAGTAAGATCAATGTGGTCGGGTTAGGAAAACCCTAAACCTAAACCTACCAACCCCTAACCTAAACCCTAACCTTAAAGCTACACTAAGCAATTTTCTCTGACCACTAGAGGGTGACAGCAACCGCAACACATTTTGTAAACACACACAGCAAAGCTACTGGGCGACGGAAGCCCTTAAGGACAAATCAGGCATAAAGGCTAATGGCTAAAATAAACGTACCTACGGAGAAATATCACCGGTTACCAGTCTCGTTTTGACAGATTTTTCTCCCGCTGAAGGTCACATGTCCCACAATGACAAGTGAAGAGGCAGGTAGCAAAATTACTACTTGAAAACGTTTACTCGCTCGCTTCATCGATTCGCCGTTACACGGGCCGAATTTGACAACAAGCTTCAGGAAAGAGGTGAAAAGAACCACACAGCTGGTCTGCGTGTGTGGCTATTTGTTTATATCATTACTTCTCACGGAAATCTCCATGTAGCACACGTTAGTTTCAGGTTTGGTTGCAGGGTCTGAAATCGCTTATTGCAGGTTTAATTACAGCTGTTTTACCTGTCTAAACTTAACCATTACCTAACCTTTTCACATGACAAACAGGTGAAAATGGCGTGTCCAGTTCATGGTATGGTCACATAATCCAGGAGCGTAATCTTTGCATAACTCATGACCACAACACATACTCTGCGTTTTAGAGTTTGTATTTATTTCACACAATTTTTTGAGACTCTGTTGGGGCTGGCATAAGCTGTGACCATGAATGCCTCACTGCATGTAAATTGGTGGCAGATAAAGCCACAGATTTGGAGCACCCAACTTCCATTGGGCAGACCCTGGCATCCCAACTGAACTGTTCATCCTCAGCTGCTAGTTCAGTCAATCTCAGCTTCTTCCTTTCATATGCCTCATGTAACACATCATCCCCCTTTCCTGTCATATGTCTCATCTCCCCATGGCACAGTGAGCTCTGCAAAGTAAACTGCTGCTGAGTGCTGGCCCACAATAACAGGTCAGGGCTTTGGCTGGTGCCAGCTACAGTATCTCTGGTTGGACTGTAACTTGCTGAGCTATGCCTGTTCGAATCCTTCGCTTCCCACAGTTGCCCCAACATGTCTCTTCTCAATAATAATTCTTCCCTGGCTTGTTCTCCTGCATGTAAAAATCAAATTTAATGCATAGCAGTAAAGCATAAGGATTCATTTCTGTTTGTTTCCTCTCAATCACTGCTGAGTGTATCAACCTTGGGAAAGACTAACTTTGCACTCTGACAGGATACTGTATGTCTAACGTTGTTTGATGCTGGTGATTGACACAGAGAACATGTGGGGTCTTTAACTAGCGACTGTTTGAGGTTTTGGAGTGATGCCAGCACATTGCACCAGTAAGTAACCTAAATATAGATGTCATGCCTCCATTTTCCAAATTTCTCTCCAACTAATCCTTTTCCTTGCCACACTTTCCCAGTCCATTCATTGTCCCTACTTAGCTTAATAAACTTTCTTAAGTGACACTTCTTGCCACTTTCTCAATTTTCCAATTAACCAACCAATTTCCTCTTTTCTAATGGTGCCACTTGTTCTATATAGGTTTCTTTGTTCCATGACCAAGGCCTCCACACTTAATATCCCCTATGTATAATTGCCGGTTGCGCTAGCTTAAGTGCTTCTTATGGGTGTTTTAGACAGTGTTAGCATTAACTCCAGTTTTAACATGTTAAATGCTCTGTTAGGTTGAGGTAACTCAAGTATCTCCTTCCCACACAGTGCTTCACTGCTAAGACAGCATGGGATGCCTAGGGATTTTTTAAAATACTAGATGGTAGCTATCACAGATATCATGTGACATCTTCCTTAGTGGTTCACCTACAGCTATTGACTGTAAATGAGGGCTTAGTATTTGGCTAATCATTCATAAGGTCATACGTTTCCCAGCAGTTTTTACTCCTAGATAAAAGTAATTATTTAATCCTTTGCTGAAAATTCCACCTGAAATACCAACAGGCCAATTCTAATTCAAAGCCATAGTTAAATATTAAACCTAGGTCAATTTTTACTCCATAGACTTGCATGAGTTTTGCTCAGGAAAAATAGAAACCTTTGTCAGTTTTTGCTACAAGAATTTGTGTATAATAAGAGAAGACAAAATGGATCAAGGGATTTTTGAAGGGGTGCAGATGAGAATCAGGTGTGAATGACGGGCATATCAGTGATGGGTAATGTGAGACGCTTGCAAATTTTTGTATAATGATTTGAGAATGAAAAAATATATTTCTGTGCTTTGAATCAAAGGAGAATCTCAATTGTGAAACATCCTACCATTTTCATGTGTGTTGCCATGGCTTGTGCAAGGTAGAAAAATCAGTAGGGATTTTAATGTAAATGATGGGGCAATTAATGACAGCAATAAAAACAGACCAGTCTTGACAGACAGACAGCGACAGAAGTAAAAAGAATAGAAAAATGCTTTGACATAATAAATATAGTGATACAAAGGACAAAACACTGAGCTCTGTCTCTCTCTTGCTTACGTGATTCAAGTATTTTGTGTTGCCCTGTATTATTTATAATGCTCCTCTTTTGTTCATGCCAAAACCAATATCTTCACACTCTCTGATCTCTCTAATAATTTGTGAATAATGCCTCTGAGCACTTTGGTTCATTCCATAGTGAACCAATTATGGGCCATTAACCAGCCAAAAGAATAAAATGGAGGAATGGATAGATTGCTGGTGGCAGCCTAATGATTAGAGAAGTGGGCTTCTGACAGAGAGTTGAATCCCTGGACTGGCCGGGAAAATCTGGGTGGGGAAGGTGAGCGAGTAACACTCCTTATCCCTTGATAACTATTGTCGAGGTGGGCTTGAGCGGGCACTAAACTAACTGCATCAGTGGAGCTATTCAGTGAAACAGCCGAACAGAAGACCATGGTTGTGTAGGGCAGCTCCCAGGTGTGAATGAGTGTAACTTTATGAATGTGAAACACAGTGTTGCAGAAAAAGAGCATGTCTTGCTCAGCAACGCCTCCCTGGATAAATGAAGGTTAAAAAAGATGTGAGCTGGGAGACATGGAAGCAGGAAAATAATTCAAACAACAGATATGATAATGTTGTGATGCTGTTGTACTCCTGTGCTTAGGATGACATTACAGCCTGACATTTAAACCTTGTGTAAGTGTTACAATCAATGTGAATTCCCTGAGGAATTGCATAATGTTCAAAAGAAACACTGGGGCAGAGAAAACGGCCTAATGAAGATTTGCTCTTCAAGAGTATATTTACTTGAGTGTCAACCCTCAGTTGTCAAGAGAGTGTTTGCAACCCCAAACCCTCAGGAATTGCACTAAAATGTTGATTGATGTGTGGATAAAGACAGCTAATGACCTGTCTTTGTCACTCAGCGCACCATCCGCCTCATATAGCCAGTACTTCTGAGCTTTGCTCTTCAACTGCTTTATTTAGCTGACACTCATCCAGAGTGATGTTTAATATGAGCATGCATAATCTTATTGGTCTAAAGAGTGAAGTAACACTTGAGCCAGCATTAAAAACACAGTCAAAGGGGTTTTTCACTGAAATTAAAGTTATTATTCTGCAGAATTTGACATTTACATTAAATTTTCCATTTCCAATCCATTTTTGTTTCTTTATGATTCTTACTTTATGAATTCTCACAGTCAAGGAAATGCTATCCGTTATTATTATTGTGTTGCATTGCCTAAAAAAGTTATGGAGCATAATTTTATTGAGGCTATTTTCAACATCTAGAATTATATGAAAAATATAGATCTTTATAAGTCCAGGAAAATTATTGTCAGTAAAATTCAATAATGTAATAGCTAGGACTGCTACAATCAGTGTTATCTTTTAAATTACTTTTATTATTTTTTATTTTTTAATGAAAGGTTATGTGATGCTCAATCTTAAAACTCTGGGGGTGTTAAAAGGCTGGGTGATTTTCAGTTGATAGTACTTGTCAAACATTTATAGTTATGAGCCTAATGTAAACTACACTGTTCCTGCCGAGTGCATTGATTCAGATGCTACTTATCTTGGGGGCTCAGTGCCAGTTACTAAAATGACTCTCTGAAATGAACTAAGAAGCTACTGGTCCCAAAATATTGAAACACTATTTAGATCACATTCAGGGATTACAGATTTGGATTGACAGGGACGTTTGTCAGTTTCAAACTGAATGGGATCCTATGAAGAGGAGAAGATAATGCCAGTTTGACTTCTATCTAAAGCCATGACTGACATCTACATTAAGTGACACATGAAAGGGCCTGAACATCAATCCGTCTGGTCAGAAGTACTGTAGGAATGACAGATATGAGCGAATAACGGCTGTATTTTCCTTAAACTTCAAAAGCAAGCAGAAGGAGATTCCATTGTGGAAAACATATTTTGACTCATAGCTATTTACGTTCTGGCTCACAAACAATCCACAGAAAACAACAGAGCCATTTTATATGTCATGCCATACTGACGAGGGATGGTGTTCAGCTTTTGTTTATTATGGTCATACATCTCGCACTTCAGTGTGAAACAAACAGCCATGGCTTCCACTAATGACTCATCATTGAAAGAACATCAGCATCATGTTTACAGGGATTGAACAATTAGGTTCCTGCCAATCACAACAGTGACTGTGACAGAGGAACACTAACATCGATACTGACAGCTACAAAAGGGAAGAATCAAGTGTTGCTTGATGCAGCATAAGCAATAAACAAGTCTTAACTTCAAGCATGGTGTTTTTAATGAATTCAACGTGTATAAAGAAAATAGCAACACATGAACTGCGAAGACGAGCCTGTGAAATGCAAAAGGAAGGGAAAGACTAATTCAGACTCTTAGCACAGTAATGCTTGATGTGGTAACAGTTGTGATACTGTATATGTTTATCTGAGGACTCTTGACTCGTATTCTACATCAAATGCCAAATGACCAATACGGACAACTTCAACTTTGTGCTCCAAAGACTTGTATACTTTATGCATTGTGAGTTTCTGCTAAACACATATCTGCACCTACATTGGCTCTCAATGTAGTAAAACTATTGTTACCAGGCATTATTTGTCATTATTTGGAAGAAGAAATGGGTTAGAAGCTGAAATAAGATCTGTGATGAATGACTGACAGAAATCAATGTGGTGAGCAATGTGATTCTAGGAAACTCCTAAACAAACATGAGTGAAAATTGAAAAGTTCTGTATTGATCCACAATCCTGTCCCAAAAAAGAACAGAAAAAAATAACAAAAAAGAAACCCAACTATAGCTACTGTGAAATGGGTTCTTTAGCTAGCAGCCTGCTGAGTCAGCTAGCAGGCAAACATAACAAGCTTGCTGCTGCAGTTAAGTAAGAGATGAAGTCTGCCCTATTTTGAAATTAAACAAATAAAATTATACAAACTGGAACAATTCTTGGTATGATATAGTCCACTGATTCCTACTGAAGAGTAAGACTCATCTCTACTGTTATGTCAGCTAATAAGCCTCTTAATGTATTGTACATGTGTGCCATGATGGCTTGTCCCATTGAGCGAAGGGTCAATTGTCATTACCTGTCAATACATAATTTACTTTATTTCTATTGACCCATAGAAATGATATAGCTTTAATGCAATCCTTTTTTATTATAGGTTATCCAGTATAACAATATGACAGTAGACAATTTTGGACCCCATGTACAAATATATTGGCATCAACTTGCAAAGGTGCACATATACTGAGAAAATACTGAGAAAGCAACATTTTGATTTGTCTGTTTTTTATTGCTATGGTCACACAACTTCAGACAAAATGATATTTGTAAAAATTCAAAAATATAATGAGAAACATATACTTTACCCCTTCCACTTTAGAGGATGTTTGGAGAAAAAAATGTAATGTGCAGTATTCTACTTGACCAGCGTTTCTCAGCCTCCTGGTTCTTGTATACTATTCAGCGATTTCCCGCAATGATTCCCTCTTCCTCCTTGCATATTTTTTTTGGTACACCCATAGCCTAACAACATTCTGTGTGAGGTGCAGTTCATCTCCTGTCAGCTGCAATCGCAGTGCGACATTACCTGCTGTGGGAATCTGACAAAGCAGCAAAGCAAGATAGCAAGAAATTATCGCACAAAATAGAAATGGCATTAGCTAGTTTGTTAGCTTGCAATAATGTCAAAATATGTTCGAACCTTATCAGCTGGGATCAATAATTCTGTTCTGTCTTTTAAAGCCAAAGTTAGTGACAGGTCAGATAAATGGCCTATCAGTCACACTGCATAAGTTCGACTAATGTTACTTCTTGTTGAAAAAATTCCCTTAACTTATTCACTTTTTTACCCTAAAAATGCCTTTTTGCTTTGTAATGTGCATTAATCTCTGATTATGCCATTATCCCTATCAAACCAAGCAGTTCTCCATCCTTCCCATCCATATTCTTATGCCAACCTAGCAGGCGAACATCATCCCATCTACTGTATACCACATGAGAGGCTGATGCTACTCAACAATGAAACTTCTTGTTCCAGGAAGTGGGGTAACAAGCAATCTATGAGTCAGGCTTCCTGTGTTTGAAGAATAAACACTGCTGTCATTTCAAATGTCTTGTGACAGGAATGGCAGCAAGCGCAGTACCTGAAATGTGGTCTTGAATATAAAACGTCTGGGATATTCTTCACCCAGCTCAGTTCCTGGTGTCCTTTTAATTACTTTCTCATTTGTAGGAGCCACCCAAGGTTCTGTTTATTGTAGCCCACTTCATTACTGTCATGCGGCCAATGTGGTTGCCATGGTGCGGCCATTACGCTGTGTCCTTCGAATTTCAATTATCATTCACAGTCTGATTTGCGCTGAGGACATTACCGAGCTACACAAATGTCATTTTCTCTCATCTTCAGGGTACAAACCCCACCCCTAAAAGTCATATCTATAATCATGTCTCTGCAGAAGATGGCATTTGATGGCATAAAAAACAGTGTGGAGGGAAATTAGCCTTTTTCACACTCACCTCTATAGTTATGTTGCATGGGACAAATCACGAGACAGATCATTGCTGCTCATTAAAAATCACTACAACGTTGCTATTACAAAATAATTAAAAAGATCCCCATCGTGTGAAGTGTGCCATCACTCTAGTCAGACACTGCTACCGCTTCCCACCAAACTGCTGCTTTGCAAAATGCATGATTGTTTACACGCGGGTGTCAACTCAGACATGCCAGACTTCTGCAAAGTCTTGCAATATAAATAAGCCACCACTTCATTTAGATAATGATGGACCTCTCACTCAATAACAATCGAGACAACTTAACTGGCAACACAGCCGAGCCCCACTTGAAGAAACAAAATACAAGCAAGCACTGCACTCCACATTTACTTAGGTAAGCGTTATTTGTTCAAAATGGCTGCCCTTTCATCACCCAAGTGCTAAACAATGCGGAGGAGAAGAGGTGGATTGCTTCCACTTAGTCATTATCCCTGCTAACCATTTGCAGTCCATCAATGTATAGACTGACATTACCATCTCCCCTTGGTCAATAGTTAGGTCTAATTCCCCATCTGCTCCACACTTGACCTCTAGTCAATTCTCACTTTCCCAATGTGTCAGACAGTGTTTGTAAACGACCGGACTGTATATCTGTTTGATAAAAGCCTAAAAAAAAGATTTTCAAGTGCAAAGCAAAATAACATGATGAGTTCTATCATTCTTAGTGTTTTTTCCATGAGATGTCATGTGGAGTTTCTCTCCTTTGAATTCTCTTGATTGAATTAATTGATTGCCACTTCTAAGAAAGTATCGATTCGATGTAAATCATTATCTGTGGAATGTTTTCTGGTCAGTAAGCTTGTGACAGATTGAGACAGAGAAGGCAACTCCTGTTGTGATTTTGCATGAAAAAGGGAGTTGAATAAATTTCTGCAGTACTTCAATAACAACACAAGCCGCAGGAAAATAGTTACAAAATGAGATGTTCCCAAAATAGTTCTATCCTTTGAAATAAGACAATAATACTGAATATATATTTTCTGACAAGAACTTCAACCTTTTCAAAGATATATACAAAATTCCCATACCATACCTTATCTGTCTTCAAATAGGATAGCCAGTTCATTTAATCATTTTGATGCAAATTATGACATCAGTTTGGGTTTCATCGGCTGATACTGTCATGCATAGCCACAAGGACAACAGACTCATTACAAAACCCCACTGAATTAACCATCGCATTTCAGGGAGATGACCTGCGCCGATAATATCAGGTATCATTTATTACCGTTATTGCCCAGCTCCGTCATTAATTACCACATCTCATAAACTACCTTCCTTTCTACGTCTGACCCTGTGTAACGTTAAAGAGAGACTCCATTTCGTTTACAATATGCTCATATTCACAGCCAGATGTGAAGATATTAAGCAATGCAGCTGCCTGCCTGCAACATATCATCCGAGGCTCTCTGTAGTCCTTTTAATTGCCGTCCAAAATACGCTTAAATATTTGATGTTGTGGAGATCCCACCAGACATCACCGTTTCCAAGAAGAGTCTGCTAAGGTAAGAGACATCAAACATAGTGTCAAGAAAATGTGTCAAAGAAATTCCAAGAAATCCTCTGAAAGGGAATATTTGAAAGTGTGAAAAGGTGGAGCTGTTTGATCTGTGGAGAAAAAAAAAACAAGCCACATGCAGAGGAGCAGTCTCACTGTGTTGCCTCCTCACGCTGACCCAGAGCTGGACAGTCAAATCCCATGGGACTCTTGTCAATGCAGGCCTTTGTTCTGGCTAAGCACCAATTGATTTTGCAATGGCAAAAGCCCTGCACCACCCTTCTCTGCCAATCAATTCATTACAATTAAATCTTTCCTGCCCAACTTGGTACATTTCTCTTTCTTAATCAAGCCCTAAGATGACCAGGACTTGGCACAAAAATAGTCCATTTTACAAATTGTCAGATTTAAAGAAATAATGTTCTGGCATACTGATACTTTTATTATTACGTGGTTATGAATTATTGTATCCCTTGTACAATGGGTATCTTGTGAAATGTGTTGCGTTTGAAATGTATGTCAGGGCTTTTGCAATCATACTGATATCAGTTAACCCTCTGGGATGACTTTAAAATTTTATGGTTATAGAATTGAATTTAGCATAGAATAAAGGCTGTACAAAATGTTGCTATCATACACAGCAAATTGAACTTGTTCCTAGGCCATTAATTCTCTTAACCTGGGGCGACTCTATCAGGTCAGACTATCCAGGTTGCAGCTAATGCATGAACTGGATTTTCTCATGCGCACCACTGATGTGATGCTAGTGAGTCAAGCAAAGCATGGCCGAGCAATGTGAGGACTGAACGCTTTAGTCACAATTCATTTTCCTGTTCCACATACACCGCACAGTCAGTCTCTTCAGCGTTACACTAATGCCACTTAAAGAGAATATGTCACCAACGCTATTCCTTCTTCTGGCCCGTGTCCCCCAGAATAACAACAAAAAAAAGGTGATGGGGGTTTTGTAGTCTATTGCATTCAAGTAGCTAATCTAGTTGCTGCTTGTGTTTCTTTTGTTTTTGCTGACCAGCAAGTATGTTTTACATAAAAAAAAATCAAAGCTGAACAAGTGTGAAAGCTTTTCAACCCGAAATGTAGCAGGTCAAAGCAAGGGGAGCCGAAAACTTTGTTCCGTCACACCAACAAGCGACAACAAGCTCTTTACAAAGCGGAGCCTTATGAGCACATCATCTTTTATGTTGAGGTTGGCAACATGCAATCTAATAGAACACTGATTATATCTATGTATTATAGTAATTACTTTTCATGACATTCCCTCTCAAGAGATACAATCTGTACTGACCTGCCAAATTACCACCGTGACGCTCCCCTCTCCAATTAGCATCCAAAAGGTCACCTATTTAAAAAGCAACCTACAGAGACAAACACATTTTATAAATAAATCAAATTTAAGTAAGTGTATAAATATTTCCCTAAGGCTCTTGAAAGAAGCTAAGCAAATTATGTGTTTGCAGGGTGATAAAACAGATCCGATGTTTCTAAAGCTTCCCTGATGATTATTTATGTAACAAGAGACTTGCTTTATGTGAGTGTTAAATATGTAGGTGTATTAAAAGGTGTATGAGTGCTTAATTTGCTGACTACTAAATGCTAGAGGTTAATACATCAATACAGCCCCTGGTTACATGAGTCATACATCATCAATGTACCTCGCTGGTATTGACAAATACTGTACGTTGGATGTAGGTAATAACCTTGACTTCTCTCTCTGTAAAGCTGTAACTCCAAAGGCAAAACCAGTAATTCACACAGTCCATTACAGTGGTCGGTATCTCACCACCAACTGAATCAGGCACATATACTTTTTTTTTGTTATTATCAACAACAAAGCCCTGAGTTCAAAACCATCTTTCTTCCTGTGCATGCGTTGCTCAACAACTGAATTAAACCCAGGTTTGCACTTATTCACCAAGCTAAGATGAAAACAGTATAGAACTGTTTCAGCACAGAGAAAAAGGAGGAAAGGCAAGTTTCATAATGCATTCCTTCCTGCGTGTGATGTCTCCATGGTATAGTCAAAGCCCTGGATTTTCTCTCACGACTCTCATTAAGGCAGTGGTGTCAGGCACTGGTTGAGAAGGATGATTTTATCAATGATTTAATTAATCATCAAAACTCCCTCTCTCCACACATTTCTCTGTCTTCATTCTTCTTGCCCATCACTCTTCCTCCAATTCATTCCAGTGCCTTAACACTGCACACGCACACACACACACATACACCTGCTCTCTTTCAAGACACTGCAACACAAGTAGCCTTTTCCTTTTTCTCAGTTCCTCTGACTTCAACTTGCTCCCTCCCAGACCAGTAAGCAGCAAAACTCCCAACAAGCAATGTCACCACTATTCAGCAGGCGTTGCATTCAGTGAATTACACCACAAAAGGACAACTGTCTCTCAGCCTGCCCAGAACTGAGAAAGAGAATAGCCTAGTTCAACAGATAAGCTCTTCCTTCCCGCCTTCAGTCTTCCAATCTCCTAAAAAAAACATGCTTAGCACACAGAAAGCCCCTGCCAGAGAGAAGGCTCAACCTATTTGGCAGGACTGAACAGACCCTCAGATTAGTATAATCTAAGATTGGCCATTGTATGCATTGAGCCTCCCCCCCTTTTGTTTCAGAGTCTCTGGCAGGGTGAAACTGACACAAAAGCCCCTCTTCTTATTTATGACTTACCTGGTGTTGAGACTCAAAGCTGGACAGAGAAGCAGTAAGCAAATAGCCTGGATGAATTTCATAGCTGTCTCACACTCCCGGTCCTTCTCCCTCTCTCAGATGCTTTGCCTTTTCCTCGCTTCTCTCTCTCCGCTCTCTAGCTCTCCCACTGGCTGCCTGGGTTTTTAGCGCACTCTCACACACACGCACCCAGACACACAAGCGGCGAGGCAGACAGATGCAACACAGTGGCTCGGCGAGAGGGAGGATCTCTGGCTTTAAATAACACAGGGACACAGACCGACTTGCTAATGGCAAGGAGCGGGAGGGGCTGAATCAAGAGGGAGATGTGGGAGTGATTCAGAGATGGCACTGTGATGTCAGCGCCCAGTTCAGCCATTGGTGAGAGGTTTTTTTGCCATTGTTCTGCACCGGTTGCTCCAACAATGCACCTCTCCATTCATTTCAATCTGCCTATTATTACCTGCGCTCTGAGAGATGGAGATACAATAGAACAATTAGCTGGAATAGTGGACAGATAGGGTCGTCAGTGCAACACTCAGTCCTTTATCCGCCACTGGGTTTAGGCTTTAATGTGACACCCATTGTCAGTTCAGTGAAAGTTGAAACCAATGTGTTATGAATTCTCATATTTTAGCAACTAGCATCCCAATTTTGTCCAGGATGAGTGAAATCCAGTGTCATAAAGATAATATATTTAGTTCTCAATCACAAAAAGTAACTCCTGGGTAATAATAATAATAACAACAATAAACTTTACTTATATAGGACTTTAATATAACAGAGAGCAAGAGGAATAGGACTCAAAATACAGCAATTCAAGACGAGAGACAACAACACAAAATTAAGAACACAAAAAACAATTACTTAAAAGCAAGTCTATAAAAGCGTCTTGAGAAGTGATTTAAAAGAAGACACTGACTTTCCTAGCCTAATATCCTCAGGCAGGCCGTTCCACTGTAGGGGCTCTAATGGCAAACGCCCGATTACCGATCGATTGTTCAGTGATAGAAGAATAGAAATATCCAGTAATGAGTACATCTAACCTCCAGCCTCATTTTTCCTACACATCTCTTTGGAATTTGAGGTTGACCTCATGAAAGCGGGCGCAGCTCTTGAACATGATGTAGAGGACTGTGAAGATGTTCCAAGTGAGGCTCCAAGCTATGTAATACAGGCAGAATATTAAGCAGTCCATACAAAAGGTGGAGGTCACACACCATAGGCATGATAAATGATTTCCATTACAGGTTTAATAGAGTTTGGAGTCTATTGTCCCCGAGTAGTAGCCCACTCACCATACTGAATGACTTCCACCCATTTATTTGGTCTAATTAGAAGCTCATGCATGGAAACCCATGATGACCAGTTGTAATGAGTCTGCTAGACCGCAGCTTGCCTTGGTTACCGGGGAGAGCGTCCTCGATGGACCACCATAATCTGTCTTAATCATGTATCACATCAGCCAGAAACTTGTAGTCCCAGCGCTGTGAACCAACCTGTTGAGCTTCTTACCATAATGAAGAATTATTACCATAAAATTAACATTGTTGATATTATGCAAGATTTTATTCGGATAAATCCCATTGCTAATCCTAAATGTCACAACGTTTAATTTGTATATTGTGTTTATGAATGCCTCATTTGAATTTTGATCATGTCTAAATTGAATGCTTGATTCAATCAGACCCGAGTGTAACGTTTTTGTGGGTTCTGCATGGACAAAAACCTTTTTGTAGGACTTTAGTGTGTGTATAGGCTAGACATTATTTTTAGGAGGCAGGGGAGAATGCTCCTCTATTTTTTGAGAGAAAAGAGAGAGAGAGGAAATTATAACTATGAAATATGTCTGAAATTAAACCTTTAAAAACTTCAAAAAAATATTTTCTTCTTTGCCCTTTGGGACAAAAATCCACTAGTGAAAAAATCTAAACGCCTCAGCAGTGGCATCTAAAGGCAAGAGGGAAATGGTAGTAAAGTAGAGAGACTGTGAGGAGGAGAAATCCTGCTGTCTTGCATTAGGGAGGGTCTTATCATGTCAATTTAATGGGTTTAATTTTCTTATATTGGCCTGTGATTGGCAATTGACATCATGTACTGCCTGTCTAACCAGTGAGTGTAGATTTTCTAGCCGTCTGACACATCTTCTTCTCTAGTTGTGACAGTCAGGAGAACAACAGAGACTAGGATTCAAAGTGCAAATTGCAAATAGAGCTTTTCAAACATAACTCTCTTACACTCCCAGTGGGAATATTGTTTTGGCACCTGCTGCCCAGCAAACACTGAGTGCTGCTAACAACACTAATGTCAGGAAGGCAGAGAGAGGCACGGGGAAGAGCCTGCTGTCAACCCCATTCCATACTTTGGATTATGTGGAAAAATTGCGGCTCAAGACCGCTGGACGACCGACTCCACAGGTAAAGCTTACAATGAAAGATGCTGGATCAAGTCTTCAGGAAATTTCCACCGTGAATAAGTGTTGGTATGAGAGAAATCCTTGGCTAGCGGACAGTCTCATGATGACTAATGGATTGTATTGCAGGCCATGCCTTCTGATGGGAAACTGTGTGAAACATTAGCGCTTGGTCTGCCAAGGTTTTTGTGAAGAATTTGGACAGGGAGACAAAAAGGAATGATAAGAAATCTTGTTTTAAGAAATCTTGTCAGCTGTTGTTTTACCGCTTAAAGCCGCAATAAGCAACTTTTCTGACCGCTAGAGGGCGACAGAGACCGCAACGCAATTGTAAATAACACACAGCAAAGCCACTGCACTACAGAGGCCTAAGAAGGACAAATGGAAGGATAACTGCTAATAGCTAAGCTTAATGTACCTACAGAGAAGTCTCACCGGTTGGTCTCACTTTGCCAGATCTTTCTCCTGCTGAAGGTTACATGTCCCACAATGACAAGTGAAGAGGTAGGTAGCAAGTGTACTAGTTTAACAAGTTTACTCGCTCGCTTCATCGATTCCGCCATTACAATCATTTTTTTTCAGGAACGGGAGGGGGTAACATGCTACCGAAGGCAGCATGTTAGACCATGCCCACTTTTGATTAGGCCACGCCCACCTCTGGTCTCCAGTCCGAATACAGATATAGATATTTTAGAGTCTTGATCAATACAGATACAGATAATGGCATTGTGTCACACCCCTAGCATCCATACAGCGGGTTTGTAAACAAAACAAAAAAAGAGTCTTTTGGTCCCATTGTTCTGTGGCACTTGGCACTGTTGGCACCAGCAATCAAACCAGCAACCTTTCACAGAAAAGGCTTCCTCCTTAATTACATGTCAGTCTGCTGCCAGAAAGTGTAGACTCTCTGCTTTTATGCTTTTGTGCTGGGATTTCATTATACTCAGCCATTTATATTTCCCAGGAACACAGATTCACTGCAGTTGTCAAGTATTTCCAGTTGCTTTTCCAGAATCCGCAACAACCTAGAGTCACATCATTTCATTTGGGCACGTTGGAGTAAATGAGAAATTAAAAAAGCTGGCGTGGAGCTCCGTGAGGCATGTGAAGAATTTACATTATTATAAGTGCACATTTCTCTTCTCGCATACTTCCTTAAATCATCTCTTAATGCCTGTAAGCAAGTCAAAGTCATAAACATCCAAAGCGTGATGCAACAAAAATCTTACTCAGGCAATTTTCAACATTTTTGGCTATGAAGTAAAAAAAAAAAAAAAAAAAAGTTTCAATCTCAGCTTTTCATTGCTGCTGTGTTTGACTATGGAAGAAATGATGAATATTGAGCATAAGCAGCACAATCAGGCTTTGGGGGGAAGATGATTTGATAGAATGCTGTAGCATTGGTTTGCAGTTGTCAGAATTCATTTAGCTGTGGCAATGTTGTAAGCTGCTGATTCACTACTTTGTAGGCACTTAGTTTAATGTTTTAATGTTAATTGCTCTCTCTGTGTATGTGTGTGTGTGTGTTGGGGGTGGGGGGCTTTATGAGGATATTTTAAAAGCAAGGAAAATGCAGACCTTTCCGACTAGCTGCAGCATGCACTGCTGACTGCCTCTAGTTACATTACATACATTATGTCATTAAGCAGACGTTTTTGTCCAAAGCGACTTACAATATGTACATTTTGTCAACAGTAGTCAAACCGACCATATATCACAGCCGAGTAGTTGAGCCTAGCATGAGTGACCATGAATGTACATGTTTTCTCTTTATTTTTTAAGCCTCTATTTATCCAGGAAAGGTTTTCAGAGCGCAGATTTCCTATTCAGCAACACATCAGTGATATAAACACATTCACCAATGGAGCTTCCCTGTATACAATTCCCCTCGAGGGACAATAAAGATCTGAACTGAACTGAACTGAACTGAACTGAACAACCACTCTCTTCTACTATCGGCCACCGAACAGATACACTGGAAAAGCTGAGGGTCAAGTGCCTTGCTGAAGGGCACACAGACAGTGGTTGTTGGGGGAGTAGACAGTGTGACTCAACCACTTTTCCAGCCCACATCTGTTTTTCAGTCCAGGCATTCGTACTGTTGGCCTTCTGGTCACAAACCCTCTTCTTTACCTTCAGGCTACCACCATCCCAGAACGCATTATTTCCACTTGTCTGCAATAACATATCCAAGGACAGTGATATTGACTGACAGTTCCCTGAGTAAATCAAGTTATCCTGATTCTGAGCAGGCTAAAATAATGGCCTGTCAGCAATGTTGCTGCTTTTACTAAAGACTGTTTGCTTTCTGCAAAGATGCCCCTCATCCTTCCTCTTCTATCCCTCAGCATGAATATTAAGCTAATGAAGGTAAGGTAGCAAGACTTAAAATCTTCATTGTCTATTATCTCTGTTTACACAGGGTTTGTACTAGAAGAAGGAAAAAAAAATCCCAACCCTCCCTTGCATAAATTTCCATCTTCAACATCTACTGTGCCATCCAACATTTTGTGTGGAAAAGGAAAGGGAAAACAAAAAAGAGAAGTCTGGCAGCAAAGCTGAAGCTTAAGGCAGTTCCCTGTCATGCGGTTCATTCACTCAACGCAACCGTATGGAAATGTGCTTTCACAGAACCGGTACTGAAGTATGCTCCAAACATCATGTCCGTGATGTTTAGACTAGCTTCCCAGCATACATACACAACAAATGAATGGAGATGCTGGAAAGACAGTCTTGATGTCAGTGGTAAATACAAATCCCCAAGGCAGCTATCATTGGTCAGTGGGTAACCCTTTAAAAACCAGAGGCAAGTGTAAAAGACATCTTTCACTTATACTTTACGTTATCTAAAAATAAATAATTGAGACAACAAATTTCATGTTTAACGCTAAACTTGTGTCAACTGTATTTAAGCTGTCCATTATTCTATCTACAAAATACAACCTCATCCTTCATGATTTGAGAAGGTAAATACTGAACACTGAGCTGCAAGTTTCCTAAACCAATACCAGCACACAGAGTCTCTGTTTAAGACTTGGGTAGTCATTGCATCACAATTGAATCACATTTTTGTTTGTTTTAAAGGCATGTCTGTTTCATGGGGCAATACATTATAGTGAGAGACAGTAAAGACATTTGTTGAGCTCAAGTCAATTCCAAGACCAGGTCCAGTTGAGTTTGAATCAGGAGGACTATGCACAGCTGTAATCCTTCAAATTGTTTGTAGTGCTGCTAGGGAGAAAATAAATCAAGATGGACCAGGTGGAGAAAAACGTATCTTTGAAAATTTTGAGTCAACATTCAATAGTGGCTGAGACCAAGTCTGAGTCAAAAAAGGCACAAGATAAAACTTTATGAAGACTCAAGTACTGCAGTCCTGACTGGGAGAACATGGTATGTAGGTTGGTATCCACTAATCCACCAGAACAAATTCATCAAAATAAATCAAAGTTATCAATTCTGAATGCTGACTAAATATGAATATGATCCATAGCAACAGTTTGATACCAATTTAAAATTCCTTTATTGGAACCTTCAAAATAAACAAGCAAAGAAAACATCTGCTGACAAAACAGAATGTGAAACACTACAGTAACCACAAAAATTGTATTATTTCAACATCCCCTTTTTGAGGAAGACAATAATTCAGCTGAGTGGGACGCTGCTGTGGGGCAAGAAATGAAGAAAAAGATATGGCGTATAGAATTAATAGCAAAGGAACTCAATCAAGTAAAGGAGGATCGACGTGGGAAGAAAAAAGGCAATAAACTGGGTACTTAACACATTTAAAGACTTCCCTCTTCAAAAAGAAAAGATCACTGGTTTCCAGATGCCTTAAATGATCTTACAGGACCTCTATGCTTAAGTATAGAAAACGGCCAGGTAATGAAATAAAAGACAGAATAGTTTTTCTTTCAACCAATACAAGAGTGTTTTAATATGAACTGTACTTCATCTCAATCATTAAATAGAGAGGTCAGGTGTAGTGTAGAGGCACAAATAATAGTATCAATCCCATAAAACGTTGCTAGTGTAAATGCATACAAATGCAAGAATGTAGAGTGAAGAAGTCTGATTCATTTCATAAGGCAAGAGTTAATGCACTCAGAGAGGAAGCATCACACCAGAGCTTGTAACTGCAGAACAGCTGAACAGAACTGACCAGGGGGCTGCAAGGGAAGGACAACTACAGTTAGTAGCATGACACCCACAGTTAGAGCCAGTACAATCCCAGGACACCCACATTTTGCTGCAGTATGATGCCAGGACCCACATTCAGCAGCAAGGCAGGACAGCAGGACAGCCATACATTGGTACGGCTGTAGTTACACCACTCACCAATTCCAATTTAACTGAGGAATTGGAATTGGAATTTAAAAAAACTACAGGAAACAGAATTAGAATTGAATTGGAATTTTAGGAAGTTGAATTTAATTCAATGAAATTGATTGTGTTATATATGATGAATAGGCTACTGAATATCATAAAATAAAGGTAATTAAAGTGAACTTTCTTGTGGTATTTGATGCATAACATGTAATCGCAATACATACATTATGATGGAATGCATTTAATTTGTTTAACTGTCTTGTATTTGATTCATAATGTTTGATTTATAATGTTTAGCATGTCAAGACAACCTCTCTTAGAAGTGGAATTTCATGGATTTTAATGGAATTTAATGAATTCAATTCAATTATATTTCCTGTCATTCCAATTCGATTCCAATTCTGTTTCCTTAGAGCTGGGAGACATTCCAATTCCAATTCCAATGGCCCCAACCCTGAATTACACAGTACAGGACTCATTAAACCCCACACAAGTCAACCCAATCAGGAAAACCTCAGTCATATTTGTCTATGTTTGTTCACTCTAATACATTGTAATCTTAGTCCAGCTAGACCAGTTGGACCAGGGCCACCTCGGACTTAAACCATGGCGATGCCGCCACTAGGGAGAAGCATTTGTGTGGGACTGTGACTCAGTTATTGTGATTCTGTTAGTTGGGCAGCGAGCTACACTCCCTGCACCAGGCTGGACCCTGGCATGATGGCGAAAACAGCAGAACATTTTTTACATAAATTATTCACCCATTGGATGATTATAAGTAAGACGATTATGAGTAAGTAAGTGCTGATTATATTTTACATTTCAGGCCTTTAGCTGATAATCTTATTCAGAGTGACTTATACTGTAATAAGTGCAACAGTCGGATAAGCTTAAATTCCTGTAGCAGCAACATTACATGGAACTAATTGTAAAGAACGCAAGGGGTGAAGCCACAACACAGATGTAACAAATATTTCTGTGACCCTAGAATGATCATTTTTGTGAAGGGCCAGGTACAGAAATAGTTTTCATTTCAACCAGTACAGGAGCGTTTTCAGCAGTGTAGGTAAAGGAGGAAGATATGGGAGGGTTGGATGGCTAACATACTGTAGATCCTGCTCTCACTGTCAGTTGCCAGGTTTCCATTTTCTTATCAGACTTGTTTACGTCGACAATCTGGAGGATCAAATGTATTTTTTGTGCAACAAATGTTTCTCAAGATGTGTTTCCATTGAACTGTCACAGGTCAGCAAAACACAGGGATGTACTGTAACAACGTGCCATCTAAAAAAAATAATGTAAAATTGAGAATGTTTAACAGAAAGTATGTTTCCATAATAGAACAACATGCAGGTCTATTTTACTTTAATAAACTGGCAATTGTCCAGCGCCTACTTGTTCCATGTCTTGGGACTTCGAAATGGAGATAACCCTACTGCTACATGTAATCAATATTTCATACAATGGAAAAAGACTGTTATAGTATGTGCCATAGTCCAGAACAAAGAATCTATAAATTTGCAGATGTATGAATATATAGAGTTCTTGTTCCTTTCAAACAACACATCTTGATAGGCATGGACTATCTGCTGGACAGTTTTGCCATGTGGTCACCCCTAGGTTTTATGTTCGAACATTCAAATGTTTGTGAACCATTATATGACCATTTCTGGGGCTGATTTTCACCATTTCCCATACTCCTGCTCTCACTAGAGAGTGCATGCTCTTGGCTTTACAAGATTACTCCATGTGACAAATACAGGTGAATTATGGAGTTGTGAAGACAAATGTTCTCAAATACATTTCCGCTTGTAATGTCAGTTCTGCCATAAAAACACAATGCTGATGCTCTACATAAAGGTGTCAGGAGTGTAAAGACGTCTTGGCACATGGTATGGTATATAAAGTGTACGGCACCATGGATTCTAAACTGACCTCCAGTAGTGGGGTCAGAAAATGTCCTTTTAAGTTTTATCATGTTGCAATTATTTTTCCTGCAAGGTAATGTATTGATGTCTAAAATGTCATTTCCATTGTAATTTGTTGCAACAAGAACTGATCAAGCAAGAATAATTCTACCCTGATGAACATTTTTTGTCAATATGTCAGTTTGTCTCTGACAACCACGGTTTCCATCATGTTCACCTTTTTTTTATTTTTTTATTTATGCTTTTGGTGCAACATTGCTTTGCAAAAACAATTATTTATGACTCTTAATGCTCTTTCTTCCTTTCTGTCTTTCTATCCACATAAACACACACACACACACACACGCACACACAGTACATAGCTCCAGCAAAAGCAGCAATTATTCTTCTTGGGGTTCACAAAAAAACTATGACATTGGATATAAAGTCATTCAACCATTGCATTAGTATTACTTTCCACTATTGGAGAAGCATTGGATTGGATTATGCAGGCATCAGTGTATTACCTTTCATATTGTCACTTTTGTATTGCTTACATTTTTTTGAGCCATAAATGGCAAGGTCATAATATGTTGAATCAGTTTACTCAGTTGTGCTCTTCAACTTTGATTTCAGAAATTGTTTACTCAGTAAAACAGCTTTTAAAACACCCATTGCATCCATTAAAATGCATAATTTAGTCCAAGCCATGTGTTTCCTGTGGCCACGGGCTTTTCAGTTTGCATTTTATAACATTAACAAGATCTACAGAGCACAGAAAACCAGACAGCCACCAAGATTCCCATCTGTCATACTATGATATACAAATTGGAGTTGCTCCATAGGCAGAGAATTGAGAGTGATTGAATTTGTGTTTGCATAGAATATTGATTTGAGCATCTACCTTGCACCTAAATGAGCTGTCCCTCCTGGTAGAGCTATTACATATGAACTAGAAAATGCAATCCTACTCACTGTCACAGTCAACTTGTCATACTTGCCAAATAATTGTTAAGGTAACTAAACATTGTTGTGACATCACATGTTTACATGTAATACAATAATACCAACTGAATTGTCTTTGGGAGTATAGGGAGAACAGTGCTGAAATCCAAAGGCATTCCCTGATTTAAAGTCAGTGGTAGATTTTTACTACCATCTACAGGTAAGTTTTGAAATTGCAAGTACAGAGTACAGAATACAGAATACAGAATACAGAAAGCCCAGTATTTTAATGTGAGAAGGTAAAACTGCAAAATACAATGTAGCCTGACTCTAATTTAAGGCCAGCAGATATAAGGTAAAAATTACTTTTGTATTTGTATTTGTCCTCATTTAATATCAATTGTGTCCTAAAATCAACACACTATACCTTTATTTAGTGTAAATAAATCTTTTTTCTATATTAACAGAGCAGTCAGTGAAGTTTTTCACAGTAACCCTCCCTCTCTCTTTACACCTAACTAAAGAAATAATGAACACAGAGGTGAAACTGGTACCAATCTTCATGATGCACAATAATAATTTGATCACATCTCTCCAAAAGTCAGTGTATTCCATGGAGTCTTTCAAGAGACTTTAATCAAAACCTTTTGAGTGTGACAGTATGTGTTTTATGACAGCTGTGTTCTGAAAACACTAAAAATCATTTTCTTTCTTCTTCCCTTTGTTTTTTTCTAATTGTTTTCTCTTTCTCTTTCTCCTCACCATTATTCTCTCTAATTGTGAAAAAGAAAATTACGGAAATAAAAATGAAACAAATGTATTGGGAGATAATTTTCAGTGAGTAGGCTCCAAAACACCTCCAAAAATTATTCCCCTTACATCTGTTTTTCAGGCAGTGGATGCATACTGTGACTGGAATAATTGTTCTGTGAATATCCACAAGGTCATGGTAAATGATGAAAGACCAAGGTGAGAGTAGACAAAAAAGGGGAGGCAACAGGGAATTTGAAGGGATGCATTAGTTAACATCTGATGCCATCTGGTGGATGCAGGTGGAGATATTAACATACAATTTATTAGGCCACAAACTGCAAGGACTGTGCCACATACTGTATTACACCACATAAAATACTGATAACTATAAAGGGGGTTGGAAACGAGAGTAGCCAAAGTGGATTGGATCATGATGACTTAACCAAGTGTGCAGACAACTGCAACATTTGTTATTACGCAGCTAGAAAATTGAAAAAAGAAGAGAGAAAACTGAAAGAAAAATGAAACAAAAGCACTGGAAGAGACAAAACAAGCACAGATCCTGTACAGACCCACGCCGCGTGTGTTCAATTCAATTCAATGCACTGAAGCATCACAACGGTTATCGGTTAAATAATCCCAGCAAACATTTTCTCAACCTGCGTCGAGGCCAACAAGACGTCGAGTCACAACGTGACTTTATTTCGACCATTTGCCAACATGACAACATATAATCTTAGGGGAATGGTGATTTTGAGGAAAACGTGTTTTACAGTGGTGTAACCGAATAAACACTGTATTATATTACAAGGATACAATTTTGTAACATCAGTGCGAACGGTAGTGTTTACGCATGAATCGCAATGGTTATTATTTTAAACGCAGTATGCTATCATGTATATGGCCAATATAGGGGCTAAAATAGGTTTATCTTTTATTCCAGCATTTCCTCTAGTTTCCTCTCCTTTACGGTTTCTAAACCGTCTCTGGTTCGACAAGGGAGGGGAGCTGGTCAGGTGAGTTAACAAAAGGCACTTCGATTTAAAATGCAAATGTATTTGCACAGACGTGTTACACTTTTACCCTTTGCATTCTAAATGGTTGAGATTGAGGCTACATGGCTTTTTTTCTAGATAGCTGGTTTTTTCGTATTTGTAAATAAGAATGGGGTGGGGGGCAGCTAGCATGGTAGCTATGTGTTATGTAGTGGACAATGAAACACGTGCATATTCATGTGGCACAGCAGTTTTCCCGTCCATTAATCCTGTGAGTTTTTGGTTATTTGTAGGACCCACTCTTCTCTATTTTTCCTGCCTTTATTCATAGCGAGGGGGGTGGTAGCTGCTGGTGTTGCTAGCTAAATGGAGTTGGTGCAGCCGACAGAAAGCCCTTTAGCCTGGGGCGCTAGATGGCGTTAATTTCCAACAGGACCTGGCCACAGACAAGAGGCGCCTCCACCGTTGACAGTCAAAAAATGCTCCAACATCAGAAGAGGCTCTGGAAAGATGAATATTAATTTTCTTTTGTTGTTGTGCCTTTTTTCCAGCTGCTGTGAAGAGATGGAAGGTTAAGGCCACAGAAAATGAAAAAGCAGCCATAGGACTTGCACCACGAAGGACTGGGGGACGGGGTTTGGGATTTGTCTCAATAAACAAGCAAATGCAACATTTTTTTCAAAATGTTTTTTGTGTTTTCTCTATATCCCGAATGCTTTCTTTTGTTGAAGAGTATTATGTAATGTATTTATTAGTGGTCGGCCGATTAATGGCATTTCCAGATAATCGGCATCGGCCGATGCCTGCGCTCACAAGGCCGATAAACAAAAAATGTCTGCAGACACATCTGTAGGCAGCCTTGTCAGTGTGGCTGCTGTGGAACGATGTTAGCACTCCCCCTTGTATCAATTTCGCCACGGGCAGAACGTCAGTGGTGAACGGGCAGAACGTCAGTGGCAAAACGTCAGCGGTGGGTGCTGTGGAACAGTGGGAAACGTGCCAATGCTGGATGTAACGTTACCTGAGAGAAAACGGTAAGACTTAAATTCCTAGCTTTCAAAGCTCAATATATTTAATTGGCCACTTTTAATAACTTATACAATGCTTACTGTCTGTATAATTAGACTGATTCCAGTCTTTTAGTGAGAAAATGCGAATAACATTAGTTGAGAATTGTAACGGTAGCAAGCCTTCAACCAGCTAAACTAGCTTACAGGGCTCGAAAAACTATTGTATGGCGTCCCCAGCCCCCACTCCTACTCCCGACGAGCCGGGGTTGTAAAACATTTATCAGATTTGTCATTTGGGATGGTTGTAGGACCGTAAGCAAGTATAACTGTGAAGCCTTTTATTGTTGGTGAACCTGTGGTCTGCCGTTGTTAAGCACGTTACATAACATAAACATATATGTATTTTATCAGATGCAAAAAAAAACAACAACAACATGACATCGGCATTATATATCGGCCATTAAAAGCATTCCATAAAAAAAACACTACAAGGTATCATAGAAAGACATGAACTTTAGCTTAATTCTATTTTCTTTCATAAGTTTGTGGGTATTTAGTGGCTTTGCTGAAAAGTAAATTTTATATAGGTTGAAATGTCATCTATAAAACGTTGAAACGATGTGGATTGATGTCGTCTATGAGCCGTTGAAACGACATGGGTCGAAAAACTGACGTCAGAAAAACTTTCATATCAGCCCCTCCACTAGACGTCGTATCGACCTCCAGGACCAACGTTGATTAGATGTCTGATCGACGTCGAAATGTTTGCTAGAAAACAGGACATCGGAGAAATTGAGATTGGCTCGTTTACACGATTTAATCAAGTTGACTAGACTCATGGAATGAGACAACTCAGCAACAATCAGACAGGGGGGCTTCATGTTACATGGATCCATACCATAAACACATATGAGCACGCACGCACACGTACACGTACACGCACACACACACATACACACAGTAATATCTTACACACACAGTCACACAAGAAATCAGTATGGTGTTAAGTCTACAACATATAATGGGATGCTGGATGGTACAAACACACTGCATCAACAATAAACTGCACAAACATTTCACAATGCTCAGCACTGCAGCCAGCTGGCTAATACAGTCAACTCAACTCATCCTGACTCAGACACAATCAATATCTTGTTATAACGAGAAAAGTTGATATCTCGTTATAACAAGAAAAGTTTCTCGTTATAACGAGATATGTTGGTATGTTATTATAACAAGAAACGTTTCTTGTTATAATGAGATAAGTTGGTATGTTGTAATAACAAGAAAAGATGTCATTATAACGTGAAAATATCCTGTTATAACGATAAATACTAAGCCTATATTTTTCTCCAACTGTGACAACAATACGCTGCCGTAAAGTTTCAATACAGTCCTCCGCTTTCACAAAACTGCACGGACAGGTACGCACCTATAAAATGCACCTATAAAAGTAATCATTAAAATATGATCCTCATGTAGCCAGTCTATGGCAGGTCATTTCAAAGTCTGTAGAAGCCCAAAAACAACCATCAATGCCACAAATGACAGACAAAATAACAAGTAAGTGGATATAATTTAAGTGAGAGTGTGTTGGGTTTGTGTGTGTGTGTGTGTATGTGTGTGCATGTGCGTGTGTTTCTGCGGACTTAGAGATAACATATGACATTAGTGAATGTATGTTGCAGCAGTGTAATTAATTTCAGTTCCATTCAATTCAACTTTATTGTCCCCGAGGGGAAATTCTCCTCGCAGCCAGGTGCGTAAAAACAAGCATTAAAAACATATCAGCATAAATACACAGAAGTACCTGACACACAACACAAAACACAACAGTCATACATTAAGAATATCATCACCCAACCATGAAACAACATTTAACTAAACAGCACTAACAGACTCCTGACTATTCTATAATAAATACATTAACCAGAGTTAAGCAGGTTAATGGCATGGGAAATAAAATACTCTCACTGCGTTGTGTCAGAGGGAAGACACTGAAATAAATCCCCATAGAGCAGATGAAGGGGACACTCCAGCATGGCCCTGGCTTCCCTGACAAGCTGCTGGTGTGTGGCTGTGACAGGGCCAAGTGAATCTGGGTTTGGCCCTGCAGGGTCCCAGATACCTGAACAAGGCGAGCAGGTTCCTGCCTTGGCTCTCCCCTGGGCGGTTGGCTATCTGCTGACGTGGGGAGAGAAATGCTTGGAGCTGATCAAATCTCATGCACCATGAGTGGAGCAATGACTGATGACAAACAAGATATTATTGTTTGGTCGGGAAGATAAATTATTAGACCAAAGTCACCAAACACACACACAGCTTAGAGGGAACATTGATCCTGATTGCTCCTCTAATTTGAATTTTCAAATCACTTCCAAATACCTTTCTGGTGTTTTTGCCTACCATCATAATGATAAAAACTACAAGATAAAACTTAGATACGCGTAGGTTAAAGTATGGTGAGTGTCACACCTTGCCATACCAAATTGATGCCTATATCAGTTATATTAGCATATTAATTTGCTTGTTAGTCTGGCAACTATTCTTGTAGATCATAATTAATTTTAACGATCAGGATCGTCAGAGGGTAGACAAAATAACAAACACCACATGAAAAAGAACCTTGACTTTGAAGTTACTAAATCACAATTACAAAGGCAGCTACACAGGTGAGTCATATTCAGTTTTTATATGGTTTTGAAGCAACATGATACAACTAACAGAATTCCAAAGAGGCCAGATAGTCTGCCAAATACAGGCCAAATTGCCGGTGCACTGGTCTCAAAAATTGCAAAATGAAGTATTACAAGGTAAGGTAAGGTAACAGCCTCAAAAATCATGCCAACATATGCCAAACAGGGACAAACAGCAGCGGCAAAGAGGAACAGTGGTCACAGCTCACAGACAGGAATCGACAGACACATCACAGAGCTACAGCCTCAAAAATGACCACAGAATTGATTCACCACCTCTGTGACACAGCCTCAACAAAAAGTGTGCATCGTGAGCTTCGCAAAGCTGGTATCAATGGCAGGACTGCTATTCAGAGACCACTTATCCAAGTCCAACAGACAAAGCTGGTGTAAGAAAGCTGGATCCCTGAGTAATGGAAAAAAGTTGTATGCTACTGATGAGTTGTCTTTCACCCTTTTTCCTACATCCAGAAAGGTTTATGTTTGGAGAAAATCAAAGGATGCCCTCAATGTCCGTTGCCAGCAGTTAAACATGGTGGTGTATTTGTAATGGCATGGGCAGTCATCTAGTGGGAGTCATTAGGTTTGAAGAATGATCTGGTTAGTTGTATAACAGCCAAGGAATATGAGGCCAGGGACCAGGACCAGATACACCAGATAGCGCAAACTCTTCTCCCTCATGACGTTCCCATAATCTGAGATGATGATGCTCCCATACACACTACTCAAGAGTGATTTCATAAACACTAGGATGAAGCCAAATGCCTTCCATCATGGCTTCCCTAAACATCATTGGACTGGAGCACAGACAGCAAAGAAGATTTCTCTACACTCTACTGCTCTCGCAAGTCCGATTTTCAGGATTTAACTCTGGGTTACTGAGAATGTTCGGTAGTTGATATTTATATATTGTTAGGTGTTTTTGTTATTTTGTCCACTCCCTATATTACACACTGTATATTGATAAAATAACATCTATATTGCCCTTACTTCCCCTGATAATTTATCAAATTCCCTAACTTGTCTGGAATACTAAAATTCCATGATATTCCAGAAATCCCATGATGGATTGAGGTTGGATCCCCAAGAATATAAATAAGGCATAACTCTAAAGTAGGATAACACTAAAACATCACACATGCATTCTGAACATGGCGAAACTGAAGAATGAAATACATGTACAAACACAAACAGTTTAGATTCTCTTATGTAAAGCAATTTGAAATGAAATGGCACATGGCTGCCATGAATAGAAGGTGCAAATGGTTCACAGCTTCGAGTTGTGAAAGATCTGCAGTCGGCTTCTGCTGATACATCGTGACACACACAATTAATGCACACACAGGCTGTTCTTATCATTTCACCCCTGAATTTTTCGCATGCTCTCTTTCTGCAACATGCCGTGGTAAGCTTTATCTTCGTTGCTGTTGTGATGGTAGTTCACTGCATTCAGCTGCACTTTATCCCTGCAAAACTTCAGCTGTCCATGATAATACAATCTCACTGGTTTTCCATTCAGCTATTGGAAAAATGGGCTAGGCCAAGTCCTTGTTACTGCAGTACGTGTGTTGGTGCCTTTATTTTTCTTGCCAATTTAGCTATCTCTGTTGTCTTTATCTTTACCAGTCATTAAATATCCTTATCTTTAATTAATATGTCAATATTTTAATACCTGTTTTGATGTTCCACAGTGCAATTGATGTGGATATTTCTAATAATATTACTGCTAATAACACAACAACTACTACCACTACTACTACACCTCCAACTCCCCTGTGAATCTCTACAATAATGCAAAATGAGTCATATATGCACATAAATAACATGGTCAAATTTAGGTACTTTGAGCACGGAAATGGTGGAGACTATAATATTATGTGTAATGCGTGCTTTGTGTTGATGTCATGGGTCTGATTCTGGTGCTGTCTGGGTCCAGGCTTGTGCCAACAAGTTGTAGCCAAATTAATTTACACTATATGACAGCAATCACAAAAACAAGAAAACCCCTAGGCAAAGAAATGCTGTGAGAAAGAATTGATTTAGATCATAATAATTGTATAATTATGATACAGAGTGGAAAAAATACCCCAGCTGCCATGACGGCTCTAATCCAGAGGATGGTGCTCTTTTATAATATATAACATTTTGGGCAGCAAAGGTAAATGCATATAAATTTTGTCAACAAAAATCCTTAATCTGTACAGAGAGAATGGTTTAATTTCAGAAGACATACAAAAGGCATAGAGCATAGGCATTCAGGACCCTGTTCTCTTTAAGCTGATAGTTTGATGACCTCTATTTATCAATTTATCACCCTGACAAAATAATAACACCTTGTCAGTCATCAGTCACTGGGTCCCTGAGAAAAGGTTTCAGCTAATGAAGGATTTACTGTGATGGTCTCTGTGGCAACACTGCGGCAACTCTCATCAAATATAATTTGACAGTTCTACGTCTGATGACACATTTGTCTATCTAAAAATGGTCACGCTCTTCGCCCACGTGCACCTGTTACTTAGTTATGCTCTGAGACACCTTACTCAAAAGGTTACAAATAAAGTTTTGCTTCTGTCCATACAGAGTATATTGTTGTTATTTAGTTATATTATCTAAATACTATACACTATACACTTCAATGATCACTATTCACTTGAATGATCACTATACACTTCAGTGATCAATGCGTTATGTGTGATTGTTTTGAGATATAGTTAATTAAATTTGAATAAAAATTAGCCTCATTTCTCCATGCATATCTGGCTGCCTATCATCCATCCACTCTGTATCCAGCTGCATCATTGCCATTCTTCACACATTCTTAGTCACCATCTGTCAAAAACCTAATAAGTGAGCATTGTATCTCTGCTGTTGTTTAACATTTGCTATAACCCAACACTGACAAAGGCCTTTGAGGACTGTTCTTGTGATTCAATCTGTGCTTTCACATTGGCCATGATACATGAGATTACATCAACGTTGTAAGTAGGTCATTCATATTGCTTCGATGTAGTGGAGAGGATGACCATTTTTTTAGAGCTGGAAGTGTACGCAGCTGAAGGCAACGCATCGCAACTTGCCCAAAATTACCTAATACAAAGTGGCAAGGAGCAAAGAAATAACCAAAATGAAGGAAAAACCGACATTAAAGTGTCTTATATTAATAGGGCTTCGGCCAGACACAATCTACAGAACAGCTTCAATGCACCAACTGGAGAGAAATAACACCATTCTTCTAGAAATTCTATCATGTGGCGTTTTGATTACACTGGGGGAAATCTTGTCTCAGGAGCCACTGCAGAGTCTCCCATAAGTGCTAAATTGGGTAGAGATCTGGTGACTGGGCCAGCCATGGCACAGTATATGGATTTTGCTTTCATACTCATCGAACAATAGATTAGATTCCACTCCCATTAGGCTACAAAACGCTTCACCAGTATAGAATGAAATGAAGATGATCACTTTGTACTTTCAGCATTTACCTTGCCTTCTAAGGGGTTCAGTGGGCATAAACCCTACAGGCTAATGCACCCCACATCATAACAGCACTTCCAGACCCCTTCACTGTGGGAAAGAAGCACCTGGGCCTGTAGACTTCTTTTAGTGTGCGCCACACGTATACCCATCCACTGGTTGGGAACAGACTGTAAATTGCCCATAGTGTGTGAGTGTCTGTCTATCTGTGTTAGCCCTGTGACAGACTGGCGACCTGTCCAGGGTGTCTACCTGCCTTCTGCCCAGTGTATGCTGCAACAGGCTCCAGCCCCCAGTGAAAAAGGTAGAGAAAATGAACAACTTCCAATTATTATTTATGGGCTTAATTATAATTATCATTTATTACAGGCGCAATAAGCACAATTTTTACTGCCCCATAGCACAAAAAAGGCCATAATATGTTTGCGGGGGGTTGATAGGAGTTATTGCTCAATATCAAATGACTCAACGATTACTTTGCCAGATGCTGAGATTTATTCTATTCAAAAGTCATTGTCTGGCCCCAACTCTGTTAAATCTGGCACATATTTGCATTTTCAACTCAAGCGAGTGACCAGCGTCACAAGACATTTTTTTTTTACAAGCCAAAAAAAGCAAATGCCAAAGTGATATTATTATTCCAGTTTTTTGCATTGTTGTATATTACCTCTTCTTTTGATGTTTCTGTTCGATCTCTGCTCTAATTAGCTAGTTTCCTTGTCTCTAGCATGAAAATGTGACTTAATATTATTTATGTCAATCGGTTCAACTGTTGGATGCCATCTTGAATGTTAGAGTATCCTAGGCAACACAGATCACCCACTTTTCACCCACAATGATCACAAAGATTTCTTGTTCCCAAAATATCAACAGAGAGGTTCAAACAGTTATTTGTTCCAAGTGCAAGAAAACTGTGGAATGACAATAATGATTTTTTGCCTGACCTGTCAACTTAGTATAGACATAGTTGGTTATGCATATGTGCTGTTTAATTGTGTATGTCCTGTTTCTCTTTGGTACTATGTCTTGTATTATTTATGATGTTTCTGTGATAAAGAAATTTCCCAGAGTGGAATTAATAAAGTCATACTACTATAAGCTGTGCCAGAGACCTGTCCATGTTGCACTTCCTTGGTCACTGACAGAGGTCAATAAAAGTCATAAATTACTGAATGCTCTTTTATCTGCCTATGCACACTGCTTAGAAAATATATTTAACAAATCATGTAGGGCTACAAACAAGACTTTGTCTTCTACAGCCTGTAAGGCCACTGTCTAGTTAGGGACAGGCAAAATGAAGAAACGTCATTATTCATTTTATCATGTTGTTGTTCATCTTTCTCTCCTGCATGTAACCTACATGCTACCTCCTTGTCCTCATCAGACATGGAAGTCTTTTGACAGATTGAACATGACACAAAACAAGTCAAAATGACTGTGCAGGCCCTTCAGGGCTCCACGTGTAGTGCTGAGTGCCAGCAGCACAAACCTCTTTTCAGCTGACCACTTGGCCTCTCCGTAATGACTCGGTTCTTCATCAGACTGAAGAAGTTTTCCTGCAGAGCAAGACGCTCCTCTTGAGGAGAACATGTATCTTTTACCCAGACTTAAATATCGACAAATTTATACACAAAACATTTATTTGACTAGCTTACTACTGACAGCAGAACAATTTCACATAGCCTACTAGGCCTCTTTACCTTCAGCTTATAAAGCGTTAGTGCTCCAAACTTGACAACAATCTTGACAACACTAGTTCCAAAGATTACAATCACCAACAATGTCACCTGAGCACAGGTTACTAGATTTCAATACGGTGGCGTTAGCCATAAGCGACTGGGTAGCTGCTGTCTGTTTTTAGGGAAAGCCCCACCCATGTGAACAGCTGCCCAAGAGGTGATTTTTTTTAAGGAAAAAATCCACCCTAAAACACTTTACCACTGTTAAAAACAGTCATTGGCAATGTCCCTTGCATTTCTGGGCCCATTTTGTTGTTCTATTTTTTTTCATTTTTATTTTTCTTATTCTTGTGGATAACTGGCCAAATGGAGACCAATTTCACATCAACCTGTTTCCAGGGAAGCTATGGACAACAGAATTTTTTTCAACTAAAACACCAACGGTAAACATCATTTGGTGTCAGACCCTCAGAATCAAAACCAGGGGCTTCTTTCGAGATTCACTATTTTGCACCGACGTTCAGCAAACAAGTTGCATTTTGAGGGGTGTGACCATAGACTGTAAAAAACCGACCCTAGCGGACATTTGGAGGAACTGCAGCTTTCAGCCACTTCCTTATTGGCTTCAAAATTCACCCGTGGTTTTGGCCGCTTGGGTGTGACTCTTTTTCTCTGTGGGAAAAACTCTCTTTCACTGTATTGAAATCAGGGCCACTCAATAAAATAAAAAATGACTCAATTGTGACTTTATTTCTCAGAATTCTGACTTTTTTTTGCGAGAGAAAAAAGTCCTCTTCCGTAGGCTTCCCATTTGACTTTGAGGGTCTAACTTTAATTAATTAAATTAAGCTCACTAGCCTATCAAGCTAGCAGCACAGATGCTAGGGAGCTAGTTTGTTAGCTGGTTGGGCTTTAGCTTGTGTCAAAGCAAGCTAGCCAAGAAATTACTGATAACAATATACAGTATATATATACAAAATAAGACATTCCCAGATATGCTAAAAATTACAAGCAGAATTACCTATACCTATCTATATTTTTTCCAGTGAATATTTCATTAGGTGCTCAGGAGGAGCATCTCTATAAGAGCCGGGCGCTGTGTGTGTGTGTTTGTTCGCCATGCACAGTGCTTAGGGGAATTACGGTATGCTCTGTTTAGATGGTGCAGAGCCCTAAGAGCCCTGAATAAGGGAAACACAGTGTGCACTCGTACACCAGGCAGTACAGTAAGAGTGAAATAAACATCAACCAGCTGGTGTGCTGTACATCCACATCCAGTGGCTGGGTCAACACATGAATTAAATATTTTGTTCAGCAATTCTCTTAGTTACAACAACACTGTGCTACCACAGCACTTCAATGTTGACAGGTCGAGTTTTTAAAGACAACATAGTTTCATGCATTCCCCCCATATACAGTATACCCATTAAGTATTTTGGGTAAAAAGCAGTAGCTCATGAGTTGGCAACTAGGCACTGCTGTAGCTCAGAGCTGTGTGTTAGGTCTTTACTGCTCTAACATTTAGGTCTCATATTAATTATGGGATGGGAGTGCCCAGCGGTTGTGTTTTGGTTAAGACCCCTGCCTGTTAAACCACATGTACACTCTTGGGATTGAATCCTGCGAGAACAGCAGGAGTCTAACCTACTAAATCTCCCTCTCTGCTTTCCTGCTGTCTCAGTGAAAAATCAAATCAAAAGTCACAGGATGCGAGTGATTGTGCTGCAAGTACTAGTCCCCGGAGCCCTCATCTCTTAACACAGAAACAGAAATATTCCTAGCAATATGTATTCATTTTGAGTACAAATACTGAAAATATCAATGAACAGTCCAATCTTTGATAAGTAGCCATAGCGGGACAATACTCTTCAAAATGTATGCTAAAAAAGATGAATTAATTTTGCTCTGTGTCGGGTGGTTCTTAGCCTTAGCGTCATCTATTCAAATCTGTTCAACATACACCTCATCTCATTTTATTTCTTACATGGGGGATACCTCATCTATTTTAGCTTAGCTTCTAGCTGGTGAAATGAGCCATAAATTTCTTTTATGTGGTATTGTTGGAGAGCAGTTCCCTTTTCCAATTACCTGAATAATTCTTCCTCCTCTGTACTTTTTTTTTTTGTGCCACCCTTGGCTGTCTCCAGCTCTGTGTACTGCTGTTTGTCTGGGAGATTTAGTACAAAAAGAGAGCAGATTACCCACCTTTCTCATACAAGATAAAAAAAACAAACCTATTTCAGTCCAAGCCTCCCAACAACATTAATCACATGGTTCACTAGGTGTCCAGGAGTCCTTTATGTCCACGACCACTCATTCAAACCCTCAGTCCGCTAATCTCCAGTAAACACTCCCTGACTGTGGAGCCTCCTAGGCCCTGCCAGCATGTGTGTGCCAGACCCATATACCCATTGGCATCATTAAGCGTCTGCCTCTAACCCCCACTGCTCACAGCAAAGGTGAGTTTGCCATTTTTAACAATTACTCTGCACTGCATATATGGGTGGCATTAATCGTCAGACATGGGCAAGAAACGACGGAGGAGTCTTGACAACAGAAAAAATACTCATCCATTCCTGCCCACCTTTGTCTTCAGTTAGTGTGAGAATATGCTTATACCTCTATTTGCCTCTCTATGTAGTGCTGTATTGCAGGAATTGAATTTGTTACATCGCTCTACAGTTTTAGCATTACGCCCCTCTTCACACCCCCCACCCCTCCACTATTCTGCTCGTCCACATCCCTCTCTGCCTCATTTCACATTCACATTTCTCCCTTTCTAACCTCGTTTTCTCTGTCACACACCACTCTGATTTCCCTCATCTCATTTGCACAACCTCTATTCCAGTTAACCGGATAAATCTAATCATTGCTGGAAAATGAGGAAACTCAAGTAAACAACAATCAGAGGATGCTGCCAGTGCAATCAGAGAACATTTCTCTCCATCTCTTTTTAAGTCCCTGCTCTTGCCTCCGCTCTTTCTCCCAGTGCACTGCAGCTCCTCCTTCCACCTCGCTCATCAGCTGCCCCTCCCTCTTCCTCTCTGTCTCTGCTAGGTGCAGCATGTATGTGAGCGTGTGTGAGCCAGCAGAGCCGCCTGTGTGTTTACATGTCAGCCTATCAGTGTTGCCGGATTTAGCGCATCTGGAGAGGACGGAGGCATTTCTCAAATGCCCCTCAGACAAGGGACCCTCACCGCTTCAGATATTCCTCTTTCCCATTTGAATCTAGCCTCTCTCGTATCTTACATCCCCGTCTCCACGCTTTCTGAGGCATTTTGAATTTTCTTGGCAACATGGAGCTGCCTGAATTAGAATTCTCTGCATGACGGTCCTGGTAAGTACTCTGTCTCTATGGTGGGCTTTGAGCACTGAGGCATTGGATCAGATTTATTATGGTGCAGTGGTGGGGCCAGGGAATCGCCAGGGAGGAAATTAATGTCAGGAATAAACTGGTGTGTCATAGGGAAAGGAAGGGATGGAAAGAAAAGGAATTCTTCAGTGAAGGAGGGTTCCAGATCTTATTTGTGCTTTGTCATCCAGATGGGATTCATTTTGTTGTGTGCTACATAGTCTAGGTTTGTGCTGTGTATGGAACACATGTGTATATGTAATTTTTGTACTTATGTAGTGTAAATATTTTTCATTGTTTCATATATATATATATATAAATATTATGTTGTGTGTGTGTGTGTGTGTGTGTTTGTGTGTGTGTGTGTGTGTGTGTGTGTGTGCGTGCATGCAAACGCACTTGTGTCTCGCCTTTTTATATTATAGCTAAAGGTGTGAGGCTGTGCAGTGGAGAGTGCCTGTTCTGTGTTTCTGACTGAGTGCTTTGCCAGGATGGTTGTTGCCGCCTGCTAATCTGCCCTTATTAACATTCATGTTCCTTTAAATACCAATAAACGCATCAAGCCTCGCATCTATTTGCTAAAAGAATATAAGCCCCTTTTTAAATCTCAACACACATATTTGCTATATGCTATTTCCAGTGGGGGGGTGAGGGATACTATGCAGGTGTTTCATTTTGCCACAGGTTGGATAGTTGGGTGGTGGTGATGGTGGTGAGGAGGGTGTGGGTGGGGAGGGTGGGGTGGGGTGGGGGTGGGGGGGGGTCTTTGTATCATTATGTATGTAGGTCAAACAACGGATGTCTCATACTTTCATCTGTATTGCCTGTTATATTTGCATCTTCATAATGGTGCCTGCATATCACTCCAGCAGGCAGACAGCTATGGAGGGACTCTTCCTCTCTTTTTTTGAACAGTGCAGTACAAACCTCTGCAAGCCACAGACCCCGGACAGTCTCTGAGTGAAGTGTCTGCTCTCCACGTCAAAGCTTTATGAGGCAGACAGAGCTTTTAATTGGGCCCCAGTAATCAGGTTATGACTGCTGTTCGACAACGTTTCATTTTGATGTGGTGTGGTGTGTGTGTGTGTGTGTTTGTCTCTGTGTGTTTGTTACCACATCTGCAGCTCCACACTACCTCTTAACACAATTTCAATGGGCTGGAATTCTCCTGTGTATTGATCAATGCGTGTTTATGATTTGCATTCACGCTTAAACGTGGTGAATCACTGAGTGATTAAAACCATCACGGTTACCTGGCAACAGTTCTTTCACGGCGGTCTTAATCTACATGTTGTCAAAATCAGTTTGTTCCATCAACATGTCTAATGGCAATATTAGTAAGCTGCTAACTGTACCACTTATACACCATTTATTTGTGTATGTAAAGACAGTCTGCATGCTGCATGCCATTTTGAGCATTCATAAATGGGCTATAAGGATGATCCATGTGTGTATCCAAGCACAAGAGTACAATACCACAGATTGTTTTTATGCACTCCACACTAATGTATGAGCTTATTTGAGCTGCAGCACTGGTTAAAAGCCCAGTCAGGAATTGAAGTATGGTTCTCCCTATTATTAATCCACCATCCACCTACTATAGGTTTATTTAGGTTTTCATTTAGTGGACATTTTCACTATCAAATTGCTTGACTCAAGAGTTTATACAAGAACTGACAGTATATGACAGCTGTATATATGGGAGTGTCAGCAGCCTAATGGGTAAAGAAGCAGACGTGATACCAGAAGTTCACCAGTTCAAATGCCTGGGCTGCAAACCATGGCTCCTCCCTTCCTCTTGATTGAATGTTTAAGTAAGGAAGGCACATAGTCCCCAACGGCTCCACTGGAGATGCTCAGTGGCCAATAAGGGCGGTTGTGCTGGGCAGCTCTGTGATGCGAATGAGTGTGTGCGTGTGCATGCAACTCTCCCTCCTCCAGCGACTATTCCCCTATGGCTTTGATGTAAACACAAATTCATTTACAGAGTTAACTGAGGAATAAAAGACCCCTGCGTTTGAAATGCATTTTAAAACTGTAAATGGCAGTTTACATTTGAATTATCTGCAAACTTAAAAGCAAAATTGCCCTGAAAACCTCGGGGCAGTTTACATTTGAATTATCTGCAAACTTAAAAGCAAAATTGCCCTGAAAACCTCGGAAATTTTCAGGATCTGAGCTTTAAAGATTCAAAAATGTCCTTTCCGATTGGCAAGCCCTTCAGACTGTCAAATTGAATCTGTATGCATATGTCAATTATTGATATGCTCACCAAAAAAAACAAAAACAAAAAAAAAACCCAGGGGTATGAATTGGGGCATGAACTCACTTTGTTTCACATCTCAGGTAAGAAATCATCACTCAAAATTCTCTTGACTTAGTAAGCAGATGTATTACACAAGAGTCTCTTCAAATGTCACTGCAAGCATATTTTGGAGCAGCAGCCAAAGCAAAGTCGCAAGTCTTGAATTTCATTTGGACTTTTAGATTCTTGTAGTTGACATGCAGTATCTTGAGCGTACATCTTCATACCTGCTAGACCTATATTGCTGACTTTATACAGCATGCCTGTGGAACATTTTGTGTCTGTGCATCAGCGGTTATTGACAAATTTATACAACCGTCCAAATGATTTAGATGATATAACATAATAACATTTATATGGATGACAATAGTAAAATGATTGGGATTCTGTTCAGAAGCCTCACAGACGGTGCTCACACACACAATACAAACTATGGAGTCTATCCATCAGTCTATTCTATACAAGACCAAACAAAAAGGCTCGTCATAATGAAAACTGTGGTGCTGCTTATTTTTTCCCAGTGCTTTGTTCTACTGTCTCATGCATAATATTTTGCGGTGCAGTTATATCACTATAGTAAGCATTCAGTCTACTGAACAAAAGGCATGTTTTTTTCACCGCAGGATCAAGTGGGTCTCGTCAAAGCCAAGGCAGTGTTTTTAGAGTAGGATTGAAAGTTCTGTCTGCTTAAATGAAATAATAGCCAAGCTGACAAATCATATGTTGGCAGCAAGGTTGCAAAGATGAATCAATATTATTTGGTGAGGATTTAAGGGACACGTATAATAAGTAAGCCCCATATGGCCTTGTGTTGGAAACCTGGCTATTTTTGTTATGGAGAGTGCACATATAATGCTTTCCTTGAGTAACAATGATTTATAATGATTTATTATAATAATGTCATCTGGAACTGAAGACATTGCAGCATCATGGTTCATTTTTATCTTCCTGAAAAAATGTGGACTGTGTGTTCCTAACTATAATCCATCTTATTGACGCCTAAACTTTTAAATCAGGGCAATTCTGCGTACGATGATTCATTTGTGATTTCCTGGAAAGGAGGGATGTACTCAATAGCCAGGCACCTTGTAGGGTGTAATTATCAGGTATTTTCTGAAAGAAGATTCCTCTGGAACCAAGATACTGCCACATAATGGCTCTCTTCAGTCACCTTTAGAAGAAAGTGGTGGAGATGATTGCGGTGAAGAGTGTCAGACCGTGTGTTTATAGTGTGTCAGCTGGATAGCTAGGTGACAGATGCAGGTAGATCAGTCACAGGATACTCAAATTTGCGTTCTACCAATGTATTCATAAGGTCACAGTGCTGCTCCTCTGCAGCAGCCTTCCTCATTTAAATTTAATAATAACAGCTTCATGCAAAATATGAGGCAGACATGGGGGAGGATGGAGGACTGAGGTTTGCTCTTGCTCGCAGTCTTGGCTGGATTCATGCTCTGGCATATTCCCTATAGTAGAGCCCAAACATCTGAACTGACCACAATGGCAGAAAAAAACAAAACACATTGCAATTGGATTGCAAGCATATATTGTTTTGTGTGTTGATATTGCCTTGTTAATACATGTAGTTACAAGTTTAGTATTCAACTGTAAGCCCTTCTGTCCAGAGGGAAAGACTATGGATTGGTCTCTGTCTATCCATCCGTCCGTCCGTCTGTCCATCTGTTTGTTCAGCTGTTATGCACAATATCTGATACCAATGCTCTGATTTAGATGTAACTTTAAGGAATGATGCATTTTTCCACTGGATTTCCGTGTTCTCAAAATTATACTGACTGGCCTAAGGGGGGCGCTACAATTACACATTAAATTAATAATTATTTTAACAAATATCTCCCACACCGTAAATTCAGTTGGCATAAAAATTGGTGCACATATTCAGATTAGCATAAAATTTGCCTCTGGAGCCTTCAATGTATGTCATATTGGATTTTATGCCATTTTGAATTTGAAAACAGCTCTACCCTTAGGCTTCTTCATGTATTTTTACCTATCAACACCAAACTTGGTGCATTGCCTAAGAAGATGGCAATACACTCATACTATATCTACTCTGTACTATATACTATAAAGTGTATGTGTCTCCTAGTGAATAAGATGGAAGTTCTGTACAAATAGCTCAAGAAACTGAGAGGCAAAGAATTGGAGAAAACAATTTTTGTGAATTATCCACTTCAATAGTTTAACTTCCCCAGTGTGATTGAATATCAATATTAAAGTTTACTCCAATCTCATATTTGTAGCTGGTGATTATTGCATGGTGATTTGGTATGAAAATCTCACAAAATCTCCCATTGTACGGTCTGTGAAGAGCTGTAAGAAGCCTAAGAAGTCTGAGGTAAAATTGGCATTCAGCCCTTTCTTTTCGATTCCAGTCCAAAATATCTTATATCCTCTGATGGTGTGTAGGGGATAAAGGTTTGTGTAATTTCCAGCTTATCCTGCTGCTAGAAGTGACTTTCAAGAGGAATGGCTGTTGATGAAGAAAGGAGCCTCTTTTGTAGAATTACTGCAAGGCATTGTCAATGAACCAAGAAATACATCTGCATGGAAATATAACCACTTGGGCACACTGCAAGGTTCACTCCAGGGCAGTTTTGCAAAACTCATAATCGGGATCAGAATTATACAGATATTCTAATGCTGCTTTTTGCAACCAAGGATCAGACTGATCTTGCCGATTTAGAATCTTTTTTTTTTTAAATATCAGATCATTCTGATCCAGATACCTCAAGATCACCGAATACAGATCTTAAAATAGGCCTCTATCTTGCCATGTATTGGACAAATAATGATTGAACTAGCTGAAAAAGTGTTAGACAGTTTGCATGTTACTTCTATTATTAGTGTAATAATAATTGCATTGTATACTTATCTGCACAAGTAGCCTATACAATGCATACAAATGTAAAGAGAAAATGAAGTCTCATTGGACTGTAAAAATAATTCAAAACAAAACTTCCAATTTCTCTGCAGACTGTTGTCATTCATTAACTCAAGGACCCTTTGAAAACTTAAGGCTCACAAGAGCATCTCTCATTGACCATCCAGCTGGTGCATCCTGCTGCAATGGTGGCAGTTGGTATGAGACTTTATTTTGACGATTTTGTTCATTTATATTAAATACTATTTGAATCTATATTTAAGATGTATAGGCCTTATGCTTTTAATCTGAAGCTGAATCCACCCTTCCAGTGAGATTGCAGTTATTCTGATTTTTAATATTGAAACTATCCTAGGATTGGATTACCCAATCCAAATCCCAAAATGAATGATCAGAATCTCACTTATCAGTTTTGAAAAAGCCACTTTTTAGATTTAATCCAATCCAATTACTGAAATCCTATCAGAAAAGTTTTGAAAAAGTGGGTCCAGAAGTAATTTTATACAGAACAAAACATCCAATTTGAGTACAACCAACATTCGATAGTGCAACAGTTTTGGGATGTAAGTAAGTGGGCTGATGTGTCTACTGAAGGCTAGCTCAATAGCAAGTATTGCTATTGGGAATTTATCACAGAAATATATGTTTTGTTTTATGGGGAGTATTATCAAAATGGGACAACTATACATTTTTGGAATTGCATGCAACATAGATGCAACAACATTTTGATTGTAAGCTTGTTATTGTTTTAGCAACATTCTCAAATTTGTAAGAGTCAAGAGGATTTAATAAGTACTTAAGGCAATTTAGATGACAACAAAATTGAAAAATGTGCTTGATCCTGAATAGAGAGCAACTCAATTTGTATTGAAATCACAGGCCTTTGTATTTTATAGTACATGTCAAAGTCTTGTGCTTCTACCTTTAGGTTCACTCTTTTTTTCTTGCAGCTGTCTTCAATGAATGGTTTGTGAAAATGGAAAATCTGCATATGAAATGAGTAGGCACATTTTGTCTCATAGGTTGCTTGAGATGTCATTGTCAAGTTGTCTCGTATCTCTACTTTAAGTCAACCTGACAGAGTTTTAGCTCTTAAAAACTTGGTTTGATCTAAATCGTAATATGCTTGTATGATAAGATCAAATGAAGGGTGCTTCACAGCCAATACATGCTGAAATTAGTGATCTTAAAAACAGAGCAGGGTACAATTTGTATCCTAACTAAATACCCTTTTTCCATTACTGTACATTGTGGAATGACACCTTGCAATTTTGAACTTCACTTAATTCTTATATTCAGTTAATTTTCTATTTTCAATACACAATACTAGTCACATTGTGGGAAATTAGTTGCTACATTTTGTCCAGAAGTTGCTAAAGTAAGTACCCTTATGTTATATGGGAGGGAATGTTTGTTGGTATATTGACGGCACCTGATTTAAAATGGAGTTTGATTCAGATAGTGACAACGCTGCTGTTGACTATTATTTTGAGCCTGCTTGACTGGACCAGTTTTCCTCTTTCAGCATTGTTAGTATCTCAATCTTCAGTACTGCAGGGACAGGCAGAAATGCTAAGCTAATCTGAATGGACTACATCCTTCTTTGAGCATTGAGCATGTAAGTATTGCTGTCTTATGGGGCCATGATGAAGAAGCTAGTTCAGCATCTTTAGCCTGCGGGATACAGAGTAGGGTAGAGAATGACTTCTTGGATCTTCTGCCAACCTCCTTGCTGTTGATCTCACTGCTAGGTCCTGGTGGGTCTATTTAGGTAAAGCAGTGTCCCTCTGCTGCATCACAGATGTTACGGAGATGTTATGGATGGTTGATCTCCTCTTTGGAACAAGCAAGGTGACTATTATGTTTATGCACAAACAACTGGCTGGTGAACCCAAAGGGGTTTTCAATTAAATCACAAATCCTGGCCCCCCTCTCCCCACCTTCTTTTGTGCTACTGTGCGATGCAAGAAGTGAAAATCTTCTTCCCCAAGACACCACAGAGCTCTGCCCTCTCTACCTCTTTAACCTCCTTGAACTGCTGCTTCAAGGACTCCAGCCCCAACTGGCTAATCTTTGCCGTCATACAGCTCATTAAAAAGACGGTTCTGGGCACTTGCTTATCTTCTGCAGTGAACACTATTATTGTCTGGAGTCCTCTGACAATGCTTGAGTGCTTCTGCATCTCACCAGCGATAGTTCCCATGCACTGAACCATTTTCTCCTTCGCTAAGCATTTCATCCTGGCATTTTGGATCATCAGGCCATGCAGTTTCTTGTAGACCTTCCATTGTTGGTGTTAATTAGCAGGGGTTGCTCCCTTCATCTCAGGCTCCCATGGGGGTTTGTTTTCATGGGATTTTTCATAGCTGGCTGTTAATTCTTCTGGAAGATGCAGGTGTGTTACTAACCCTTGCTGCACCGTTACAGTTATGAGCTGTCCACTTTCTCTCCAACCGTCACCACTAGCCTGGCAGTGGTATGCTGGGAGCCTATTCCTGGGTGTCACTGGTCTAACCACACTGACCAGTAATTGCTTGTCGTTATCATATTAAATTAATTACTGTAATAGTATTACCTAATATTATTATTGTAGGTAATTATTGTATAATCTCTAATGTCACTAATATTAGTCTACTTGCGTAAACCTGCATGTGGCTTACAGATACCATTCCCACTCTAAGAGATATCAAATCCTTTTCCATCCATCTTGCCCCTTGGACAATATTCCCACTAAATTCCTCAAACAGGTCATTGGTACAGTTGGTCCAGACATTTTACGTATTATAAATATATAGCTGTATTCTGGCTCCATTCCCCCCTTCTTTAAATATGTTCCAGCCTCTCCTAAAGAAACCAAATCTCAATCCCCCTGCTCTCAATAACTATTGACCTTTTTCAAAATTGCCCTTCTTATCCAATCCTTGAAAAGATTAATTCTTTACAGCTACTGCCATTTATGAATTTCAACAACATCTCTGAAAAATTGTAATCGTGTTTCAGAGCTCAGCACAGTACTGAGACTGCTCTACTCAGGGTGACAAAAGTCCTCCTCATTGCTGCTGACAGAGGTGACTGTACGGTTTTAATTCTGTTAGACCTTAGTGTTATTTCTGATACTGTTGACCACAGCATTTTGAATAATAGGTTGGGTTGGGCTCACTAATACTGCTCTCAATTTCTTTAAATCATATATTTCTAATAGAAAATATTCTCTTGTTGGCACCACCTCCTCTGCCCTGGCGCATCTCATTTGTGGCATTCCCCAAGGGTCAATCCTAGCCCCTTGTCGTTCTCCTTTTATATACTGACTCTTGGTGACATAATTCATAAATAATATCCATTTTGATTTTCACTATGCTGACGACACACAACTTTATGTACACATGAACTCTTTCAACTGGAGTAGCCTAAATAGCCTTAAGGATTACCTGTCAGATATTGTGCTAGATGTCCCAAAACGTTCTCCAACTGAATGACAATAAATCTGAGATTATTCTTTTTAGCCTAATCCTAAACCTAACCCTAACCCTCACCCCCAACTTCATCAACTCAATTGTGAACAGCCTTGGTAACCTGTCAGCCTTTGTTAATCCCACAGCTACAAATCTGGCAGTAGTATTTGATTCAGAGCAAAGTTTTGACTCTCAAGTAAAGAGGGTTGTTCAGTCATGTTTCCACAGCTAAAAAAAAACATTGGCAAAATTAGGCCTTGCCTCACCTTATCTGTTCTGGAAAAGGTAAAAAAAAAAAAAAAAACGTTTTATAGAAAAGCCTATTTAGAGTTGTTTTACCTTTCTCCTGTTGTTTTTATTCCTCTTATATTCTTTTTGTTCCATTTTTTTATTACCTGTTTTACTTGCTTGTCTCTGTAAAGCTATTGAGCCGAATGTATGTGGCTACACTGAGGTCAAAGTGAGAGGTGGAGCAAAAACTGCTGTAGTCTAGTGAGCACATTGATGCATCGTCATGAACGGAAGCACAAGCATAAAGTTGCTGGAATCTTTGGGAGATACAGAACAGAGGGTATGGGATGTATATGTATCAATCTTACTTTTGTGGAAAGCTCAGGTTATCTTAGGTTAGGGCATTTATTGCAAAACTCAACCAAAAAAAACAAACTAGGAGCAACAAGGCCTCTCTACCAGAGGCTACCAATGTTACAAAACGCATTATAAAAGTGGGTTAACTGAAATGATCCAAAATCTATTTCTTAAAGATTTGACTCTACATCTATATGTATAGATCCCAACAGTGCAACCACCATTGTGCTGCACAACAAAGATGCTTAATAATAAATAAATAAACACAACAAAAGGGGCATGTATGCATTGTACTATTGTTCATGCACAGAGCTCATATGTCATATGTTGCACACATCCTCAAACCATCACAGTGCACACTCTATCAAATGTTTGCCACCCTGCACAAGCCACATGGCACAGGGAAGAGAGGAGATGCAGAGACTCAAGGCTAGGAGAGACTAATGGTAAGCAGAGGGATGCTTTTGAGAGAAGAATCTGACAGGGTGAGAGGTCCGCTGAGAAAATGCAAGCAGTTGTAGAAGGGCAGGAGAGAGAAGACTTGTCCACTGTTATTCTTCCCAAGGTCATTACTATCAAAAAAGGAGAGAAACAGGGTAGGAAGAAAAGAGACAGGGCGCGATAGAGCTAGGGCTCATGTTTCATTTTTTTCTCTCCTCCTTCAAAGTAGAAAGAAATTAAATCATACTTTAAACCCCGATATAAACATGTAAGATGATTTGAAACGGAGGATATAAATGGGGCCTCTTGCACTTGAGAGGTAATTCAATAACATTTTCCTTTTTTTTTCATAATTTCAGTTCAATGTCAAAACAAAGTGGTTAGACATTTAGTAGATCTGGGCTCTAAGGTCCTTGTCTGATTACACAGATAGTACCCATGCCCTTACTACACTCTTGGAATCATAAATAATGCATGCTACTTTGGTAAGAATATCTACATAGCATTTGCATTTGTTTGTTTTCTATTAGCAATGACATCAGTGAGCCTCATTCACCATCATTCCAGAATTGACAGATGAAATGATATTCTGTGTGAAAAATATATAAATAAAAAGTCTCGTCACTCATTTTTTTCATTGAATATCTTAGGAATTTCTCATTTCACATGGAGTTCTTGAAGAATCTGTCACGATGGATCAAAGTGAAGACTTATGTTCATGTATGAGGTTCTTGACTTTGAATGCACTGAACTGTATAATCGGTCTGTTCAGAATTTTTTTTTTTTTTTCACCATCCCATCAGACAAAGCCTACATGCTATCCATTCGCAAATTCACATAATTAGTGAGGGACAGAAAGGAGTGGGAGGTCACAAAGGAGCTCCAGATAGACACTTTTGTTTTTGTTCTGACAGTCTGCTTTTCACTATACCCCAGACACATTGGACTTAGGCCGAATGTTTCAGACATATGCAGCCAACAGAAATGAGCAGTTTTGAAGGAAGTGAAAATGGAAGTGGCACTTACTGGACTATTAGATCTGCTTAGACCACAATCTAAGCTGCCTCAGTCCCATGACTTTGATCCCATTGGGTGTTTGTGAGGTATAATTTGTGTCGGTGTACTACAAGCAGTATCATTTTCATCTTCACTGTCAAGCTTAATCCAATTTTTTAGTGCTACAACACTGTGACACAGACTAAGAGGCCCTACAGTGCACTACAGCAATAATTTGAAGCACTCTTAAATAACCATTGTTTTCTCATGAATGAGCTGCCTCAAATTTTATTTATTTGAGTTGAAACAATCCACAGTGCTGATTCAGCCCCAGTGCATGCTATGGCAACATGATAAATATGTGGCTTTCGACTGTGTATTAACCTCTCAATGCGGGAATTCAGTGTTTCCTCTCTGAAAACCAGAACTGCAGATTCATTCCTTTACATCATAATAAAATGTTGCCAATACTTCATTTCCCGATTGTAGAACAACATGGTCATTACTCATAATACTGGGAGAGACAACCTGAACAGGTGCGTCATTTAAAGATACACTGCTTGTGTATCTAAGTGTTTGACTACATATACTTATACAGCTCTGCTTTTTACAGTGTTTACAAATATGAAACTCAGAAAAAATGTAAAATGCCTGTATTGCTGTTATATACGGTCAATCTGCGCATCAAAAGCTCAGACAATAAATTACAGAGTGAAAACATCAATTCAATCCAAAGGTGTAAACAAAACAGTGGTGGGGCCATAGAGCCCTCTCAACAAAAATAAATCCCAAAGTGTCATTATTCTGACTTTGCATAAAGCTCTTCTAAGAACACATCCCACAGATATAGCTGTGACTTAAATTGTATGATCGATGTGGGAAGTAGAGCTTGAAGGCTTTAGCAAGTTAAAGTGCCCCTGAGTCGAAAGCAAATAGGGGTTTAAAGTCCTCTGACAATCTCTCTCTCCATTTATCACCACTTGGCAGCAATCTCTGTTGTATATCACCTCAAGGTCGACAGCCCAGCAGTGGCATTGGATGTGTTAAGTTTGCTGATTATTTTCCGTCCTTTTAAAGACGCACTATAGGATTTTTGGGTGCTAATTTAAAAAAAATGCCGCTTGTGAGGAGAGAAAATGGGTCACTGATATTGAAAGTGAATGTTTTTCAGCACACTCATGAGCCATGAGCACAGGATGCTCAGGTTGTGTGAGCATGCCCTTTCATTGATTGGTCTTTACTTAGAAGCCAAGCCAACTGGATTCTCCCTCAGAATGAAACTTTATTCAAGCAAAGAAGAAAGGAGGGATGATACAACTTTGCAAAGATGTACAAATAAAAGCAAAATTGTGATTTGCGCTGAATTGTGAAAATGGATTTTGCAAAGCTTTTATGATGTAACAAATTTAGGTTAGGCGGTGACAAAAACTATGTTGTCATAGAGTAAATACATTTTGCTGTACCTTGGGGAGACTCCTTAGAATTTATCAAATATGGCGCTTGTTATTATCATGTAATTTGCCTCAATCCCTGGACACATGTTCATAGAGCTCTTATAGTATTTTAAGTAATGCTATTTTTCTTCTAGTACATGCTCTATTATGTGTGTATAGTGTAGCTTAACAGTCCAATGACATCTTTATATGATTTTATTTAAATTTGAGGGAAGCATTCTTTCTTTCTAAAACATCAGTTGAAGATACAGCATATTCTTGTAATTGTTATCCATTTGGACAGTCAGTCATGAACAAAACATTGGGACAGGCAGTTCTTCATGCAGTAGATCTTCAGCATTTTATTCCTTTTAGGTCTCTCTCTCTCTAGAAATGGAAACTTTATCTGTAAATGAGATGACTTCTGCTTCCTGAGGGCTGTTTGATTTTTATATTTAATTGGAGTTAATGGCATAAGATGGGGGATCACATAATAATTAAAGTGAAAAGGGCATATTTGAGCTAAATGGAATCCTGATTTGGTTCAGATTTATTTTTTTTATTTTTACTTTAGTCATATACATCAACTTCTAACAGAACCAATTCCACATTAGTAGTCACCTTTTTATTCCCTTTTTGACTTATTTTGGGGTAAAATAATATGATATATTAATAAAGAATCTGATGAAATACATTCTCACAACTCTTTCCACTTGATCTTCCCATGTGTTATGTAATGTGAGCAAGTATGATATGGCACTGTTGACATTCTTCATAGCTATTTCTGTCCCCAATTTCAGTGCAGTGTGCTAACACCTCTTCTTTCTTGCTTTCTCCAAAGGTAAGCAGTAGGATGGTGTCTGGGGAGGCAGGAGGGCACAGCTACCTGGTGGCATGCTGGCAGCCCATCCTGGTTCTGATGTTGGGCACCGTCCTTTCTGGCTCCACCACGGGTTGCCCCTCCCGATGTGACTGCAACGCTCAGGAGCGCTCAGTCGTGTGCCACCGACGGAGACTGGCAGCTCTTCCTGAGGGCATCCCCATTGAAACTAAGCTTCTGGACCTCAGCAAGAACCGTCTGAAAAGCCTGGGGCCTGAGGAGTTCATTAATTACCCTCAGCTGGAGGAGCTGCAGCTAAACGAAAACACTATCTCATCCATTGAGCCTGGGGCTTTTAGCAACCTCGTCAACTTGCGGACTCTAGGGCTGCGCAACAACCAGCTGAAGCTCATTCAGTTGGGAGTGTTCACAGGCCTGAGCAACCTCACTCAGCTGGATATTAGCGAGAACAAAATTGTCATTCTGCTGGACTATATGTTCCAGGAACTGTACAACTTGAGGGGTCTGGAGGTTGGTGACAATGACCTAGTCTTCATCTCACCCCGCTCTTTTCATGGCCTCAGCAATCTTGAAAGCCTCAATATTGAGCGATGCAATCTGGCTTCAGTGCCCACTGATGCCCTTAGCCATCTGCATAACCTGTTGTCACTTCGGTTACGCCATCTCAACGTCAGTGTCATACGTGATTACTCCTTCAAGAGGCTGTATCGGCTCAGAGTGTTGGAGATTTCTCATATGCCTGCCCTGGATACCATGACCCCAAAATGCCTGTTTGGACTAAATATCACATCACTGTCCATCACAAGCTGTAATCTTACTGCCATCCCTTACCAAGCCATCCGTCACCTGGGGTATCTTCGATTTCTGAACCTGTCTTTCAATCCCATTCATACTGTGGAAGGGAACCAACTGTACAATCTACAGAAGCTCCAGGCTTTTCACTTGGTTGGTGGGAGACTAACCACCATTGAGCCCTATTCTTTCCGAGGACTCAATCATCTCCGCATTCTTAATGTATCTAGCAATAGCTTGAGCACCCTGGAGGAGTCTGTCTTCCACTCAGTGGGGAACCTGGAGACCCTCGCCCTGTATGACAACCCTTTGGCCTGCGACTGTCGCCTGCTCTGGGTCTTTCGTCGGCGGTGGAGGCTCAACTTTAACAGACAGCAGCCCATGTGTGCTTCACCTGAGGCCGTACAGGGCAAAGAGTTCAAGGACTTCCCTGACATCCTCCCTTCTGACTATTTCATCTGCCAGAAGTCTAAGATTGTAGACCACAAGGTTCAAGAAAGCCATGTGGATGAGGGAACTACGGTCCATTTCGCTTGTCAAGCTGTGGGTGATCCGGTCCCTGTGATAATGTGGCTATCCCCTAGGAAGGAATTCATTACCACCAAAACTGTGGGGTCAAGACTTACCGTGTCTAATGAGGGCACATTGGAGGTGCGTTACGCCCAAATTCAGGACAACGGTACCTACTTGTGCATTGCCAGCAATGCAGCAGGCAATGACACCAAACCTGCTCACCTCTTTGTGCATAGCTACTCTCCCAACTGGCCCCATCAGCCAAACAAAACATTTGCCTTCATTTCCAACCAGCCCAATGATGAAGGTGCAAATGTGACCCGGGCTACAGTTCCATTCCCATTTGATGTAAAGACACTAATCATTGCAACCACCATGGGATTCATCTCTTTCCTCGGAGTCGTCCTCTTCTGTCTTGTTATTCTCTTTCTCTGGAGTCGAGGGAAAGGGAATGCAAAGTCAAATATAGAGATTGAATATGTGCCACGAAAAGAAGAGGTGGACGAGGCTAGTCCGACTGAGGCGTCATTAAAATTCAACATGAAAATCATGTGAGCCTAAGAAGGAGGTCACAAAAGCTTACAAACTGCACTTGGGGTGGATACTATCCTCGCTTGAAATATGTGCTCAGTTTATGAGAGATAGAAATTGCACAACTGCAAAAGCATCTTGACACTATACCCTAGACTTTTTTAACTTCAGGGACTAAATCTTTAAAAATGTTGCAAATGATGACTTTCAAATATTCAAATTTCTGTGAATTTTTATCGGCAATAGTCAATAAGAAAAATAAGCCAGTCCTACAATATATGCTCCTTTCTGCCAACAAAGGTTTGTCTTTAAACCTATCTACACTTTGAACTATACGTATTTTTTCTGTATATTGTTCTTTCCTTGTACATTACGCTATGGCACAATAGTAATGCTTTTAATGGCTATGAGTTTTGAACATATTACAATCTAAGGAGCAGGTTAACTTTTCAACATGTTTTGATGTAATTCAACCAGATGAGAGGAGTGTTAAAGGATGTTTTGCAGAGTTTACAAGAGTATGCTTGAAAATCATCAGAAAAACAGATTGGTATCATGTGCAGCAAAGTTAATTTATTTACCCATTTTGGCAGCTCAATGAGCAGTAGCACTGTATTGTCCAAGTCCTGGGGTTATCAATGGTGCATCTCAAAAATGGTGACGTTATTAATTTGATGCCTTAAGTTTTCCATTATCCTGCTTTCAGCTGAGCAATACATCATATTTCTCTGTAAAACAGATTTTAATGTCTAATTAATTTTGCAGTCAAGGTCTGCTCTGAAGATAATATGTTCATTGACTCTTAAAATACTTGTTTGAAAAGGATGGGCAGGTGGAAGGTCTATTAAAATAAATAACATTTTATACTACAAGGTTGCTTATTTTATCCTAATCTACTATGAAAGTGAATGTAAAGAGAGACATATGTTTTTCATCTCTAAGGAGGGAATTTCCTAAAATAATATTCAGTGAGCATACTGCCTATTTGTGGAGGCATATAGGTTACTCTGCACTCTTTGAGTCTCTGTAGGCATACCACACATGGAGATACTGATCTCACTGCAGTCGTTTAATGTCAATACTATCCAGCAGTGTGGTCCTAATAACAGAGTGAATGCTGACCTGGTGGCAATCCTATACAATTATTTTACTATTCCAAATTGCTAGGGAGCTATGTGCTTGTGTACTGTATACCAAATAAGGCATGTCAAAGTGAGACTGTTATCCCATTTCTATGACATTCTTTGATTTTGACATCAAAGGGAATGGGAACATAAGCCTTTTTAAGACGCAAGGGATCCTACAATACTTTCACATGGGTATTAGATTTGAAAACATAGGGATTGGTAAGGCTTGAATTACTTACATTATTAAAGTCAATCAGTCTCTGATAGAATGTGTTAAGGGACTGTCTGGTAGATCTGAGCATTTGAATTTTAATATGAAGAAAACAACAAGAATGTTTTCAGAATTTCCACACATGACTTATTGAAGAACATGGGACTGTTTTGCATAAATTCTCACTGAATCTAATTGTACAGTATCACAAACCAACAGACTAACATGGCATGGCTAATAAGACCCATGCATTCTGTGTCTGGTGGCCCAGGATTACCGCACAAATATTTCATTTTAAAGAAAAAAGTCTCAACCAGGCACATTTCTTCTTCAACTTTACAGACTTAATTGCTATTAAATTAATCATTGAGACAAACTTTATGTAATAACTGTTTTATCAAGGGACTGAAGATTGACTAATGACTGACTTAGTGAGATGACAAAGATATGAGATTTTAAGAATATTATAATGAGCAGATGACCTCTGTTCAGTATAATAGCCAAATATTTAATAATATAAAGCTAAAGCCAATTATGTGTTATAGTACTGTACGTTATGACTTCACTGTCTATCATGTATCAAACAGTCTGTCACAGTCTTACGTTAGTCTGAACTTGGGTTGAGTTTAATAGAGGTGTGTGTCGTCAATTAACTTCTCTCTTTTTTGTCTTGATGATTAATATTTTCTTTGTTTAAAGATAAATCTCATGACTCATGAATCACTTGCAAAGACAGTACTATCCCAGGATTATAACAGCTGAGCTCAGGTGACATGTGACTGGTCAACATGATATTTTTTTCAGATGATTGGTGGTGCATGTGTTTTTTGATACAAAGGTTCTGTCTTCCAGCCATGTTCCTGTGACTGACTCAACAGGTTTCCAGAAGAAGCAGATGTACGATGTGAGAGCTGAGCTATCAGACCCTGGAGAACAAGAATGATGAGAGGGGAATCAAACATCAAAGGCTACTCTGATCAGCATCATTGTCAACACAGGGCCCTAATGAAATACAGCCTGAAAACATGGTGGAGACTTGTGTGCATTCCTGAGAGGCGCACCCAGAATTATGGTCGGTGTTCAAAAAGTTACAGAAAACAACATGACAAATGACCTTGATGACCTTCTTATCCAAATTCAGATATGATAACAACAGTAACAATAACATCACAACAACTTACAGTAACAATTACAACAGTTACAATGTGCAGAAGCAATAAAATAAACAATAGGAAACTTCAGTTTTATAGCACCTTTCAAAACATGACTACATAGGAATACATTAAGAAATACAGTGAGGAAAGAATAGATAATTACAAATTATATAGAAGCCTATCTGTAAAAATATGTTTTAATATGTGATTTAAAAGGTGACAACAACGTCACAACAAATCACTGGCCACATTTGGTCAACTGCAGGACGACCAGGCAGGCTGCTCTCTGGCTTATAGAGGGTTAAAAGAGCTGACATGCAGTTAGCAGCCAGACGTATAGCCAAGCCTTAGAAGTAATCAGTGAATTTTTTTAAATAAATTCTAAAATTAACAGTCAACCAGTGTAGAGAAGCTAAAATAGGGATGATACGAGCATGTGAAGTGTGTTTAGTCTTCGTCAATAGTCAGGAACTTGGCAGCAGAATTCTGCACAAACTGGAGCCGTGCCACAGCTTGTTGACTAAGACAGACGAGCAGCGAATTGCAGCAGTGAAGGTGAGAGGAGACAAAGTTAGTACAAGTCTCTCAGTATTGTTAAAACACAGATCAATTCTAATCTTAACAATTGGTGATAAAATGTTGTTGACGTTTTAAATTTGAATCAAAGGTAACTAAATTCTTAGGGACAGGCTTGGTGTTCAGATTTAAACGGCCTTGAAACAACTGAATTTGTCTAGAGATGTGCTATGGGCCAACAATAAGGACCACAGCTGTGTGCAAATTTTGTTGAATAAATTTGGAATATTTGGAATAAATTTGGAATATTTTTGGCATAGCTTGCAGGAGATGAGACACTATGCCAACAAATATTATATCCAAGGGGTAACTTAAATGAAGAAAATAGCATAAACCCAAGAAACGAGCCTCAAGGCATTTACCACATGTTAATATTTAAGCAGGAGAAACAAACACCAGTGGAGACAGAAAATGTTCTGTTGACAGGTAAGATGAGAGCTAGACCAGGCAGTCATTGAGATGCCCACAAAATCCACAATCTATCAGTTATAAGTAAAAAATGATCAATATTAAAGATTATAGTGACAATGTTGGACTTCAACTTAAATTTAACTTAAAAGCTTTCAAAAATCTATTTGTTTGATCTGCTTGATTATCAGAATACTTTATCAGCATTTGTTTGGAACATTTGTCTGTTGATCTATTAGATCTCTAAGGTCCAGATTACTAAACTCATACTATCTGGATATTTTAAGGTTCTGTATACTATGTTACTTTATTTAAGTGCTGTATGGATACGGATATACAGTATATTACATGAGTCTTCAACTGCTGATAAATTAATATACAGTTGATGTTGAAAATAAAATGAAATTGCAACAGCAAGGCATTCTATAATGCCATTAATGAAAACACCAAAAACAATCCAGAATGTCATGCCGTTGTAACGGTAAATTTTGAATGGGAAAACATTCAAAACATGCTAAAATTGCATTTGGCACGCTTGGAGGCAAATGTAATTTTAATACATAGCTGGTCCTCACATATGTCTGTGTGCTTTCTAAGTGGCCACAGGAATCAGTGCCTGTCTTTACTTTGAGTAAATTCATGGTGTTGCATTTGTATTGCAACAGCAATGTACAATTCAACCAAGAAAAGAAAATGCAGAGGTTGCGGTAATAATCTCTAAAAATATAAAGATCTTTGGTGCAGATTTCACACATTAGAGTAATGCTGCTCTTGGGGCAGGAATACTGTACTGTGTGCATTTATCATGTTACCCTTGCATCAGGCCATCGTGTAGAGAAATGCTGGTAATGCTGCTCTTTGGGCAGGAATACTGTACTGTATACACAATATATCTTACCACCCTAGTATTACTATGTTGCACACTGAGCAATGCTGCTCTTGGGGCAGGAATCGTGTATTTTATGTATATATCGTGCTACTGTAGTATCACCTTATTGTGTATGAAATAATGCTGCTCTTAGGGCAGACAGTGCAGTGTAATGCCACCTTAAGATTTGCAGTAGCTGTACTGTATAGCACTATATAGTAACTCTCTTGGGGTGGTAAAAATGTACGGCAGACATGTAAAATGGTACATGTAAACCAGTCTATTGCAAACAGAGTATTGGTGCTGTTGGGGAAGGAATAGTGTACTCTAGTGTAGTGTGTACAGAGTAATGCTTCTGTTGGGGCTGCAATAGTGTACTGTATGCATTTATTACTCTGTTGTACACTAGTAATGCTGCTGTTGGGGCAGGAAGAGTATACTGTATGTGTATGACATGTTACCCTAGCATCAGTCAAGTAAACAGTATTGCTGCTCTTGGGGCAGGAATAGTGTATTGTATGCATATATTGTGCTATCACCTTAGTGTGTATGAGATAATGCTGCTCTTGGGGCAGAAATAGTCTGTACTATTTACAGTACTACTACCTTAAAATTAGTAGTACTGTACTGTATTTAGTAATGCTTCTCTCGGGCCAGGAATAGTGTACCGTCTCCATATATCATGTTAACCTGTTTAAAATGTACTTTTGTCAGGAGGCCCAAGATTCCTAGTGGCGTCTCTGTGTGTGTGTGTGATGAGGGAAGTTTAAGTTCTATTTTTGCAAAAATTTAAATTCATCCATGAATCCGCTATGAAAAGAGATATGTGTCATGCTCATATTGAACTGTTGAATTATTGAAGTCCCTTATGCCCGGATGCGTCTCAGGAAGCCAAATCTGAATTAAGAAAACTAAATTTGAATTAGGAATACTGAGTAATAATCACATTCAATTTCAAGCCATTGCATTCAATTTCAGATTGTGCCTTACAAATAAGATTTTTAAATTAATTTATTCAACATATCCATTTTTGTAATTCAACAGTTTAATATGAGCATGACAAATTCAAATTTCTGCAATTCAACACAATCAGTGCTGGCACAAATCTTTTTCCATAATCTTCACACCTTAGCTGGAGATTTTCACAGAACTCCCACAATCCTCATCTCATATTCAGAAATAAATATATGTCATCGCATTATGCTAATGTGCTGTAGCACTGTACCTGTACACTTGTACTTTTATGGGACTGTGATAAGAGTTAAAGTAAAAAAAAAAGAAGCTTTTATAGCCTTTAACAGTGCCTTACTATCATTACTATTTATGACTGTTAGTGGTGAAAGGCTCATGACAGAATTAGGTCATATAAACAAAGTGATGGCAATAATATGAAGTTATTCTGAGACACAATAGTAAGCATGCTGAGATTGTTGTAAAGCATCACCATAAACGCTGAGGAAGGTTAGAGTGGAACGTCTACCAAAAGAGGAACGCCTCGCTCTTAGATTTTACTATCTGAAAGGACACTGTGACATTGGCTATTATTTGTCTTGATGCAGTTTGTAAAAGACAGTCTGCAGTGGAACCTCATTACACTCAACAAGGGTTCTCCTGCATCCCCAAGGAAACACCTAATCCGACTGACGGAGTAAGTGGGTGTGCAGCTAATGTAAACAGCGCAAAGTCACAAGTCTTGCCTGTCTTAGGGGAGTAGACAAGAATTTGACCTCGCAGCTACTTGCGCTAGTGCTTCCTCAATCCCACACTAGTGTTCGTGGCAGGATATATGTCTTTGTTAAGAAGACTATGGGTCAGAGTGGATTCGAACATTGGCTCGAGTGAATAGACTGTCTCAAGGGAGGAAATGCAAGCTTGTGGACTGGCGTGCGTGCGTGTGTCCTTGTGACCTTGGGTGAGGATTTCTTGAGATTTCTTCTCTCTGCAAAGCACCGATAATCACAAAGGATATCAGAAAACATATGCATTAATTTCCTCTCGTTATTTTGAGAAATCTACTTTAATGCTACAATAACTTTTAGCCCTGAGGCAGCGAAGTGTATAGCAATTTCTGTCCTCCTCGCTCTCAGTTTGGTAAGGCCACATCCCAATATTGTCAGTCATCAGATGAGCTGTCTGATATACTTTGTGGGATAATCAAGCACCGCTATCTTGTGATGCAGAAAATTCATCCTACCTGTCTAGCAGCATACAAGCAGCTCTGCATCGCTTCTCAGCCCTGTTGTCTCCTTTAGATGGCATCAGCATGGAAAAACAATACCAGTGTTCGCCTGTGTTTTTGAACAGGGCTAGTCTGCTACACACTGAGCTTCACTGTTCTTTCCTTTGTCGCTGATTTCCACTGTTGTTGTTGCTGTGACTTCCCTACACTGTAGCCACTAGCCTCACCTTGACAGCCACAACCAAGCTTACCACTGGCCATAAGACACACGCATGTACACACAGGGTCACAGATAGACACAGACATGGATAATGTACAATATGTCCTATTTATTTATTGTTGTTTTCTTGTGAAAAAAGTTATAGTGCAGCTTCAACGCAATGCTTAAAACACAACATATAATCTAACCTGCCATGTAAAAGCAGTCAATGATGTAACTGAAATTATTGATAACCAAACTAAAACCTCCAACCGAATTTTGATCACACTGGTCAATGGTATGACAAATAATTTTGATAGTGAAATGTTTCAGCTTTAATATCCATAGCAATAGTTGTGCATAATGCTAGCTGATCCAGTGTTATGTCCACTGGAACATATCTGCTTCGATACTACACATATTGGGAAAACGAAGAACAGCATTTCTGTTTCTTTATCAAGATGTTCCTGCCAACAACTGCAAAGCTCCGTGCTCCAACACAAGCCTAGCTTACAAAACTATATACTGTATGTTGTAGAGCTCTTCATAAAGGGTAGAGTACATCAAATGAGGGAAACATCAAATGAGGGAAACATCAAATGAGGGAAACATCAAATGAGGGAACATCAAATCAAATGCTCTGGTTGACAAATGGAGACTAGTTTAAGTACTCTTATAATAATAATAATAATAATAATAATCATATTTGATTTGATTAGATTTGCTCAATAGCCCAATGTTTTGTTGATATTTCAGAGTAGGCTGAAACAAGGGCACTCCTGAGTCCTTGGCTCATATTATCAAGATTGCGTACGCACAAATACGCACACAGCCATTTCTAAGACCACCAAAAAAGACACAAACAGACAACCAAGTTAATAGGCTTTTTTTCATAATTAAAATAAAAAATATCATAATAATTTGAATTTTCACGATAATAGAACTTCCTCTGATCTCTCTCTCTCTCACACACACACACACACACACACACACACACACACACACACACACACACACACACACACACACACACTGGGGAACACTGAGCAGTTAAGGATTGGGGAAAAAACATCTTAAAGATGAATAGCAAATGTAATAGCATACAGTTTAATTTGCATATTCTGATATAAATAAGTGACTAGAGGTGTACAGAGACGTCATTATCTGTATCTGTATCTGTTCAACCAACAAAATTATCTGTGTCTGTATCTGTATTCGGATAGAAGACCGGAAGTGGCCGGGTTTATACCGGAAGTCACGTTAAATTGGGCAAATGTTGTATTTTCTAACCTAATATTCATTGGCAATGCAATTTTTGTGCCATCAAAGCATCAAATTGATTTAATATTGGCATATAATTAATTATGAAATATATTTCCACATCCTCATACTGTACTTTTCATCCCTCTCTCTCTCTGTCTCTTTTTTTTTTTTAACTAAATTCCATGAAACCTATGGCTGATACATACAGCATGTTACATCTTAAACAGATGAATATTGACTGAAATACAAGGTAAAACATAGTTTTTTTCAATATTTCGACTGGGTTTTTTAAATGGAGGAAATTAACACACACAGCTAAAAACTACAGGTTCTAAGCTTCATTTTGATGTATAGGTTGCGGAGGTTTGAAAGAAATCCAGCTGCCACACCAGGCTTTTGTCTCGCTAGTAGAGGTCTGCAACCCGGGCTTGGTTTTTAAATAAATTATTCGGGCTCGGGTTGGGCTCGGTTTTTTTCATGCATGGAAAAAAGCACAATGTTTTATGCTCCTCGCTTTCTCCTGAAGCTCTGTGTCACACAGGCTGGGCACACATAGCCCCCCTCCCTCTGCTGAGTGTCTCTCTCTCTCTCTCTCTCTCTCTCTCTCTCTGCTCTGTCACTGGTGCTGAAAGACGCACAGTGGCTACAGTACCAAAATGTTTTACTACTTCATTTTCTGTTTTACAAATGATAAAGGGAAAATCAAGTCCTTTATTTACAATCAATTTACAATCAATCATGGCTTTTTTTTCCGAATAATAACGAGCAACTTCGGGTAGAAGAAATATCTGTTTCCATCGCATTATGTGTGCTTTCCCGAATAATATATTACGTATTCGGATTCGGGTACATCCCTGTAAGTGACTCCTCCACCTTGCCCACCTGGAAGCGCTCCTTCTCACCCCTCTGCTGAAAACAATCTAAACTTTCCATTGACAAAAACTGAGTAAACTATTAAATGGTCCTCATTCCAATATTTTGCACTCTTTCGCTGCTAAGCTAAAGCCGCTCTTGACATGTCATGGTATGTTTAGAAATGTTCTTAAATACAAAGAAAAATAAATATTAGTCATATTATTGGCAGATTGTACGACAAATATATACCATAATCTCAGTAAACCTATCCATGAGAGCTTTCACAAAATACTTGCACAGCACAGACATAACATGTTGTTAATGTCTACAGTCACCATATACTTGTAGGTAACCTTCACATCTATCTAGTCTCAGCATTTTGGGAAAACTGATTACATTTCACAATTTGTAGTCTTGCTCTCAACAGCACCTCATATAGTTTGCTATATGAGGTCAAATTAACTGTACAGCATTAACAACACCAGCTAAGAATTAAAAGGCACTTGGTAGAGCACAAACCTCCGCCAACACTGAACAATTCTCCAACTTGCAAAGCTGCAATCTCCGTAACAGTTTCTGTTTGTTTATCGTTTGTCTGGGTTTGACCCATTTGAAAAGTCCTACATGTTGGACCCACCAGCACATTAACGCTGCATAATAGCTTTGGCTAATAAAATGAAAATTGTCTAATGGTGGAAATCCTAGATCCAGATCACCTCCAAAATCGAACCATCTGATCCTCGGGCCAAGGGCGATCTGTCCACCAAATTTCAGCCGAATCCATTTGTTACTTTTTGAGATATCTTGCTAACAGTCATGGGTGAAAACATAACCTTCTTCCATCTTTGTTGGCGGAGGCAACAAAAACCATGCCAAGCTGCTTTAATCAAGCCTTGTAAATGCCTGGTTAAATGCCATGGCACAGTCATGCCACTGTCTAAGTAACTGGTGTTATTAAAAACATCAGGGACAATCAACTCAACAACACTGGGTTAACACATAAACAATTTTCAAGTATACTTTTCAAGTTCAAGTATTATCACTGCTCCATGTTTCCTTAAAAGATAAGAATCCCCAAAGAACAAATCCAGTGGATATAAGAAAGCAGGGAATGAAAAAGAGAGCTGAGAGCAGAGTGTGAGCATGGGTGTTTGACAGAGCAAATGAGGAGGTTGGGCTGTGTGTGGACTAATCTGTTATGACAAGGGGATGGCCGTCTCTAGTTACGTTGCTTTCACACTGCTTTCTGGTTGAAGCACAGTGTTTTGGCACCTAAGTAATTTGTGTTGATTCTTCCAAACTTGCTTGCTGAGGTAAACATCTACTTAGCGTCATGCAGGAGTGTGGGTTACACAGTGCAGGTTAATTGCTACAAGAAATACATCTTGCACTGGAGTGTAGTGCAGTCCTTCAGCTACTGTCTTTGTTCATGTTTATTTAAATTTATTGAAGAGACATTTTCTTCTCATATTTACTGACTTAAGTATTGCTGCATGGACAGAAAGGATGTGGCAGCTAAATAAGAATTTCACATGCATTTTGAAGCTGGTTTGTTTATATTTGCATTGCTTGTAAATAGTGGGGCAAAATGTAGTATCTGAAAAACTATCTGAACATTTCACAGAGACTATTTACCATCAGGACATTTATTTACCAAATTATTAATCATCAAGGAAGTTTATTTAGCAAATCATTTAGCATCAAGAAGATTATTTACCAAATGATCTTACGTGTAAATCACAGCGTGAGAAATTTCTGGCCTCTTTGTTTCTTCCAACCAATTCCCCAGGGACACTGCTGCCTTTCATTATGTTAAATAGTCAAACCAATCAGTGTGCACAGATATTATGAAAATCACTTGAACTCAAAAAATAACTCTCACTAATTAGAACATCGCACTAACACATGGGCTAGAGGTTTGATTCCTACTGGGGCTACCCATGCTAAAAACCACTAAAACATATGTATTAGCTATGTTTCCATCCAACTGTCAAGCAAATTTTAAGCCAACTTATGAAATGTTGCAAAAAATAAAATCGGCTTCCTGAACATCAGGAAAAATACATCCACCCAAAAAATTTATTGATTACTATTGGGCAAGAGCACACAAAATACAGTACAGTATTTCCTGCTTTCCAAAGGCAAAAACAAAGACATGCGTAATGCACCACGATGGGAGGTTGTGGGGGACAGATATTTTACAGACAGTTTTTCAGAATATTAAAAGCCACTTGTGAATTGTTCAATTGCCGTGCAATGAGACTGAACTAAGCCTATGTCATTATCTATTCAACAAATGTGTTTCCATTGCTATTTACTTTCTTTATCAACAAAAACGTTTCCATCTCTAGTGAGCACAAAAGCTTTTTAGCAATACTGAGTAAATTTTTAGGGCCATTTCCATTTAGCTTCTCTAATGTGATACATCATAATTTGCCCAGATATAATTGGATGGAAACCCAGCTATAATCTTACTGTAATGTGTTTTGGATGAAAGCATCCACAAAATTACATATTTTAACTGGCATATGTTCGCTGCTGAGTTTGTTAGCCAGTAGTGATCAATGTTGGGTGGCTATTATAGACATTTTGCTATGGTCTTAAACATTAACTGAGGAGAAGCGATGTAGTAATTTGGTCTTCTTTTAATGGATTTAAAGCTACCGCTTATTCGCTTCCACTTCTTTTTAAACAGATGCTGTGACTTTATTGACTCAATTAACTGCCATTGTGCTGCTTCCCAAAAGCTTGCTCAATCCATTGATCTTTTTATATTAAAAAAATACTCAAGCACGTTATTAACTTAACAAGGATTTTGATCTTTGATCTGAGTGGTAATTAAATTCAGCGTTAAGTAATTTATTCATGGATGGGATCCAAAGGAAAATTAAAAGGTGTGTCTTGAAGAGTTCCTTGGGTATTCAGCTGCTGTCATTAAAGCCAAAATCTTGTAATAGTGTTGTGATACAATGAAATCAGCCCCTCAACACTGATCCAGCAGTTACATCATACTATAAAGCAAGGAATCTCTGTCTGTATGTGTGTCCTTCGCATATCTCGAGAAGCGTTCGTCCGATCTACTTCACACTAGGCGGGTGTATTGCTGGGGACCCAAGGACGTGCAGTGTCAGATTAGACCCGCGACACGTTCAATATTAATAAACTTTGAATAAACAAGCGAACAGCGCTCTGTGCAGCAGCAGGGCTCAAAGCAAGCGACTGATAGCGCTTATTTTGAACGGGCACTGCACTAGTAATCAAAACATGCAAATAACTGATGCTAAAATTCAAAGAAAATATGAGTTTCGTGTAACCTCAATTCATTCTTTGGCCAATATTTAGTTTCAACAACATTCATATTTTTTGTATTTTTCTTTATAATTATTTTTCACATATTTGCAATGCCTTCCTGCTCGGCACCCCGAGAGCATATTCTGAGATAATTCTGGAGCATGTTGAGCAGCGAGGTGAGGCTGACAGAGACAGCTTCTGTGTGACCGCAGTCCCAGAATGACAGTGATGGAATTCATTAATCATTAGCAGCCTGCAGGCATCTGACCCACACCCAATATGCCTGCTGTGAAGCCTGTTAAACTGAGCCAGTCAGCTACTGCCTTCGCACAGGGATACCGAGCTTATTGGGTTACACAAATATAGATCCGTCAAAAGGAATAAACTACTCTTATTTTTTTATTTTTTTTCAGGTTTTCAGGTTTGCTCATTTCTAACATTTCGAACATTTCTCCCCCTACTTCACACCCACCTAGACTGTTGTTCAACAAAAAACAGGCAAACTGGCAAATTCTGCTAAGACAATTGGTGCTAAAATTAAAGGTACATATGTATGTATGTAATTTTTACGGTCGCATAGCAGAGAATGACCATAACATATCTGTGGGGGTTTGACAGGGTTGTTGATCAATACCAATGATTGAACAATTACTTTGCCAGGTGCTAAGACCCCCCCCACCCACCCAATAGTTGACGGTAATACGAACGAACAAGACAAGAAAGCCAACAAGCCAAAAAAGCAAAGCAGTACTATTACAGTCATTTGCTTTGTGATACATTGCCTCTTCACTACAGGTTTCTCTGCTAGCTTACTCGTCTCCATTGAGAAAAGCTGACTTTATTATTTCTGTCCATTACAGGCCACCTTAAGCTGTGCCAGAGACCTGATGTTGCAATTCCTTGTTCGATGATAGAAGTCCATAAAAGTAATAGATTACTTAATGCTCCTTTAATGGCATGGCAATAAGCACGTTTACATGGACTGTCTGCAATATTCCAATATTAACCCGATTAAGACAATACTCTGAATAAGACAATGCCATGTACACAGCATTTTCTGATTACCTTAACCCGAATAAGGTCATAGTCGGAGTAATAGTTGAATTAAGACATGTGGAGTATTCGATCTTAGTCGCATTATTGAAGTGCATTGTAGACATGTATACACCTTAATCGCACTATGATGTCCTATCGGAGTTTTCGCAGCATTTTGCGACACTTACAGCAATCCAACTGCTTGACGACGCATGCTCTAGCTTCCAGAGAGTGTTGCGCAACTTGTTTACAGAAGAAAAGATGACTGCCACCGGTAAAAACATTCAGTTCCAACATTTTGTCCCTACCACGGTAGCAACATGACAGAAAGGGTTTCAGGTTAAATTCCAGAGGGGAACTCGGACGTAGGACGTAAAGTGGGCGTGCGTCTTCAGTCATTAATCGGACTATGCTCTGTAGCATGTAAACGGGAATATGAATGGAATATTCTATAAGCAACTCATGTAAACACCTTCGAAATCAATCGAAATAAGACAATCGAAATATTGTCTTATTTAGAATAAGGTCAATAGTCGGATTATTGCAGTCCATGTAAACGTAGTCAATGAGAGTAAGAACAGGAAGTGATGCTCTTTTAAGTAAGATCATGTACTCTACTTGCTTGTAAAATACTCATTACACGGGTCACCTGTCCATAGATCAATATGGGCAGTATCCAAGGCTATAACACAACCACAGTCAGATGACATCCAAACTTGACCAGACAAGTAAGGTATTAAACTTACTGAAAGTTGAACTAAGAAAATATATATAAATAACCATATGAATCACAAGTAAAACATGCTCCGCCATAGATATAATAACCGCCCATGTATTTGTCATCAATAACTATAAAATAACTATATAGTTCGTAGAGTATGAATCCAGTAAGTCCTATTCCAAAGAAGAACAAGGCTACTTCCAATAGATGGGTAGGCTACTGGATCATATAACCCCCCCACCTACCCCCCCAGCCACACACACACACACACACACACACACACACACACACACACACACACACACACACACACATACACGCACCCACCCCTTAAAATGATGAACTTAGTGTGCTGATAATACCCATAATAAATCAGTGCTGTATCTACTGGATTGTACTAAGAAGTGTACGTCTCTCTGTTCCCGGGATGCCATTCAACAATAGTTGTATTATTGTCTGGTGGTGGTAACTGATTATGATTGCTTGTAAAATGTCCATATTATTATGTTTAGAACTACATAAGAATAGTGATTGTGTTTAGCCTCATGGGAGTATTATGGACCTGATTGCTTATTTGGAACTCTTATGTGTTCCTATATATGCTGTGATTTCTCTAGTTTGATGATTGGATTTGTCTGGCGCAAAAGCATTTTTTATTCTTCTTGAATGAAAATTGTGTGTTTTTACAAGCTGAGGCACTTTTCCCCACCTTCCTCCATATATTTCACCCTCTTCCAGCATTCAGGTGAGCAAAATCTATGTAAAAGCACTACTGCTCCATTTCCAAACTATGTATAATATATTTCCAAACTATATTACCATTATAAAACATTCAATTCAATGTGTAGGGCACCTCACACATATCAGCACTCCAAGGCAAACGCTGTTTCAGCCAAATGTTTTAATGAGTGTGAATGCTAGCATGCCTTTTTTTGGTTAGCTGACATGCCAGTGCAGAAGGTTTTTTAATAACGAGTACCTGGTGAAATGTCACAAGCCAAAATCTAAAATGTCACTGTTGCTCTGTAAGTGCAGTTTCATGTAGCTGTTGTCCTTTTCATACAGTGTTTCACATTAGTAAGCAGATGTTAGACTGGCTCTATCTGTAATGGCATCTGAATTTTGTCCAACTCTCTGTTACTCTCCAATCTACGGCAAGTTGCCAGTCAGTTTTCAAGGTTGAGTTTAAGTGTTCTGTTCTTCAACCCTCTTCCCTCCCAACACACACACACACACACACACACACACACACACACACACACACGTACAAAGCCACAAAGTGCTGCAAGGCACTATAGGAATTCCAAAGGAAATAGATTTTCATAAAGGTGTGCTGTAGCCAATTTACATATAGCCAGGCGCTCGGCCCGGATCAGGGCTTCTGTTAAGATGAGATTCATCAGGAATTGAAACCTCCAGATTGTCTCCAGATGTATCTGAATTCAAGAACAGATGGTATTGAATAAGAAATCACCTTGACACAACAGCTTTTTTCAAGCGTGAACATCTGTCAAACTGCCCTAACACTGATGCTTCCCTAAATGAAACAATCTCTAACAGCCTACTACATTGTTAAAAAAACAAACAATTTTTGGTTTTAAATAGGGCAAGACTGCATTGGAAGGTTAGTTGCAACCTCTGATTAGCCGAGTCCCCGGATATTTTATTAAGGGTTTGACATGAGGCAGTAGGCTAATTAACCAAATTCATTGAATTAATGATCTATCCCTAACCTCCAGATTTCTAGATGGTGTCTGGCTGCTTTAGAAAACTTCAACTGCCAGCAGGAAATACCGCTGAGAGCAACGAGTCAACATGATAAATCTGCAATGATGGTTCTAAATTCTTATTTGCACAACAATGTGTGCAAGCACTTTACCAAAGGATTTATTGAGCAGTATAACCATTATAATTTTTACCATTATAACTAGGACACCCTGTAGATATACAGTATGGAAATTAAAGATGAGTTACTGAGCAGTTTCCTGAGTAACAACTCAGATTCATAATTCATTTCCTATTTTCATGAGAAAACAGACCCAGTTGCTGCTCTACAACCTGAAGGAATCTTACTTGATAAAGTCCTTGCAAATTCCACTCCAAAGAGTTTGTGTGTTTTTTGTTCTGCTGCTTAACACAGCACCTGTTGTTTAGCTTAACGTGTCCCTTAAAGAAGTACGCATGCTGTGGAAACTTCATTTTTATTTGGCAAAGACGTTATGTCCCCTATGGTTTAATGACAGGTAGCTGGCTTGCCAATTTCTGAAGGAGAATCCAGCTATTTGCACAGTAGGTATCAAGAATAAGCATCAGGGTGTGCTCTCTCAGTCGCATGAGATCTGCTTTATGTCAGCCCTGTGCTTAATGCACCAATCTGTAATTGCAGGATTGTTTTCCAATTCTTCTCAAATTGAGCAAGAAATGACAGGTAAACATGTTTTTTTACACATATTTTGAGATGGTATAATGTTTGTTTATAATGGCAATGTTTGTAAAACAGTGCAATATTTTCAGTTATTATGGGTTATGAAAGTTGAAAAGAGCTTATTCTCATGAATATAATTATGAAAAGTTGATGCTTAAACTGTTCTTCGGTTCTGAGCGTCTCCACATGACTGGGATAAGTCAAGCAAGATAAAAAAAAATAATGATCTATCTGTTCTACTATCAACTATTGAAAATACATTCAGTTGAAAAGTAGTAGGCCAGTTGTTTCCCAACAGTGGATTCTTTTGGGTGTCTGTTACGGCTGTGGTCATACCCCTTGTTGTTCCTAGTGTTTCTTTGTGTCTCCCTTCCCTTGTGTTTCCCTGTCTGTCTCCATGTTTTGTATGTGTCCCGGCGTGGGCGTGGTTTCCCTGGCTCCCGGCTCAGCAGCTCATCACCAGTCAGCGCACCTGCCATCAATTATCTCATCAGCCTCAGTATATCTACCCTGGTCCCTCATCCACTCTTCGCCAGATTGTCTTCTCCACCACCGTGGTAGATAGCCCAGGCCGCTCTACTTATCTTGTGATTTTCTCCGTGTGTTTTCTTGCCTTAACCTGCATCTCCTGTGTCTAGGATCGCTAATCTCCAGCCTGACTTCGTGCCGGTTCCACCGCCTACCCACCAGCTGCCTCCGGTCTTTCTCTGACATCCAACCTGCCTCACTCCACGCTCACCCCGGGACTCATCCACCATCCACCCGCCAGCAACCTCCGGCCTTCCCGAGCGTCCAGCCTGCCTCACTCCCCGCTCCCGCCACAATTCATTCATTGTGCAATAAACCGTTTCCTAACTTCATCCTTTTGTCTGTGTCCTGCGCTTGGGTCCGACTCCAGTTCGTAACAGTGTTTTCTCATTAAATATGTACAAATTGTAAATTTGAACAAAAGATGCGTATGCATATAGGCCAAAAGACAAACTGTGTGTTACTGATTCTGACTATATTTGCTGACATGTTAGAATATACTAGACAAATCACAATGGTTGCAATTAGTTGTAAGTACTGGGGCAAATTCAAGTACATTAAGGTTATTTCAGCTAAATATTTGGTCATATACACCTCCAATGCAATAAATATCCAAAGTTTGTGTTCCATCAAAGTCACAAGAAACTCAATATTTCCCTTTGAGAAACCAAGTCTTCAATACAGTCTCTTGACCCAATGAAACTTGTGGGAGGGGAAGTGTTTTTTGCTGGTATACTAATTCAGGCCTTTGATGCATATAAAAAGGAGAACAGTCCAAATATTAGCCTCAAATTTGTTTAATTTACTTGAAGTTAAATTGTGCAAATACTCATGATCAGCAAAGAATTCAGCAGACTGGTTCCATACTACTCATAATATGTGGTCAGCATATATAGCTTGTATGGTTAATCAGCTTTTAATCAGACATGTACAGTTTGAAGTTGCACAAGATTTGATTTAACGAGATTTAATTTAGAAAAATACACCCGTGTTATCACCCCAAATCACAAATTGAGGCTGCAACAGAGAAGAGCATCCCATCCCCCCTAGTTGAAACCCCATAGATTAGGCTAGTCCTGTTTGCTCAAATTAATTTCAAGTTTCGGGTATGGACACTGGCAGGAAATCTTCTCGGCACACAGGAAGTGATGAATTGAGACTTAAAGGAGGGGTATTTTATATGTAATTGCCTGTAATTACCTGGTGCCTGATGGTATAAATGACATCTGTTTTTTTCAGTAAAAATCATTTAGTTATAGCTTTAGCTATTCACTTCCCAGTGTTTGTTTCCCACCTACAAGAAAATAGGTCGTTTTACATAAGAAGCTTCTTATGCTAATGAGCTACTGCTCTGATTGGCTGGCCATTCTGGAAGTGTCTACATAGACACTGGAGCAAAATCTGACTGGTGTGGGGGCGTGTTTTATAGTTGGTGACGCTGGGGAAATGGCATAGTAACATGATTCTGTTTTTTTTACTGTGATTACTTCACACCTCAGTGATTACTTCACACCAAGTACCAAAATCACCATAAATACTAAGAATTGCCACATCCTAGGATACTCCCCCTTTAAGAGTGAATTTTATTTTTCACCATCTCCACCCACACCAGCCACTAATGTTGCATTCCATTGTGCATGGAGCTCGGAAAAAAACGCCTTCAACACGGAAAACATAACAGTCGTTCAACTTGGGGTTCTCAGTCGGAAATTTGGGCAAGATCCATCTCGCCCGAGTTTGCCAACATAACACATCTGACGTCACAGCAGTATGGCAGTGCACATGGTGAAAAGTAAACTGAATTCCCTTTGCATTGATTTATACTTAATAAACTTGGTTTGTAGTTTTTGTGTTATGAAAACGTGTTATAACAAATTTATAGTTTCCATTTGTAACCTAATTCGGTTGACTTGTGCTTCATTACTCGATAGAAGTCTTGTATGTGCTAGTATGAATTACAGCCTGCTAACGTCACTAGAGCATTGTCAGATAGTAAACATTAACATTAGTGGGCAAAGGGTTTTGCGTCCATATTTTCCCAAGCAGACGCACTGGAACGCATTTAGATCGGAAGTCGGTAATATATATAATAGCACTATCGATTTCCAATGGATTGCAGCATAAGATCTCAGGAAGGTGCAGTTTACTGACATAACGCTGAGAGATTTCTTGCTAATGAAGTCCTTTGAACGTTTCAAAAATTCAAACAGTCATCTCCCGCTTCCACTTCGGGCTGCCAAAGAGCAAAGTTGCCCAGAGCATTTTCACTTAACTGTCTCTTAACTGCACATACATCCAATGTATGTGCAGTTCCCCCATGTATTACAGTACTATCACAGTCTACATATCAATACGACACTTATCTATATTGTATTAAGATTTAGAGGGATATTCTACTGCTTGAATATCTTCTATAGTTTGCATTTGAGCTAAAGCCTGAACACAAAGGCTGCAAAGAAGAGAATCTGCAAAGAAGAACAGCAGGGATGAGAACTCTGGTCAAGAGGATGCATCAGAAACAAGGATCAGTGGCATGGCCGTGTATCTGTGATGAATCTCTAAGCTCAAGAACACATGTAAGGCATGAAGTGAGGTCAGTAAAATGCATTAGAAATGAGTGCTGAAGCTAAGTGTTCATTACACGCTGTAGTTGCTGAAGTGCACTGGAATGAGAAATGCTGTAAAAGACAAAAAAGGCTCACTGCCAGGTCTACGGTGAAGAATGTCCTTTAAAGATGTTGCACTGTCTTCATGACATACCACTGAAATCAGCCAGTGTCTTTATAGTAGAAAGACACTGGCTGCAAGCAAATTATCTTCCTTCTGCTGCAGTTATTGAATACATCTGCACTCCTCATGATTGTTGATATTGTAGATGCCTCTCTGGGAAATCAGACCATTTCATCAGGTGGGGCACTCAGGACTTGACATAGACCTCGTAAGTCGAATCTCCATATATTACGCAAATGATATGTGCCCAAGTGTTAAGCTTGTTGTTAGCAAAAATACTGCTTAGACTTGAAAACGGTTACAGAAATCAACAGACCCAGTGCCATTAGAGAGATAAATATACGTAGGCAAAAACAATACTAACTTTGAAAAGCCTGCATTAAACGCAGACTATGACAGGCACGATGATGTGAAACCCCATTCATTTTCCCCATAGAGAAATTGCTGTGGAACCGTAAGTCCATATTTAGGCATGTTGCCGTCAGACTTACGAGGTTTATTGCCATTTGCCTGTGGCCAGACAGTGTTTTCTGTTGATGTCCAGACCAGCAAATATTGATGTTTAGTGGCCCACTTGGCTGATGATCAAAAATAGCCTATATTTGTTTGGTCTGGTTATGAAATGATATGACAGAATGATATTGTTGGAAAACGCCCTCCTCTTTGCGATCAAGCATGTAGAATGCCGACAAGGCAGTTTGAACTAATTATGTAGCAACATCAACGCTGCCTTAAGGGCTTTTTTAGACGAGACGCGACAGCCGCCTGGTAATCATTCATTTTCAATGAGAGGCAAGCGGGGAGGCGCGGCGGTGCAGAGCAGAGGGAAGTCTTGCAGGCGGAACGGCAAGCAGGAAACTGACGTGTTCGTCTCGCACACACACCGGCCCGCCTTCCTGCTCAGCCAGAGTTGAACTGTCTTGGGCTCTTTCCGAATACACGTTTGGGTGTGTTCTTGTGTCCTCCATGATGCATTTTACATAATATCTAACCACCGAAGCATACTCCAAACGAAAGAATGCAAGGGTGGAGGACGGATAAAGATCTCGGAAGTTTACTTGCCACCCGAGGATGCATCGGATGGTCAATTGCCCGACGAGAATGAATGGGAAGCCCCAAGATTCATTGCGAGAACGAGACATCATGTCTACAGTCTACAGCAGTCAGTTTGTACAGCCGATTTAAACAGCTGGGAAAATGAACAGCTGTGCTTACTTTGATGAGAAGATCATTCTCTCCAAGACAACTTGGGAAGAATATTCTTCACAAAGTCACAAGTATCAACTTGGCATTCTTGAATTTGATATTTAACCTTGAACTTTGGACCTCACAACTGACCAATCAGTGGATGCCATGTTAGCTGACCAATGAAACAAGTTTGCTCTGTTGTCACCGCGTTTGAAAAATGGAGGAAAAGTTCATTCTTGCAGTGGGATCCCAATCTTCATAACTTTTTTTTAAACAGTTCGTGCGACATTAATGAGAGAACCTTTTAATGGCAAAATTTTGGTGATAGAGTGGGTGTATCAGGTACGTACTGTTCAGTTCAATAGCTGTACCGTGTCTCATCTAAAAGCCCATTTTTATGTGAATGCATTCACGGTGGCTCGATACAGATGAGCAACATCTTATTCACCATAACACACGTGAATCACTGCTCCTTTAGGCAGACAGTCAACAGGTTACAGAAAGTAGTTAGCTATAGCTAGATCGAAAAATGTTTCTTAAGCCCCCCATCATCAAAAAATATTTCTCTTCCCAAGAGAAAGGCATCAAAGGAAGAGCAGAGGGAGAGTTAGAGAGACTATGAAAGGAGAAGAGGATGAATTACGAAAGTTTCACCCTTGCTGGCCAGAATGGTGGCCATGTTTAGGTCATGATGTGGTGAAAGGCTATCTCCTAGTCATGCAGACACACGGTAGAATTAGTGTAAGTTAAAGTGAAAGTTCAGAGATTAAAATAATTCTAGCAAGTCTTGTGTAACATAAAATTGGCCACAACTCTTCCTGCCTTATCAATGATGCATTATATTACTATGTGTCATCTAAACCTTTTCAGTAAAATGTAATAGACATAAGCCCTGTCCAGACAGAATTAGTATTACAGCACATAGCGGGTATGTAATTTATTACATACCCATGATTACATGTCATGTTACATGTCAGTGATTTTAATGAGTGATCCTCATGGCTTAATTACTCTTAAAATTAATGAGAAGGTGTGTTATTCCTGTCAGATTACAGAATTTTTTAATTTTTTTTTTTACATTTTTTACTGGTCAAAGTATTTTTAAATTTGTATGAAATGCAGCATAGATCCGGACTGTACTAGAGTACTACAGTAATACTAATCCTGCCTGGACAAAACAATGAATTAAAAAAGTTATTATTCCTCATATTTGATAGGCAAATAGTATAGCTATCATTAATAGTCTTTATTCATGGTTTAAAGGGAAGCAGCTCTGTTTAAAGGACAGAAAATGGACAGATGCACAGGGTTTGAGCCGCATCAGAACAGCAGTGCCCATAAAATGTGTGAACCAAGAGAGAAGGCCCTTAACAGCAATGCGCCAAATCCAGTGCTGGTGGGCGTCCACCGCCAAGGAGAGATGGACCAGAATTCCAGGCCAAGATGGTGAATATGTTCCATGCTGCTACTACATAGCCAAGGAAGAGAAGCCTTTTATTGATTTCCCACCCATTGTGCAGTTGTGCAGGATGACAGAAGCAGACATGGCCAACTTTTGCCTGCAACAAAGCATGTGAAAGGTAAGCATTGAGTTTAAAGATGTAGTTTGGGAGAGAAATTTGAGCCTAAAAAATAGGATAAAAATCAATAGTATATTTTTAGTACTGAATAAAAAAACTATCCTCAGAGGAACACTGAGTCCCTAGAAAACTATTTGAAACTAGAATGATGGCTAGCAACTTATTGTTTCACTGTTTGTTTACACATTTACAAAATGCATCCTCAAGGCCTACAGATGGTTCACATTGCCACAAAGGAATTTTGTTTTAATTTGACAAAAGGTAAAGGTTTTAAAGTTTAAAAATAATTGCTCTATGAGTCATTTTGCCTCCCAAAGTTCTATAGTGCACTAGGGAGCAGTACACCGAATTATCATCAGTGGCGCAACAGACTCAGGAATTCTTGAAAATTAGATTGTCTATGTCAAGATCATTTCTCGTGATGAGAAGCTGTGCCAGTTTTTTTTAGGCATACAAGATATGACTAATGGTACCAAAAATAAGGGATATATTTTTCCTTTTTGACTGATATATTTCTGCTTTAGTTTTGCAACAGGCAATGATCCCAAACTGGAGAGATATTACAATGTTCTTATTTGTGAATGTGTCCTCGGTGAACATGGGGAAGATGAAAGATGTGGCGGCAAAGTTGAAAGCAGAACATCAGCATGTTATTGCAATCCACTGTGTGGCACATAGACTGAAGCTGGGGGTAATTGACTATATCAAAGAAGAGCCAAGCAAGGAAAATCTGCAGGATGTGTTGCAGTTTTTATATCAGCGATACCATTACTCCCTGAAAAGCACTAAGAGAGCTGATGATGCTAGGGCAGATAACAGAATGAGCACACCTGTGTTACCGGTGATAGCCCCTTTATTAGAGAGAGAAGTACACCCATTATTCACAGACACTGATGAAGGCCAGGATGCCAAAAATGGTTTGCCTGCAGTGGGAATAAAGTGATCCAGTATATGAAGCTATATCTGTTGAGTGCAACCCTTTTCATAACATATTATATTCTACTGAAAGGATAACACACTGACCGGTCTGAGCGCAGTGGTTTCTACATGACGACTCTGAAAGAGAACACTCTCAAATCTCAAAGTGGCAGCATCAAAAAGCACTGACACAATAATGGGCCAGTAGTTGCAGTGTCTGGGCAAGTAACTTTGAAAAAACACTGGCGCAAATGTCCAGTGGAAAACTAGAGTGTCAACCCCTGGTACTGTTAATGTTCTGAGTGTATGGTGCCGCACTAGGTGCAGAACTGCATCTAATGAGGAATAATGTTCTTCAGTCTGGTCTCACACCCTCTTAAGGTATAATAATTGATACATTAACTAAACTTTAATTAAATTCAAGACATAGACTTAGACATAAAACTAGTAACATTAAAGTGTTAAATGAATGCACCGACACACCAGAATAAATTCTGAGTTGCAGCCCCACTTTGTGATTATGCTGATAGGATGGGTGTATTTTTACAAAAGAAAATCTTGCCTAGTGCAGCTTTAATTCACCTTGGACATGAAGCACCTCTAGAGACATCAAGAAGGTTGATTAAGGACCACTTTGTTTCAGTCAGGAATGAGTTTGTGTGCGCCAAGGAATGTACCGTTACTGTTAAGGTTATTTTTCAGAACTTTCCATTATTCCTTGAGGTAACAAAATTCTCAGTGTGCACATTTCTTTTTTCTTGTGTACTTCACTTTACTTACAGACACTACCGTGCAATGACAGCATGACATTTTCTATTTTGTGCAACGATTTGCTCATCAGAATGTTACTTCGAAATATGTCGCGTGTCTATTGATGATTGTATTACCTGTGCTAATCAGCTAGCTGTTTAGCCCACATGTCTCTTTGTACTTTGCTGGTGCCAACAATGGCTCCCATCGTGTTCACAATCAGGATGCTGCTTCAGTTCCTCCAAAACGGTCACATACAATGTGAGGTTCACCTTTGAGGACAAAGCCTCCAAATATCTAAAGCTCTCAAACTCTTCACACATTCACCAAACACGCAGAGGCTCTAGCCCCTGAGACCTGTGGATATCAGGACAATGGACTATGTGAACAACATATTCCTGCTAATGGTCACAAGAAACAGGGAAATGACTCACTTACAATCTCCATGGTTTATTGTAAGTCTAAAGAACTGCTGTGCCATTCCAACCCACAGGGTTTCTTTTTTCAGACTTAGCTTTTCCAGGTAGGAAGGTAAATCTGGCTACATCTTCATACACAAGCATTTCATCCAAACTCAGCCAAGGACAAAACAACACTTGTGTCTAAACAACACTAATCCCATTGGAGTGTGAGTGTTATCACCAAAGACGACAGTTGAGGTGCCTTGTAACGATCACATGTTATTGGAAGTATTTTGCATTTTCTAAGTGAATACTGTCTGCTCTACAGCCAACTAGGCTTCATTCAAACCAGTCAAATTTCACTAGGGTGTAGCATGGCACTGCTCACTTCTACTGTCGTAAGAAAAATAAAGAAGTTGCTTGTTAGCTAGCTAGCAAAACAAAACTGATGTGATACCGGCGTGGGCTATGGGCTGGACACTTACTGCCCCTGTGGGCCTGGTTGTAGAGGCTTCACGACCATTACCATCTTAAGATGATACGTCTATCCACACCTTACAACAGGACTTTAACAGTTTATCTATTACACACACACAAATATCACACAGATGATGAGCGCTAACTGATGTGTGAAAGCATACGAACCAGAGAGCCACTAGATTTGTCCAGCCCTCCTCTTCTTATTATGTTAGCCTTAGTGTTTGTTCTGCATGTGAGTAGAAATGTTTGTTTGAAGGTAGTCTAACCTGCCATATATCCTCAAAGCCGTTCTTCCTTGACAACACATAGTGCAGTACAAGTGCAGGCACACAGGGAGGGGCTTCCCTCTGACAGTCCAGTTGTGCAGTTTGCTGTTAGAACTTGTTGGCCCAGTTTTGTCAAACCTGCCACTGTAATTCCCAATGCCAGTTATACATGCTACTAAGAGACAGATGTAGAGAGGAACTAGATGAATTAAGAACAATACAACAATGGCAGTATAATAATAACAGCAATACTCTCTGGCCCTAGGACTTCCCCATAGCTTCAAGCAATATATAGGCAATATAGGCAGCTGCATATAGGGCACCCATGGGACACTCATGGGTGACGAAGAACACTGTCCTCTGAAAAAACATTTCCATGGCCACATACATGTTGTTTGTGTGTGTGTGTGTGTGTGTTTAATGTTCAGTCTCACAAGCCTTGCAAGATGAGTCAACATACGTAACACGTGACGTATCATAATAGTAAGTATATCTTCCGTTATTTCAGAATTCAAGGGTAAATGCATTAGAAGTGACTACACTGAAGGCTTACCTTTTTGTCGGAGGTGAAGTTTTCACTCTTCCTCCTAGCAGATTCAGCAAGAGTTTGATCTATCAGCTAGCTCCAATGGTGGTGAAGAAAATGCCCCAATGGCTCAATACTCATCGTCTCCGTTGATTGTACCTAGGGCTGGGCAATATGGCAAAAATCTTTATCATGATATTAAAAAAAATGAATCAGTCAATATCGATATATATCACAATATAAACATAAGTCATTTTAGTCAGGCTTAAATATTACCTTTTGAATGAAAGCTATTTACAGAATTTGAATGCCTGAAATCTAAAATCTGCCAACTCACATGATTTATAAAGATTCCTTGACCTCAAACCTCTTCAGCAACTAAAACAGAAAGCACGTGTAGGAAACGTTGCAATGCGAGGCAGGACCGCGCTGGTGCTGAGCGCTTTGGTAGCCAGGTGAGGCTGGAGCAGGGAGCTGAGATCATTATCTCAGAATTCTGAGAAAAGTTTTCATGGAAAAAAAAAAATCTGCTGTTTTTCTGAATTAACGAGATACCTCAAAATCCTGTCAGAAGCTCTCACCTGCATGGAGTAGCCTACATTGCAATACCATCTATATTACTTAAAGACACGGTATCTCCCAATGTTTCAAACCAAAAGCAAAATAAAACTGGATTAAACTAAACAGGCGGGACATGTTTGCTTCCATGAAATCGAGTTCTCAAGTAGGAATGAGAGCTTCTCTTGGGATTTTGAGGTATCTCGTTAATTCAGAAAAACAGCTAATTTTTTTTTCTCAAGTGAGTGCATTACGCTTCCGTACTAATGAGCCAATCGTGAGCTTAGAATTATAAGGTTCTATCTGCCTTCAGGATAGTTTTGAGATATTGAGCTTCAAGGTTTTCAGCATCCATTGAGTTAAACGGAGATGGGTCCTTTTGTTTTAGAAATTAGACTCAAAAATCATTATTTTCAAAAAATAACACCACACATATGTCAACAGGCACTCATAGAATAGGTTCATGCGACTAACTCAGTTTTGACAAAAAGATCAGATAGAACCTTATAATACCAAGGTCACGCAATGTGCAATCATGTGTGATTCACAGACCAGCAGAGCAGCAGCATTGTAGCCAATCTGACAAGAGCCTGAGAGTGAAACTTAAAATTCCAGTTTACTCATACTCTCCCCAGCTGTGATGTCATCGTAGATTGACATGTAATTCTGCCAACTGATTGGACAGATACTCTCCAGGGAGACCAGACCCACGTGGGGAGTGGGTGGGACACAGAACCGAAAGAACCGCGGCGCACATGCAGGACAGTTCGCATTTTTATTGGGAACCGTTTCAACCCTAGTGCATAGAAACTAAATGTGGTGCAGAGGGAACTGTAAAATATTTCTGTGCCGGTTTTCGACTGAAGGTTTTATCACACATATTTCAACATGGTTTTCTGTTGGGGTTTCTTTTAGTCACTAGTGAGCTGTTTTTTTGCACTTTGCATTTTGCGCTGTATGATCGACATCCCCTTATTTGCGCTTAAAAGCATCTGTGGATAAAGAAAAGGCTTTAATATAAATTGTTATATTAGTTCACGTAAGTAGTGAACGTGTCTAGCTTCACCGTTTCACTCACACATCTCCATCCTTCCGTTGAATCACTCCCGATCGCCCCCTGGGGAGGCATGCCTCACACTTTAAAAGGCGTCGACCCTGAAACAGATTTGCTGTTCTTGTGTTTTTTGTAGGTGGGTGAAGGCAAAGGAGACGATTCCTGTGCGACAATTAGTTGAGCTTACCGGGTGTCATGAGCCGCCACCCACCTACGCAAAAAACATTCAAGCAGGCCTTTGGATCCCCCTGCTCAGAAACATGGTGCACACGGGGGGCAGGGATCCTGGCAGTGCCAAGCAGAAGGTGCTTCTCCAGGTATTTCTTAAAGAGCAAGTTGTAGAGAAGGCTTTTTTCTGTCACAGAAGAGCTTCTGCAGACGACTAGGTAAGGAACTCTCCTATACTCTCACCGTTGGCCACAAAGAGGTGCACAAAGTCAGGCTTGTCATTGATCGAGGTCATATGCATGCAGAGACCATGGCCCTCATTTACGAAACGAACGTACGACAGAAAACTGAGCGTACGGTCATTTCCACGCAAAGCTCGGCATTTATCAATTTGGACATGAGCGGAGGCTACGATCAAATCTCACGTCAAGTCTCAACTCGTGTACGCAAGTTTTCCAGTCAGCGTGGACTTGCGGTGCAGCAGAGTAAATCTGGCTGAGTCCGAGAATTGTTATTTTCTGACTGGCATCTAAGCATATGCAGCCACATATGCATCATTTAAAAATATGTAGTCTATGGCAAAATATTCTATTTTGTAAAGGCCTACATCGACTATGTGTCATATAGCCTATCCCTAACATAAAAAGGTATTTTTGAATTGTTTGCAGTAACGGGGTTAACAGTTTTCTGGTGTAAGATTAATTTCTCTTTCATTTTGAGATAGCCTACTTGTTTGAGGTCTGACCATTTTTTCTTCACCTAAATGTAAAGAATTGCGATACAAGCTTTATATTAGGCTACTATTATATACATAGGCTATAAATATCAGGGATGTATAAATGAAATATTCAAACCTCAGCTGGAGTTTGATGGTCGACGGCAACGCTGTTGACCGCAGCAGTGATTTCTTTCCATGCTGCATTTTTCCGACTTCCTTTGATGCCACTTTTCAGGCTGCCAAATAGAACTAATTGGTTCAGTTGGACTTTGCGACGTTAGAGTTTCTATTTCGAGGTCGGAGAAGTTTCTCTTCTTGGACGTATTACGCATCTCCATGTCGTAAACTCTGGGGGCGAGGCCTCTAAATCTAGAATATTAAGGGGCCTGATATTTAAATGACGATTGTTTTCAGTCGCCACATTTATCAACGCCCGATCATTCTTACGCTGTGATTGGCGAGATACGAACGTTTCATGAATCACACGTGAACCCTGTCGTAAGATGATTTCTGCGCTCGGATCTGCGCTGGTTTCTACGTTAGATTGATAAATGAGGGCCCATGTGTCCATGTTATAATTTATATTTTTTCAGCCTCTGGCCTCTTTTCTCGCATAATGCTTAGAAGAAGTAGGAGAAGAAGAGTACTTTCTTAACATAACACTTTATAACACAACATAACATATATTCATCATTTGTTCTAATATGAACTTCATAGGCTTTGACAAAAGCTTTGGTTACACTTGTCTTTTCAATGGGATTTTTGGGATCTGATTCTAAAGTTCAGATTTTATGAGATCACATTGATGTATGTCCACACTGGGCTGAAAATAGCCTTTATTTCTTGTGGCTGCATGTAAGTCTGTATCTGCATGATTTTTTTCCTGCTCTCCCTCTCTCCTCTCTACATTGCTTGTGCCTGGATTGCACCCAAAAAATTTGATCACAATGCATGCTTAACCCTTCCATATCTGGATTTCAAGATCCAATAGCAATTTCAGCCGAATCCATGTATCCAGTTCACTGAACATGTCCTCATGTGATCGGATGATAAATGTCATTACATCTACATATCACACACTAGATCAGCTCAGATATTGACAGACTTAATCATCCAGTCCAGTCATCCAGGAACCTCTTCAGTTTAAACTGTTTCTTTTTATCAGTCCTCTCCATTTGTAGTTTGTTTCAAATCCTAACATTGTTCATTTAAACAGTAATGCCTGCATGTTATTGAATTGTTATTGAATTAACTTTTAGAGAGAGAATGACAGTGAAGCTCATCTCAATGTTCATTCCATATTGGTAATTCATTTACACAACAGGACTTTTTTAGACTGAGAGTAATTGGATAGAAAAGTGTGCTGGATGTGCAGGTCTTCATCTACATCTAGTGTAATAAATTGTATTTATTCCAAATTAGTGCTGTTTCCACATTGTTGCCAACAATTCCTTACTTTATTAAGGCTGGTCAAAGATGATACAGGAATAATCAGTCAGTGTGCAACAAAAAAGAAAGTATTGGCAAGGCAAATGCTGATTGATATGGCTATTTCTTGTTTTGGAACTGCAACAAGCGAGGTAAGGTGGATAAAGTAACAGCAGTAACAGATGTATTGCAATAAAAGGGAGGGCACAGGCCTCACTTATTTTTCTTTCAGATATATGGAAAAAGACTTCATTATGATGAACTTTCACCTTTTTCTTTTCAAAATGAACTGATGATTTAACATTTGACTACATTAGTTTATCATCGCTGCCAGTTGAAATTAATGATATAATACTAATAATACTGTAAATAACTTTACTTATATAGCACTTTTCCAAACAAAGTTACAAAGTGAGACAAGGAAGTAAAACAGAGATAATAAAAACAGACAAATGCAGAGGGCAGGAATTTTGATGATGTTACAGTTTTAACTTCAATTGGATTACATGTTCCTCTGTGGGTTAAGAGAATTCTGCAACCCTTGGGTTTATAAAACCTTTTCAAAATAAATTAGATAAAGTCAAAAATGCATTGTGGTCAAGCTAAAAACAAGACTTTTTCCAGGAAAAGTTGATATTTTGGAGACAACAGCAATATGCAGTATTTAATTTCCCTGGTGTATAAATCTGGTTCCATGTGTCTCTTATTTGCCATTGAACACTCCAGTTGCTTCCAAAAGGGTTAGACAATCACAGGAAGTATTTGAAAGTCAGTTGAGTATTATATATCCTAATATATGTTATAATACCTCAACTCATATTATCTGAATGCAAAACAATTCAGATAATAAACAGCATCCATCTTTTACTACGAAACGGTTACTGCAAATGCTAAGAATCACTGTATATTCATATACGCTTTGGCCTAGGACTGCTGAGCAACCATGAGTTCAGAGTTAATCAGTGTCATTAGTTGCAATGGGGGCCTTCAAAATGGAAATTGTTCAGGTCTAACAGTGACATTTGCATGGAACATACTTTTGTTTTTCATTTATTTTCTTCTTATGCAAAGAACATTTACGGTAATGGGTTTTTCCAGGAAACTACAAAAAACGTTTCTGCATTGCACCTATCAGGGTAATCCTACAAGAAAAGCTGGTGAAGCCCTTAATTTCCTAACTATCACTTCTTTTGTTCAGTCATTAGATGTGCTGTGAATAGGAGCCATTTAGACACCATTTTATAGGCAATGACTCTAATGAAGTTGTACATATAGCTGTCCTGTTTCTGCTGAGATAAAAGAGGAATCACTCTGGGGAAAATGCTGAATTGTCATTGTGCGAGCCCTCCAGCATGTCATCAACTAGAAATCTAAGCATAGCTCTTTTCATCAAAATATAACAGCAGACCATAATCTGTCAGATAGAGCAGAGCTGCTATGTAAGCTGCTGCACTTGATTGCACAGCATGCTGACAAGTTATATATACTCAAAAGAGACAGGAAAAGTGAGGCAAGATGATGTGGATAGGTGGCTACATAATGTATATTTTGCAATCAGCATGACATCATTTATATGAGCCCTACCTTTATCATAAATTCATGCTTTCTCTAACTACTACCTGTGAGTGCGGACACAGGTAAATGTAAGAAAATCACACTTACACAATGTAGAATAAGTAATCATTCTTTTTTTACATTGTTAAAATGATTTGCTCTTTGCAAAATTGCATTACTTCATGTAAATGTATAATCTAGGTGCTTCTATAAATAGATGTCTTTAGTGAATTATTAGTTTTAGTGAATTAATAATTGGCCTCTGATCTCTGGCAATGGAATTGTGGTCATATTGAATCTTATGGTTGCATTATTTTGCATTATAACTGAAGTATTACAATAACAAAATAATTTTGCTGCATTGTTGTCCATTCATGAAATATTTCCAATTTCTACTACAATGATCATACTTGGATCTCAAGTCTTGCTGGAGATGATTGTTTGGACTGCATCAGTTGACAGAATGGCAGCTCATTTATATGTACAGTATTATGTAGGTATAATGGAAACCACTGTCATAATCAATCTACAGTTAGCCTTGGTAGATATGACTGTATAAAAGTGGCCCACCTGTGTTATGTGGGTAGTCTTCTGACAATGATTTAATGTAAACAGCAATTAACAGTTCCTCCTCTTGCTCTCTTGAAATAATTCATATTTTAAAAAACTGTTATCAAAACTGTTGATTGTCAAAGATATCAACTCCATAGGCTAGAATTTAATTTACAGTCTGCAACAATTAATCTGTTCTATACTTTTTATTTATGGGTCAACACCTGGGAGGCTCCATAGCATTGCTTACTGCGGTTTCATGGTTTCCAGGTAAAAATATGAGGACTTGGCAGCATGAGCTGTACCTTCTTAAAATAAAATATATTTCAAGCCACATTATGCCACTGCCTGGCTGTCTTTGGTTCTGTCTTTTCCCTGGCAGGGTCAAATCATATATCATTTTCATATATCGTTTCATGGCACGCAAAAAAAAGTGAAGCCAACTCAGAGGAGCAGAGGTGCTATCCTCAAGTGTGTGGTGAATATCTTGGATGTAGGAACAGGCATATGATGTTGTCACATCACATTTAGCAAGGAAAATAACAACAGAGCTGATGGATAAATTAGACTAGTATCTGTAGGGAATCACTTGCCATGATCACTTTTAATGAGAGACAATAGATAGTGCTTCTTTTACACAAAAATAATTTCATTTAAATCTGGGTTTACTCATGCTTACTTTCATGTATGTCATTTATGAAAACTGATGTCATCAAATGTTTTGAGAGAATCAAATAAATTCCAGAGAAAATGTCTCCTTGTGGTTTAACCAAAAAAGTGTACATGTGTCAGCTATAACCAGATTATCTAACAAGCCCCTGCAGGGCCACTGTGGGGTTTTTGTGGGCTGGGGCAACCCCACTCTGAACACACAAGCGCCCACTGTGGTTTTATGGGCCCCATATAGTTTTTTTGTAGCTGCCCACATTTGGGCAAGCCCATAGAAAGCCCATTGGGGCCCACCGGGGCTTTGCCCATGCAGGGCCCACAGCATTTTCCCACCTATGGGCCCGTATGGTTTTCTGTGGGCTTGCTCAGGTGTGGGCAGCCCACAGAATAGCCTGCTGGCTTTCTGTGATGTTAAAACTGGCTTTGTACATAATCTGCATTTTGACATGACTCAGAGACATTTGAGTTTCTGGATGTAAAGATTTGAAGATGAACACCACTGACAGATGCCTTGGTTTCCCTTTTTGGATCACTGCCTTTAACAATGGGACTTTTTACCAGCAAGTCAAAACTTTTTTTTTTATTGTTGATGGGTTGCACTTAAGGGAATTTCCTTTCCTTAAATGTTAAGAAGCCTCCCATGGTCTCTTAAGTATTTGTGCCATTAATTAATATTACAGTCAAAGAAAATTGTTTTATGTGTAGGAGGCTTCAGGCTGGCTAGCCAGATAGCCAAATATGCTTCCAGTGTTCTTTTTGGCAAGATTTAAATCCACCAAGCTAGCACCTTGTCCAATGCATTTTCCCATTTGCTAGCTTGCAGCCAGTCCATTTCTAGTACACAAAAATTATACATAGTCTGCATGAAATAAGTAGCTATGACATGGTTTGGTGTCACAAAAATGTAAACTTTGATGAAATTGCAAGGGGAGCCGAGCCTCTGCAGATCGCGCAGAGCGGTTGCCACGGTAAGGAGGGACTCAACTGCGTTGTTACAGCTGAAACTACTGTAAAACACAAAATCCCTTATCTGAGGAGATCATTTTAGGGGCTTCATGCAACGCTCCTAAAGGAGCTTCGTTATCCTTACCGACAGAATTAGAAGTCTCTCGAGTCTCACGATTCCCTTATTCTCTTATTATGAGAGGTGTGGCAAAAATGTGGTGCATGCATGTAAAAACAGAATTAAGATTAAAGGGATAGAAAACATAAAAATGAGCAATAAACTCGTAGCATTTAAAAACGCTTAACACTTACCATGGTGTGGTCACTGAAAATACATGTTATTGCGATACATACTTTATTCATTCCCAAGAGCACAAAGATCTGCAAATTGGTGGATGTCACTGCCACTGCCATATACATGGATTTTAAGTGTACTGTATCTCATAAATAAATATAATTAATTAGTGTCTCAGCTACGTGACGTTTCAATTTACACACCATGACCTGCCTATAATTACACAGGTGGCAAGCACTAAGCTCTAATAGCACTAAGCTAGTTTTCACTTGTTTTTCACTATAGTCTGCAAACTAAGCAAATAGCCTACAACAATTCCTCTTCCTTTTGAATTCAATATTGTAAAATAAAAAATGCATTGACATTGGCCTTAATATGGTCTTAAACTATATTTAAAAATCCCTAAAGAGTTAGATGTGCTCGGATGCACTGTCAAAGAACTAGTCCCTACTGAACACCTCCTGAAGAAGAATAAAATCAGTTGATGGTTCCTTGACATCTAGCTTGAGAGGAAAGGCTTTGGGCTTGGCCTTGGGCTCTTAAAGATGGCGATTTCATAATTAAAACCTTTGAAAATAGCAGACAGCAGACAACCATCTGAAAATTGCATGCTATTCACTTAACATGTGCAAGTAATGTAGACCAAACATTGCATAGGAAACCAGAATTTAGTTCACATGCCAAGAATAGGTAATCTGCAGCTGTTTGTTGGTTTCACCTGAGTAACAAACAATATGCTGTCACAAGGTTAATGCATAGTTAAAACTACAATATGCAACTTTCTTGACAAAATTACAGTAAATAAATAGGAAACATACCTTTTCAGTCTGTGTTTGTCTGTGACCCTAAAATTGGCTTTTCAGTGATATTCAGGACATTTTGGGGCGTATACATTTGCTGTGGGCGTGGCCAGCTGTGAACTGGGTTGTGGCTTTGAAGTGCAGAGAATTCATAAAACAACAGCAATGGCGGAAAACAGTAAGAAACGAAGGAACAGCAAAGCAGACAAAACCCATTCAAAAGCACGGTGAACATCAGCTTTGCTTTTATTTTTTATTGCAGATTCCCTGCATGCGTTTGTTGTGGAAAAGGACAAATAGGCTCTGATAAAAGCCTTACAACTGAACAAACCTGTCCGTCAAACTTAAAAACATAGTCAAAAGTCACACTGGGGTTTTGGGTATATTGTTTAAAGGTCCCATATTCTACACTTTCCAGTGTTTTATTCTATGTCTTGAGGTCCATTCAAAGCTGTTTGTGTGGTGTCATGTACCAAAAACACTCTCAATCCAACACTCATTCATTTTCCAGCATCTCTCTGAGCCTTGCCAAGAACAGGCTGTTTCTGTTGCTGTGCTTTAAGGCTCATAACGACCCCTCTGTTCTGATTGGCTAACCGTTTCAAGAGTGAAACGTGAGACACCACAGAGCCAGCAGCTGCAGACAGCTACAGGTAGGGAAAACTCTGGTAATAAACAATGACAACCACTCAACCGCTTTGAAAAAAACATTTTGTGAGCCTATTATTTCTTACAAAAATGATAATGAGCGAACCTTTGTGACGCCACAAAGTTACGGAAGTCCACACAGCTCCTTTAGAGGCTCGGCTTTCTAATATGGATAGTGTGGATTTAGTTGGCTACCGTGCATTTTGGATACTTTCACAATGTTTAGATTGCGCATCCAACTCTATAATCAAAGAGGCAAGGGAAATCCTGTTTTACACGATATGAGACCTATAACAGAGGAGGATAAATGGCCGAGGTTTAAAACAATCTCTAATTTATCCTAACTTTAATTGGACAAAGTTGTGAGCTATCCAACATTTAATGTCATGGAGGCATTCTCTAACTGGCCTGATTGTCAGGATTTAGCAGGCATCCACATAGCAATGAAAGGAGATATTGTATTTCTGAATTATTTGACCAAATATACAGTATTTGGAAAACATAATTGGACCTATAATGCTGCCCTGGGGAACTCCACAGGAAATAAGTGCAGTGGAAGAGGATGAGTTTCCTATTGAGACTGAGATGATTCTATTGAGTTAAGCGTGAAACCAGTCCAGAGCCGTACCTGTGAAGCCAACCCATTGCTTTAGACTGCTAATCAGAATAGTGTGGTCATCTGTATCAAAAGCGGCACCGAGGTCTAAAAGAATTAAAATTGAGTAGTCTCCTGCAGCTGCTGCTAGAAGGTGGTCATCAGTCAACTTCAGATGGGAAGACTCAGTACTATGAAGCAGCTTGAAATCAGACTGAAATTTCCTGAAAATGTTATTTTTGTTAAATAAAGACAAAATTGGGTAAAAAAAAATCACCCCCTCTAGTACTTTGGACAGAAATGGCAGTTTGGAAATGGGTCAGGTTGTTTAAGATTGTGGGGTCTAAATTGGGTTGCTAAGCAGAGGTAGACGATTGCATGTTTAAAGCACAATGGGACAAAGCCTCTGGCCAATGAGCTATTAATAATGGCCACAGGGGCCAATTGTCCCAAAGACAACCTTTAACAGTCTGGTTAGGAGAATTTCAAGGTGCAGGTGGAAGGCTTCATGACAGCAACAGTCTCCTTTAGGAGAGGTAGAGTAATGGGCTCACAACAATTAAAGTCCCCATGAATTGAACTCCCATTACTTTTACTTCTGGAAAACGCAGTATCTTTAATGGTGACCTCATGCTGCAGTAGTAGGCTTAAATATAAAACTCCAACCAATACATCCATCACAGATTTTTGAGCAGTGCCGCCCCTCCACTCCTCCCATCAAATCAAACTGCCTTTCTCTCCCTGACTGCATTGGTTTAAACTGTTTAAGCCCTCACTGTGTTATGTCCCAACATCCTGTTTCAACAGGAAATACGTCAAATCAAGGAAGTAAAGATGCCATTTCATGAGGTCTTTGGTTAACCGGAGAGATAGGTAATTCATGATTTGGGTATGATGTTCAACTTAATATTCATGACATTGTTAAAGGAATAGTTCACCCAAACATGAAAATTCTGTCATCATCTACTCACCCTCATGTCAAATGAAACACAGATGAAATTTGTTAGTCCATATAACACACAGGGAGGTTGCCAGCACAACTTGGTAGCAGCCTTCTCCAAAACAACTGAAGTCAATGGGGACCAGTTCTTCAGAGTTCCAAAACAAAAACAGCCAAACAATCACACTGTGAATAGAAAGACCTATACACCATTATTTGTTGCAAATCAATCAGCTGTAGTTACGATGTGCACTAAATTATGGTGTAAATATACTGTAGGTCTTTTTGGAACTCTGAAGAACTGGTCCCCACTGACTTCAGTTGTTTTGGAGAAGGCTGCTATGGAGTTGTGCTGGCAACCTCCCTGTGTGTTATATGGACAAACTTCACCTGTGTTTCAACTGGCATGAGGGTGAGTAGATGATGACAGATTTTTCATTTTTGGGTGAACTATTCCTTTAATGAAGGATTCTCGGAATTCTTTGCTGGGAGGGGGGCTGATTACTGAGTTGATGGTGTAGAATAACGCTCTGGAGTTATGGCAACGCTTAGCACTAACATCAGAGAAGTATTTTGCCCTCGCATCCTTAACTGCCTTCTCATACTTAACCAATGTCTTTCAAAATGTCAGATGAAACATGTAGCTTGTCTCTTTTCTATTTGCTCTCTCCCTTCCTGCAATCTCTCCTTTCGGCCCGAGTGGAATCATTTAGCCAAGGAGAGGCTGTAGCTTTTGATGCTCTCTCTTTTAGAGGCATGACAGAGCCGAGAATTAAGCAAGTGCTATTAAGAGAGAAATTAGCTCCTCAGTATTTCAAAGGAGTGAATAAGCTTTGATAATATGGGCATTGGGTGCTTCTCTATAGGTGTCTTAAAATGTACTGGCAGCTGAGTTAAGGATACAGGAGCAGACAGGTGCATTGGGTGTAGCGGTGGGGTGATGCAGTAGAACATGCTTCACAATATGTCAAAAGAAGATACCAACATCAAAAAAGAAGGGAAATAACTAAAACACAAGTCGAGTCAAGGACAAGTCAAACAACATACCTCAAGTAAAAAAAAACACACATCAAGTCAAGCAAAGACATCAATAAAATGCCTTAGAGTACAAATAGATTTTAAGATATGATCAAGGGTATGACCTTTAAAGAGTAACTGAACCCCAATCTCATAAATAAATATAATTAATTAGTGTCTCAGCTACATGACGTTTCAATTTACACACCATGACCTGCCTATAACTACACAGGTGGCAAGCATAGTACTAAGGTAGTTTTCACTTGTTTTTCACTGTAGTCTGCAAACTGAGCAAATTCCTCCTCCTTTTGAATTCAACATTGTAAATGAAAAATTGCATTGACATTGGCCTTAATATGGTCTTAAACTATATTTAAATATCCCTAAAGAGTTAGATGTGCTTGGATGCCTTGTCAAAGAACTAGTCCCTACTGAACACCTATTTACTGAAGCAGAACAAAATCAGTTGATGGTTCCTTGACATCTAGCTTGAGAGGAAAGGCTTTGGGCTTGGCCTTGGGCTCTTAAAGATGGCGATTTCATAATTAAAACCTTTGAAAATAGCAGACAGCAGACAGCCATCTGAAAATTGCATGTTATTCACTTAACATGTGCAAGTAATGTAGACCAAACATTGCATAGGAAACCAGAATTTAGTTCACATGCCAAGAATAGGTAATCTGCAGCTGTTTGTTGGTTTCACCTGAGTAACAAACAATATGCTGTCACAAGGTTAATGCATAGTTAAAACTACAATATGCAACTTTCTTGACAAAATTACAATAAATAAATAGGAAACATACCTTTTCAGTCTGTGTTTGTCTGTGACCCTAAAATTGGCTTTTCAGTGATATTCAGGACATTTTGGGGCGTATACATTTGCTGTGGGCGTGGCCAGCTGTGAACTGGGTTGTGGCTTTGAAGCGCAGAGAATTCATAAAACAACAACAATGGCGGAAAACAGTAAGAAACGAAGGAACAGCAAAGCAGACAAGACCCATTCAAAAGCACGGTGAACATCAGCTTTGCTTTTATTTTTTATTGCAGATTCCCTGCATGCGTTTGTTGCGGAAAAGGACAAATAGGCTCTGATAAAAGCCTTACAACTGAACAAACCTGTCCGTCAAACTTAAAAGCATAGTCAAAAGTCACACTGGGGTTTTGGGTATATGGTTTGAAGGTCCCATATTCTACACTTTCCAGTGTTTTATGTCTTGAGGTCCATTCAAAGCTGTTTGTGTGGTGTCATGTACCAAAAACACTCTCAATCCAACACTCCCGTTCATTTTCCAGCATCTCTCTGAGCCTTGCCAAAAATGATGTTGTTATGCATTATGAGGAAGAGCAAGAGAATGTTTGAGTAAATGCTTTGTTCTGCTTGGGTGGCCGGTAAACCAGGACACAAAGCGCAGGGGCCTTACCACTAATCAGAAGGCAGAGGAAGAGAAGGAAGAGAAGGAGCCTTGGGAAATATGAATGCATCTGAGGTGTTTATTATAAATTATTGCTACGCCATCACCCTGAGCAGAAAGTCTGGGCTGGTGGAAGTGAGCATAGAATGGAGAAGTAACCTCAATTAGAGGGATAACATCACCAGCATACAACCAAGACTCCATAATGAAAAAGAGCTGAAGGTTATAGGAAATAAGAGGAAATAAGCTCCTAACAAATGAATAACTTATTTGAGACAGACCTTACATTTAGTAGACCAAATTTGGCATAGATAGGAACGGAGATGACAGAAGGCTTAATAGAGACTTAATAGAGTTTAGTGTAGCGGCCATACTTAGAGGTAATATGAGATGAAATGTCAGCCCATGCCCCCTAGAAGGCAACAGATGGTTATTGCAGTTTGACCTGAAGGGTTCAGAGGAGTCCGAATTATGTGGGTAGTTATGGCAATAATTACTATGACTAATACTAGTGGTCAAATTGCTTGGATTGGATTAAGACTATAATTGTCAGAATTTTTAATTGAAATCAGATGATTAAAGGCTAAATGTGTAATATTTATGCTTTACTGAAGCATTAGATGACTAGTAAATATCACCAGAGGTTCCTGAATGACACAAAGTGAACATTGACGGCGCACGCACTGCAGAGGTTTCAGCATTCAAAAGCATAGGAGCGTGCCGAGGCTAATGTTTTTGTTGTTGTTTGAAGGCCCTCCTGCCAAGGTGCGTTCAAAAATCTGGCAATTTGTTTTTGCCTTGCTTATCATTAAAAAGCACACGTCGGAATATATAATTTGAGACTTTATTACTTATCAGTAGGTTGTTCTGATATATTTGGCATGTATATAACCATCCAAACAGCTCAAATTTTAATGGACCGGCCCATTTAGGCGCCTTGCTCGGGACGGAGCACCACAATAAGAGCTGGGCTCCCTGTGTTCGTCAGTGCAGGCGGAGGACGTACTCACAGTTTTAGCCCTATGGTAAGAATTTTGTTAACTTATTATAATGCAAAGAAATTTAGGATCACAAACCAGAAAACAATTATTGTAACCCGAAACTATGAACATTGGAAAATATGATGGAGAGTTTAAATGTGCAAGGCAAATAAATCAGATTTACAACCAAAATCATAGCCAGATCAGCCAAAATCAATCCAGGCAGCATTAGTATTACCAGGTGATCAACCCAGCTAATCAACTGCCAACAGCTATCTGTCCACCAAAGTTCATTCAAATCCATTTGTTACTTTGATATCTTGCTAATAAACAAACAGACTGGGGTGAAAACAACTTCCTTCCAGCTTCATTAGAGGTAAATATAGTCTAGTCAGCCTTTGAGGCTCTCGACTTTAAGCCAGCAAAGAGACAGGAGAAAAAAATCACTGTCACAGTCACAGTCTAATTTTTTTTTTTACCATCTCCACCTCTACCAGCCGCTGAGAAAAATAAATTTATGTCAGAGGAGTGTGCGGTTTATTGATGTGATGTTACATGATTTCCGGGCATTGAAGTCCTTCAAACCCATTAAACAGTTATCTCCTGCTGAAACTTGGGGCACCAAAATGCAAAGTTGCCTGGTGCACCTTTTAATGAAAGTGTAATGGTTCAAGATGAAGGGGAAAAGTCTATTTGCTACTCTGTCCTACAGCAACACTAGACAAGATTTTTGTGTAAATATACACCCATTTTATCAGCCTAAATCACACAGTGATTGAGCTGCAATAATACCCTATTTATTTCTGGCGTCTGGTATGGAACACACAGGAAGCGATGAATCAAAACGAGAGCGCCTCTCTGGTCCCTTTGGTATAAAGCGATCAAAGACCATCCGGGTTGGTAAACATGAGTGTGCCGTGTGTTTACTGACGTTACATGATTTCTAGGCATTGACAAAAATTTCAAAGAGCTACCTCTTGCTGCCATTTGGAACCACCAATGTGCAAAGTTGTAGTGTAGCTTTAATATTATGGTCTTTTCCCATTGTATGCTATGTATTCCATTGTATTGTATACTTATCCATGTAAGTGCATGGACTTGACTGCAGAACATAGAGTGGTATTTAAGGGCTACAGTAAAGTACACTAAAGTGCATTAGAGTAGAGTGTAAGTGCATGAACAACAGTAGTAGTCTGTGTAATAAAAAAGAGCAATTATGTAAGACAAGTATGTAAGGCAGGTGGTCTCTTCCTTAAAACACATCTTTATCACAAATGAAATACATTCTCATGGAAAATAATATTCCATAGAAACAATTTCAATGTCCGAACAAACTCATTTCTCAAAGTGCACATGCGCTAACTGACTCATCATTTTAAACAAATTACAATGATTAAATCATTAAATGCTGAAGCACATTTTACATTGAAATTGCTGCATTATTATTATTATTATTCACACTTGGCTACAAGGGTCTGTTAACCAAAGATTATACTGATAGTAATTCATGCTTTCAATAACAGGAAAGGCTAAAGTTTAAGAGTTAACATAGTGATTATGATGAAAGGATTCTTTTCTAAGCTCTACAGATAATTTGGGATAAATTGGTGTTCATAATTTGCCAGGCTGCCTTATCTGTTGTTATTTCTCCTGTCTGTTTCTCAAGTGAAAACTCATGAAGTATTTAAATGATGACATTTATCAAATCTAAAAATATATTCATGCAGAATAACTTCACCAGACTTCACAGTTTATGATGCATGACAGTCACTTTGAAACAATACTGTCTCCTCTGCTACATAACAAGTAGAAGAGTGCTGTGGATTTTGTAATAATTTGTAGAAAACGCTCAAGGGACAAGTGCAAACATAATCAGACAAAACAGCGGAGTGCTAGCACTTGAACATCTTTATTGTTAAAAGGAAGGGCTAAACTATTTTTCTTTAGTACTCTGCTATTTGTTATTTTGAACATCGACCACAATAGTTTGTATTAAAAATTGTAACAGGACAACAGGTCAGGGAGCAAGATGGCAGTAACCACTAATACATGTCCACAGTGGGTTCATGTTAACCCCACAGGAAGTCTGTCCCAGGCTAGAGAATATTTTATCAAGTAAATGACATTGGGGGGGTGATGCAGTCACAGAAAGGACAGAAATAATTAGAATTCTTCAGAAGTCTTTATCTGTAAAGAAACAAACTACACAAATGTCACCCAAATTTGAGCAAAATTTTCATCTCCAGCGAATGACCTTTTTACTCTGAGGCAAGCCAGTTCCAGAGGGAATAGTGAATAGTTTCTTCAATAGCCAGTGACAGCTGACAAAGGAACATGACTTGCCTTTAATCCTCACAAAATACTGCATAGTGTGTTATGTAAATGCTAACTCGTGACCCCTCATTATATGTGGACATAATGGCACGTCTTTTAATGGCACTGCAAGTCTGCAAATTGGGGACATCTTATTAAGTCAGTGGTGCATAGTATTTTTCAATATAGCTTCACCAAAGAGGCCCTTAAGCTGCAAAATGTTCCTGTAGCCTGAATGGATATTCCCATGGTAGCGCTGGACGCCTAATGGGCATTGGGAAGAGTAATTATGCTGGCCATTGTATAAAAAACTTGTACAGGAGCCTGGAGGGTTCTTTCAAAATAGATTCATATGATCACCTCCTAGTATATTGCTGAGCTTTAACCCTTTATGAGCCTATTGTCCTACCTGAGATCCTCAGGTAAAAATATTTTGGCTGTTCCGTCCAGGCAGAAGACCAAGGGTGACCAGGCATTTTCAGTTAAAACCCCTAGAATGTGGAACGACTGACTTTAAAAAAAAAAAAATTGGCTGAATGGATAGAGCATTTTGGTCTCATTGATTTATAGGCAGCATCAAATGCAGTCTCTGTAACATGGGATGAATGATATATATTCAAGAAGGTTACAGCAGCCCTACGATTCTCAGAGATTTTGTCAAAGAGATTTTGCCTGCAATCTACTGCATTTTATGGACTTGATCCCATTAGTTTAGCAGTTTGAAATAAAAACATCTCAATGGAAAAACACTGAGTCACAGTCAGTTCTCTGTTCCTTGCTCTCTTACTGTATTTTTCCTCTCTATCTCATACAAACAAGGGCTACTCGTGCCTTTTCCCTGTCCTATCTCTTTAAGTGTTCTTCATTTCTTTCTTTTTTTCTATTTTATACTATTCATTATATATCACTCACCATTTTCTTTGTTGTCATCCACCTCTTCTTCCCTCTGCCTCTCACTTTCCCTCCCTGAATTGCTCATCTCCCAGCCCAGACAGGACAGTACTGTGTGATGTCAGGATAGGGAGGGACCACTTCTGCTCCACAGCACAAGACAAGACACAAACCCACACAATGCACATCTCACAGTGCTGAGCACGTCGAATGGGCTCTCACTGGGCCAAGGCCCACAGTCTTACAAATTGCTCTGCCAAGCGGTTAAGGCATTTTCCCCCTCATTTTCAGTCTTGCAGACTGTACAATGAAATTACATCTGTAATATACAGAGTGGACATGTTGCATGCAAACATGCATTGAGAGGAACGTCTTAATTGCAATGTGGTAATATCTTAAATCCTTCTCGTATCTTGATGTTAAATAAATGATAGAGAGCTTGCCCTTGTTATCTTTGTTGAGCTCATTCTTCTATAGATACAAACAAATTCAATGCTGAATAAATAGACATAGTGGAAAGTTGCCAGCACAGGACACATGTAGTACATAGAAAGCAAAACATTTGCTGCAGCAGGTTCGAAGTCTTGCCAAAGATATGCAACCTCATTTCTTCCAACCACTGACTTTGAGGCTCAGAGGATCAGTTCTCTTGCAATAATTTATTACAACAAACATGTTGACATTGCACTGTGATGCCAAGTCATGCATTTTGTTTGTTTCCAGTTTAGTTTACTTGATAGAATTTTCTAAGGTTGACTGCAAATCAACTCCAGCGTCTGGAAGAGCGTGTTTCCTCCCAATAGGACTCCAGTGATCTTATTTGGACTATTCATTATCTATTATCAAAGCTACATTAGATTCTAGATTCTAAACATATTTTCCAAAGCCTTGCAGTATTTTCCAAAGCATTGCAATAAACAGAATGGTAATATATAGTGATAGTGCTAAGGTTTAGACAGCTTTATTGGGAGTCCAGAAATTGTGGGTGTGAGCCACAGGGGGGCTGGTTAAGTGGGGTGACAGTTGTTGGAAGAGGAGGAAAGTTTTTTAATGCATGGTTGATTGGGTGGCTGTGCTTCTGCTCTTTTCTTTGCCCTGGTGTCCCACAGTTCCTTGATGGAGGGCAGCTGACAGCCAATCACCCCCACAGCAGAGCTGACAACATGCTGGAGCTAGTCCAAGGGAGAGGAGGAGGTGGAGCTACGTCAGACAGATGATGTGAGGATACTTTTAATGAGTTAAAAAACATAAACAACACAAGATCAAATGTGGGGAAAATCAAAACCAGTTACATAAAAGCAAGTCTATAAAATGCATTTTATGAAGTGATTTAAAATGATGATACTAGCCTAAGTTCCTTCAGATGGTTCCACAGTCGAAGGGACCTGATAGCAAAAGCACATACAACTTTAGTCTTGAGTCTAGGCTGTAGGACAGTCAGGGGGACAGGTAGGACTGTGGAACAGTCCTGGGTCTAAAATCAGTCCCTATTAGAAGACATGAATGAAAACCTGCAGTATTGGTTCCGAGGACCGAGGTTGGGAACCATTGGGCTATAATAAACAATTTCTTTTTTTTCAATTAGACACCTAGAGTAACAACGATGCTCTACTGTGTTTAAGCAGGCCAACATAACAATAAAATCACTCTATTCATAAATATTTCAATTGTCTACAGTAAGACAAAAAGAGACCAGTGCTGCCAGGGTGAAGCTGTGAACAAAACAAGACACAATTTATCCATTAAGTGTGATTGCCTGTCACAAGATTAAGAAAAGATACTGCTATATATAGGGAAGTTCTGCCATTTCACTTAGCCCCTTCCCATTCCGCACTATATCTGTCACACTTAATCCCAGCATTGTTCTCTTATAGTACATTTCTATGTGATCCGTATTGAGTAATACTGTATTTTGGGACATGAGACACAAGCTAAATGTGGTGCTAGTTTAAAAAAAATAAAAGGAAGGGATGGTATTCTCTGCTGCTACTTTATGCCATCTTCATTACGACAGGGAGGTGCCAGTTTTACAGCAAGGTGGACCTATGACAGCAGAGGAGAAAGTTTAAAGTTCGATGACTAGTTGGCTTACTTCTGCTTGAAGGGATGTTCACATACAGCCCATTATAAAAGTGAGTTTAAACAAAAAGTCTCCAATGACACTAATTATCATTTAAAGCTATGGCCTAAAACTATTACAGTGCTAAAGAGGTGTGTGTGTGTGTGGGGGGGGGTATTTCATCATACCTTTTAATTATTTACTACACAAGAGGAAGCAATGAGGGGAGGCACTTGTGACTGGAGGAAATCTGGAAATGAAGGTCAATTCCAGCTCTTCTCATAGGGAACACAGATGACAAACTGAACACTCGGGCTACACAATATGGACAAGTAACATGACAATTACTTGACAGATATTGCATTTGTGATACAAGCTTTGATTTAAATTTTTTAAGGGGTAGTTTTACGTTTTGCATTCTACATTGCCTTTTGATGTGATAATAAATACTTTAGCCTTTGTGGCTCCAATAGCCTAGATTGTGGCAAGATCTTCTGTTGGACCTCCCATTGATGACATACAGTATATTATACATATTATACAGTATTGCTGTATGAGGGAGGTGTGTTTGCCAGATGCAGACCCTTTGTTTACATGTATTATAACAAGCACGTAACTCGTGATAAGCTGGGACCAGCTTGGCACTTTGTCACATTTTGTTTCAGCCTGTGGCTTCAATCAGGAAACTGAACTCCTGGCACAATAACAAGGTTACTTTAGGCTATATATTCGTTTCTAGGCATAGCTGACAAGACAGATAACAAACTAAGCTGCAGAACAATCTAACCCAGAGAAAAGAAGGTAAGCTAAAATACAGCCTAACGAGACTGAGAACCCCGCAACATTGTATTTTGTGGAGGCATCTCTGCCGGGAATCGAACTCAGGTCTCCAAATTGAGAGTCTGCAATCTAACTCCCTGCGGCACACTTTCACCCACATGACCAAAACAAGTGAACAGAGCGACCGACCAAATGACCGACATTGCGATCCTTAGAGAAGCACTAAAACCACTGAGCAAAAAATCACTATAATATAATGGTATAGTATTACTATAGGGACTTGCCGTGTCATAGTGCTCCAAGTTTATTGTAAGTGGGTATCATCATTCGTTCATTGGTTTAAATCAAAAATTGGAAACTGAAATTTTGGTACAATAACATAAAGATATCATGCAATATTGATTTTCTATTGTGTTTAGATACACCCACAAGTCAAAATAGTGTATTTCACTCATACACAAGCGGCTCTAGCGAAAATAGACAAGAAGCATAAAAAGAACGGAACAGAAAATGCTGTCTGGCTCCCGCTGCCATATTCTCTCTCCTGATGTCATCACAGACCCAGCCTGCTTGCTCCCTCTCTGCATGCCACAGAGCGTGGGGAGCACTGGGTGCGAGCCTCAGTGTGGCCAGTCTCCACTGTGACGCACAGTACCGATTCCAGTTACCACACAGCCTTTGAGTGACAAGGCAACTGATTCAACAATAGCCAACCCGTAGCATAGGGAATGCGAAGTGCTAAAATCTCTGCCTAAGGGGGCTGTTAGTTAGCTGGGCCGACACAAAAGGCAAGTTCACTTATACCATTTTGTACAGAGTCTACACTCCTTTGTGGATCTCAGAGGGCTTAACAAACTTCTCCGCTTTCTGAGATGCAGCATGCTAACTAGATGAGACAACCCATCAGCATGGACGATTAGTTTACCACTAGTAATGCCTACTTACATCTATATGGGATGTGCACAGGCAGTTCCTGAGGTTTGATTTCAAGGGCAGAATGTTCAAATTCTCTGTCCTGCCTCCTGAATCTTCTCAGCACCCTGCAACTTCACCAGGTATATGGGTGTGGTCAGGGGACAAGGTCCTGGATGGACTGGATGGTTGGTTCATTTGTGCTTAAAAAGAGGGGTAGTGCCCCTGTCACATGCCCCCTGCTCCTAGAGTATATCCAGGGCTTCGGCCTGTACCTAAATGTGGAGAAGAGCAGGACCACCGTTTATGGTCATGATATTAGACTCCAGAACAACCCAGAAAGGAAAGAATCCCTGAAGGCCAGCCTTTCCCAGAGGTTTATTGTCACTGGAGGCTGGGTCTCCATTTCCTACAGTGATTTGCATCAGCCTATGAGCGAACAATTTGCACACACACTAGTTGAGAATTGTACCTGTAATGAGTAGCTTGAGTGTGAGCACCAAAGCACTCGCATAAAGACAATAAATTCAAATCTGCCTATAATATATGAGGTTACCACCATTACCATTTCACTAGACTTACAATTCCCACATACAGTTACAATTCACTGCGTTTTGTTAACAATTCTCTGTGCTAATGACTGAGCTCAAATTGTAATTGTCAGTTGAGGTGGCACCAGTTTTGATTATGTACTGTACATGGCCAAAGGCGGGACTTAGCTAGAGAACGAGCCAATCAGAATCAATGGCATGCTCTGCAGTGCTCCGCAATGTGCCTGCAGTTTCTTGACTGCAGGTGCAGGGTAGGCATGTAGTGGCAAAAACCTTGGTTACTGTTTGATAGGTGTACCACCCACCGTTTTTTTTTGGAGGGTGCCATGCCATTGTTCCAACGGCCCATTATTCCTAAACCCCAATGGTCCGAAAACTCCATGTCTGGCTCCATCCACAACCGTGGCTTCTGACAGCCTTGACCGTAAGCTTGCTCTAACCCTAACCTCAGTGACCCCATGCCTCAACCCAACCACCTCCGAGATAACGGGCTGTCGGCTTTCGGTCCAATGGGTGGACATTTTTCGGACTATTGGGGTTTCGGAATAATGGGCCGTCGGAACAATGGGCAGTCCCCCTTTGCGGAGCAAGTTATGTTCAGGCTATCAGATTCAAATGTATAAAAAGCCCGCCTTCTCACCAATGACCTTTCTGGAAAAATGGCATCACCACTCTGCTGACTATCTGTGCTGACTGCACAGATAGTAAGTAGGAGGGAAGCTTTTTCCTTTCTCTTATGATTTATTATATCAGAGATACTGTATAATAAATGATCCTAGCGTTTTCACACCATTTGCCCACACTGGCTATAAAAGAGGGCTTCTATCAAATATCAGGTAGCTTACATTGACTATAGTTATCAATAATGAATGAAATTTACTGTTGCATATTAAGTGCTGAAATTCTTTCATAGGATTCCCGAGAGAGATTGATGTAATAGATTGCACCCATATTCATCACTGCAGCTCTGGGCAACATGAGGCCGACTTTGTGGATAGAAAATCTCAAATCTTATCAATCAGCCTCAATGCGATGACACAACATGGTATCAATGAAAAGCATTTGCCTTAATGACAGGGCAGAGATAAGCCTATTTACTTAGCATTTACACTATCTGCAATTGTCATCCAGCAATCCTCTCCAGCCTTAGGAGCAGAAACAGTGTTACTTTCCGCTGTTATATTTTATGTTTTTCTCATTATAATAGCAAAGAATAGAGAAGAACATAATTGTTATTCATCCATTTCTTTCCCATACTTCCCACTTTTGCAGTTTACTGTTGAAATTATCAGCAGCATATGTTTACATAACCCCACAGTTGTTTTATTGTGTATTTGTGCTTATATTCTATTTCATTTTCCCTGCTGAATAATTTTACTTTTGCTGCTGCAACAACCTAATTTCCCCAGGGTGGTCAACAGTATTTTATCTTAAATGCCCTGCTCTGGATCTGTATGTTGCATGTGATTGGCTATTTGTTGATTTGTTGTCTGTCCCTGAATGCGCTCATGGCTGGATTGGAAAATCCTGCGTTGAGACCATAGACGGTTGAGACATCACTAGACTACCAGCACATTGAAAGGGTAGTCACATTTCAAAACTATATGATTTGATTTTCCTGACAATGTAACATTTTCCAGTTCAATACATTACCGTGTGCTTGTTTTCATCATTCTAGGGAATTCATCCAAAATTAAAAAGTTAATGCAATAATGCAAGAGGATGAGAGTAAAAGATAAAGGTCTTATTCCTTTGGTGTACAAACAACAATTGTCAAGGTAATTATTTGGAATGGAGTGCTCCCAAAATTCGCGACAATCCACAGATTTACATAATATGATTCAATATAGTTCAGAATGTTTCTTGGGGGAGCGTGCCTTCGAACCCCCCTAGAGGAACCTTTTCTCCATCTAATGACCTCAGTATTTTTAGAACCTTAGTTTCAGTCGACACCCTGTGATCAGAGCGCCAGCAGATATCAGCACCCAGGGGACGGATATGCTGTGCAAATCTATAATTAATGGCAAATCTACATTGTATAAGTCATACAGTACATATAGAGTCATCTTGAGAAATAGTGATTCCTTTATTCAAATTATCAGATGTCAGAGTGACATTGTAGTCAATAATCCTTTGACATTCTGTTGAACTTATTTTGTACTTGACAGCATGTCACATTTACATTTTTATTCCTATAGATTGAGCCAGTCATAAACCATATTTATATATCTATCAATTGATCCAGTCACCTCAGTCATAACCTTAGTTGTCTCCTGGATTGTTTAAATGAATGTCTCATGAAAATTCCTTCATTCATTTAATGATGAATGACAATCTTTAAAGAACCATTTCTGAATAAATTTCACAAGTATTATTCCTGCCTGTCCATGACATGTTGTCTGTTTTCTAATGGTTGTTATGTTAAAGTAATCAATAACATTCCACAAATTGAACACGTAAAATAGCACTTTCCTGAGAAATACATCTCATTTAAATATGTACAAAAAGTTTATTTCAGATTATTTTAAACATGTTTGCTCCAATATTCAACAGTAGGAAAGAGAGAAGGTATAAGAGGGAAAACAAATTCTGATAAACAGCAACAGACGGCTCAGTCTGAGTCATTAATGTTCTAAATGCACATGATTCAAACATGATTCAAACTCTTGAGATTGATGTGGGCACATACATTGGAGCTGTATCTTAGCGTGACAGAATGTATAGCACACACATTGCTAATTTTGGTCAGCAATATCCACAGCAACCATGAATTCCATTGTAAAACCATGTTCATAGTTGCCACTGATGAATATATTAATATTATATAAAGTAAATGTAACCAAATACCTCTGCGATAAGCCTAGACTTAGGATGAAATGCAGTTCACATGCATTCACCATCACTTTCTCTTCATATTCAAGGATTAGGTTTTAGCTTTATCTCGAATTGAACTGCTATTCTAGTTATACTGCTGTACTGCTGCTAGAGTGACTGAGAAAGATTAACTCTTTTAAATTTGCACACCGCTCTCCTCTAGTCTCTTAATCACCAACTATGTTTATTACCACAGACAGATTTCTTACTCCCAGATGAGCTCAATAATAAGCAGATTTCTAGGTCCCTAATGGAAGCATAAATAGCGGTTGTCGTGAAGGACAGAATTAAATACGACCGTACCATGAATTAGGGGTGTCTTTACATGAACACAAAGGAACTTTTTTGCAGTTACGGCAAGTTAAAACAGAGGACAAACTTAAAAATTGTCTTGATACAAAAGCAGGACCAAAAATTGGGCTGTTACTTGATGGCAGTGAGTATTTATTCATATTTATTATTATCGGCTGTGGGTCACAGAAAGTAATGTTACACTAGGTAGAGTGGATCAAGTGATGTGAAACCATGTTGTTTCTGGGATGGGATGGGATGGGGGTCATTAACAGGGTCATATTGGGAGGAGGCTCAGCTGTATCGTTTCCATTTATTGTTTTCATAATGTGGGTGTTATGAAGCCTTTTGAGACAAACAGTGATTAAGGGCTAAACAAATAAACTTGCCTTGACTCAGAGATGTGTACACATCTTTTGACCTTTGTGGGATCTGGAATGACAATATAAGGGGATCTATAAGTAGATCTACATGTATACATTGTGTATGTGTGTGTGTGTGTGTGTGTAACCATGTGTATGTATTTTTGTACACCGAGGTGACTCTTTGACTTTGACATCATCTTCATTCAGAGGAACACAGCTCATCTGGTCCTCTTCCTTCTACCTGGATAAAGTCACACCTGTATCTCTTGAAAATTTGTACAATACGTAATCCTTATCATGCCACAATAGTTGTTGCTCATTTTCTGCTGTGAAGACAAAATCTCAGCAATCCAAACGGTGTTGATACTCTAATAGAAGATATGCAGAGCCATCAGTGCTCTATAAAGTTATAACTATAAAGTTAACTTACTAGAACTCATATGGCTATGATGAATACTCTAAATCACCCGTTGTTTTGTGCACAGCAACTTAGCTTAACCTTTCATGAAACCATCCTTGCTCAGACAGAGTAAAGCCATGAAAACCCCTTTGCAAAGTGTTTTCCAACATTTCCCACCCCAAAATGCATGTGTAATCTTTTTGATAGCTACAGTTGGCGCATCACAACTAACCTACAGCATTGATGGAAATCCATCAAAGTGTGTTTTATGCTGAATGAAAACAAAACTGACTGGCTAACGTTTGCTGTGGCATGTTGATGGCTGGGTCAGAATTTGGCATAAAACAAAATGAATCCAGTGATGAATCCTGACTGGTGTCAACAGTACAGGCTGGTGGTGGTGGTGTTATGGTGCGGTGTGTGTTTTCTTGGCACACAGTAGGCCCCTTAGTACCAATGGAGCATCATTTGAATGCCACAGCATACCTAACTGGAGCTAATTAGCTGAGGTTCAGGAGCGGGGCCACACCTCAACTCCACCTCTTCCTGTCATAACCTGTACGTCTACCTGCCCTGCACACCTGTTTGTTTTTGTTCTTCCCTTGAACCGTTTGCATTTGTGGTAGTAGTCTAATCTCCTGTGTTGGCTACTGGTAAGCGAACCCTTATGCCTTTTTTTTATATAGATTATTGTTATGAATTTGGTTCACTACCTTAGGAGCATTTGTTGGGCCATGTGACCTAGACTGAGAATGGCCTACAGGTGTCTCCTTTGGAATAACCCCTCCTTGTTGGTGTGTATCTCTTTTCCCTGTTCTGTTTATGTGATTGTGGTTGTTTGCCTGATGAAGATCCTATGACCGAAACGTCGCAATGCGGTATCGTGCAAGTGTAGACAGTGTGCGGGATGATATTTCTTTCTAAATCCCTGCTAACTGAAAACCTAACATTGAATAAACGTTCAAACTGCATTCTGTTGATGGTGTGGTCCTAGCTCCTGAAACATTGTTGCTCCCTTCCCGGCCACAGTCGACCCTTTTCCAAATGGATTCTTCCAGGAGGATAACGCACCATGTCACACAGCATGCATCGCCTCAAGATGGTTCCAGGAACATGACAGAGACTTCAGTTTACTCCAGTGGCCTCTGCAGTCACCAGATCTCAAGCCAACAGAGCACCTTCAGGATGAGGTAGAACAGGATGTTCACTGCATGAATATGCTGGAGAAAAGATCTGCAGGAACTGTGCGTCGCTATCGAGTCAGCGTGGACCGAGATCCCTGTGGAATGTTTCCAGCACTTTGTTGAATCCATACCTCACAGAATTCAGGCTGTTCTGGAAGCAAAAGTGGGTCTGGTGCTATACAGGTGTACTGAATAAAGTGGACACTGAGTGTAGTTTGCCTAGGTATCTGGGGCTTCTGGGGCTACAGCATCTCCTCCGTTGTCCTAAAGATTTAACATATATATGGAATATGCATCTGAGTGGAGAGATAATCTTTTTTTTTCTTTTTTTTTAATACTTTTACTGCAAGAAATCATAATTCATTTTCCAATTACATATACCATATATAATTTGTTCATAGCCTTGAGGGTATTTTTGCAGAAGAAAGGACAGGAAAAACATAATGAAAGGATAAATACATATACAAGCCAACAGACTAGACAAAGAGAAAAGAAAAAAAATCATATATAATGTATGGTTAGATAATGTTATAATGTAACCATTGTTATCCGAGTGAAAAGACACATTCAAAGACAATCAAGACAATCAAGTTATTCAATAACTCCACGAAGCCTATCCCCGATATAGGACAAGCACACAGTTTGTAATTCTGTTATAACCATTATTCCCTAAGCCGCACACACACTTGCATTTAATTATTCATGAGCCAGGTGGGGTCAAGTTCTCCCTACAGATGAAATATATTATATGTGTATGACTGAGTGTATGACTCATGTTGGGTACTGTCATCACAGTTCATTGGGATTTGTCACAAACCATAACGCCCTCATCCATCATTATACATTGCATTCCAGGGCTTGATTGGCCATGTCTTTACATAAATAGATTCAGTTGCTGATAATTTATTCATAAGGCCATAGAGGGAGAGCTTCCCTTCCCTCTATGTATTTATATTTCTCAGAAATGTGGAGGACAATACAGTCTGAGATCACATGACTAATTTCTGCTGACTGGCCCAAAAGCTTGGACAGAGCCACTTTAGAAAGCCTTCATGATCTGTGCTGCCTTCCCATGGAAAGAAACCTGCAGAAAGATTTCCACCTTAAGGAACTGGTGACGAGTTCAAAGCCGTTCTTGAGACTAAGGAAGATGAACCCATTGGAAATTGTTGATGTTGAAGGTGATAATTTTAGGACTGCACTCTCTCTCTCTTGTTTTCTCTCTTTCTCAGATTCAGAGAAAGCTTTATTGGCATGAATCATGTGGCATTGAGTGTTGCCAAAGCATATTGCAATAGCACAGGACACAATAAGGTACAATACAGATCTGTCTATCTTTCTCTCCCTTTCTCTTTTTCCTCTGTTCCTCTTCCTTTCCTTTCCTTTTTTTTTGCGATCATCAATTCCTTATTATGAAATGCTATTGCTTTTTTCTGCCCGCAACTAAATGATGTGTTGCTGCTGTCTTGGCCAGGCCTCTACTGTAAAAGAGTTCATTGATCTCAAATGGATTAGCCCATGATGGTTAATAAAAAGAAGAAGCTTGGCTCATATGTATTAGGGCCTTGTGGGGAAAGGTGAGCTTCGATCCACATTTCTCCACATCATTGCAATGACACCACCAGTCATCAATAGTTTTCTGACTGCCCTCTGGTGTCAGCTTCAGTAGAAGGCAACATCATTTACTTTCTTAGCTGACTTTGTCTTCAACATGGGTTAAAAAACATAATATTATTATTTGGTATTATTGGCTCATGGATGTGTGAGTTAAGGATGAGGTAACAAGAAACTGTAGAAGGTGCTGTATGGAGTGTAGAGTTGTCAAATGGTATTGACTGTGACATTGTTGACAGCTGTCATGACTGAAAAAGTGTAAAATATACAGTATCTTGGGCTCTCTCAACATTGTACATATCTTATCTACCCTGAATCTTCTTCTTTCGAGCAACACAAGTAAAGTGAGGGTGGATTCCAACCCCAGTCTGCTCTTTTAAAAAAAAAAAAAAACTCCCCCTAATGACAAACCCATGCTTATATGTATATAGTACATATATTATAGGTAGCCTATGCCTACAAGCATGTGTAATCAATGTCTGTATGTGACTGTGCATGCACATGCAACTGAGTTATAAAGCATTAACACACATTGTCTTACAAAGACAAATAAACCTGCTGTAGATCCCAAAAACAGTTACGTACATCCACGTAATCCAATATGGGAGCATGGGTGACCTTCAGGATAACTATCTACCCTTTATACACTAATAGCAAAAACTCTATGAACAGCAAGGACCAGTTGGAGTTGTGCTACATTAATATCTACCTGGCAACAGAAGCTGTCATCACGTGGATGCCACTTGACTCCTATTAAAATCTGCTTCAGCCAACCTGTTTCCCCCTCCTTGCATTAGCTTGTCCAAGGTCACTGCAAAAAAAAAAAAAAAAAATCCACAATGTAACCTTGCAGGTTGTCAAATCAGGCTGTGTGTCCCTGGGGTTTCCCTCGACTAACACCAGGGTTGAGCAGGTTACTGTCAAACTGTAATTCATCACAGATTTCTTAGTAGTTGCTTAAAAATGTAATCTGCAACATATCGTGTTGCTCCAACTCAGTAATGTAATAATGTTTATATTTACCTCTATAAATGAAAAGGTTGTTTAAAAGTACAGTATGTTTTGGAGATACATTTTGAAGGCATTTCTGCTTTTTTTCCCCCAGCTTTTTTTATTTTTATTGTTTATTGTTTTTTATTGTTTACAGTACATAGTGGAGGAGGCAAGTTGGTGCTAAAAGATTGGATGAGAGACAAAGGCTCTGCATAAGCCACATGCAAACCTGCTGAGCCACCAAGACGCTCCATCTAAAATAATGTTTGTGTGTATAATCTCACAACATTTGCACATTTGATTAGGCCTATTGTTGGTGACAGGTAGGCAGGAGACTCTCACACACTGAGCTTGTAACCTTAATCAGGTATGTCATCTCAAACAATGCAAAACCATATCTACAAAAGCTGCCCACAGGAAACCAATGAGATCACCTCAATCCACAGTCTTTCCCTATCGGTTCTGGTTCCATTACATTGGGTGAAACAATAAATAAATGCATAGGAAAGTCCACAATAGGAAATATTCAACAGGTGAAAAACTACAGAGGCAATTGTATTACAAATGTATTTCAGTACTCTCTCTCTCTCTCTCTCTCTGTATGTGTGGGTGTACGCGCGCCCCCCACGAGGTTAGAAGTTAGGGAATTAATGTCAGGCAGTGGACTGCCCTTGCAATTCAAATGTGAGCCTGCATTACTGCGTGTGTATGGCCCTGTGTGAATCGGAGTTGAGCTGCCTCACTGAAATACACAATTAAGATGTAGAACAATGTTCACAGAGATCTCGAGAGGAAAGTTATTCCAGCGCATTGCTTGCATATAAAAATGGCTGAACGATGTTTCGACCTACTGCGCACTGTCCGGCGCTCAGCGCTCTCAAACTCGCAAAGGCTGATAAGTTCTCTGAAAGAGGCAGGGGGTATTCATACAGGAGTGAGACTCGCCCAATATCCTCAACAACCTAGAGAGCTGCAAAGTTAAGAAAAAAAAAAAAACATTCCGGTGATTTCAGTTAAGAGGAACAATCCCTACTATTGACTCCAGTCCTCCTGGTGCGACCAGGCGCGCAACAGAAGGTGTGCGCACACGGGCGAACATTTGTCCGTTTGATTCCGTTAAAGAGAAAACCAAGTGGAAAAAAAGTTAACCCAGCGACAGAGGGAAACCCGGGCAGCTACAATGTCCTTTTCTGCACCTGGTCAGCGGAACTCAAGGAGGTCTTCAGCTGCGGCAGCACGTGGAAACAAACCACCGGACTTGGAGATGTCGGAAGCCGCGTCTGGCGCCCATGAACCCGGGTCACCTGCCGGCATCATCAGGTTGTCAGCAGGGGACAAAATGCCCGAGGACGGCAACACTCACGCCGGGGACGGCCCTGTTCACACCGCAGTCATTCACCCGTACCTGTCTCACCCCCGGATGTCTGTGCGGATGTCGGTGTACAGCGCCGGGGTTCGACCGGTCCTCACCCGCGCGTACCTCCAAGGACGCGTGTATAACTTTCTGGAACGGCCGTCCGGCTGGAAATGCTTCGTCTATCACTTCACAGTGTGAGTGCTTTTAATTTCTTAATTATCAAGATACACGGGGCATTCAAGGGTATAATTGCAGTTCTAAGATCCCAATTAAATACGCAGTTAATTGCGCTGATAGAGCCTGGGTAGCCCTCACTACAAAGACCTGTAATAATCCTGTCAATTTTAGAAAGACTGCGCAGATATGACAACAAAACTCCAAGTCTCTGTAGGAATATTATAGCAATATTATAGTGATGCCATAGAAGATAAAAAAAAATTGCCATAGCACCATCACAATTAAGTCTCACAGACACAGAATAAGTCCCCACAGAAGTATTATAGGAATATTATACTGATCTTTCATTTGGGAGAGTACATTTTCCCTGGCACCATCAAAGCATTTAATTTTCCCAGACAGCTTTCAGTGCTGGAACACAGGAGTGACGCTGCTATTTCTAGTCTGTTCAGTGAGGCTGTAACAGTTGAACTTTTAAAACCTGTACACAACATTACAGGGTTTGTTTTTATAATTGTCTTTTTATTACTGCATTTTTCCACATTTACTGCCTTCTTGACTGCAGTCTGAAAGGCATATGAGACTCCACTCATTCTTAGGGCCTGGAGAGACATGAGGCAGTCTCTACTACCTGGTCTTGTGACAACAATATTGTCTGTGTATGAGAGTGTGTGACCTTGAAAAATAAATAATGCTGCTACACACTTAGTAACAAGCATATTATTTGGAGTATCCGTTGTGTGGTATGTGGTGGATTTTATCTGCTGAAGATTCACTATTCACTAACATGGAGTATTGAAGCTATCAGATTATGGTTCATCACTTGATGATAACTGAACAAAATCCTAAATTGATGTGACAGCTTTGTCATGTACTTTGTCAATCTGTCTGTTTTGGCGAAGGAATGAAATGCAGCTACTTCTGGTAAATACCTCTGGTGTCCCAGCCAGCCTTTACACCACCGGTGGCTGTTGAAATGCCAAAGTACTGCAGATGATACATTTGTTCTCGGTATCGCCCATGTCCAAGAAACTGACCCTTTACACAATGGATCCAGACTGGAGTGTTCAGGCCATGGTTGAGGAATGTGGGATTTGACCAGCCATGATCCCCCCCCCCCCCCCCCCCCCCCCCCCCCCGTTCCAGCTCGCCCCCCATGTGTCCTGTCTGTCCCCACTCGCTGGCACTGATAGTAGGCAGCTAAACTTGGCAGCCTGGCTCCTTTGGAAGAGGTAGTGGCCCCGCCTGGCACTGCCACCCTCTGACCCTGCAGCGCTGGAAGGGGTGCAGGGGAATGCAGCTTGTCGGCGCGGGTTAAAGTCCCAGTGATTCATAGGAAATGCGATCCAACACAGTACAACCCAATACGTTACAGCATTACCCAACACAACATAACGACACAATGCAAGACACGACAATGCAACCCAACAAGTAACACAACACAACAGCAGGGATGCTGGTGGCCACTGGGACCAAAGGACCCTGTTAGTTTTAGCATCCACAATTGAGGCATTATTTGACTGTACTTTCACAGTTGTTATAGCTTTGTAAGGTTGGTTAAGGTTATGGTAAAGTTGCTTATGGCTATGGTAAAGTTGGTTATGGTAAAGTTTCTTATGTTATGGTAAAGTTGCTTACGGTTATGGTAAAGTTGCTTATGGTTATGGTAAAGTTGCATATGGTAAGGTTTCTTATGTTATGGTAAAGTGGCTTATGTTTTGATCTTTCTGTAATTGACATTAGTATAGTGTAGTTGAGATGAAACTCTCCAACTTTGTCTCAATCCTAAAATACAAAGAGGCGTTAAATTTTGGTGGAAGGCTGTGCTGTTTGGATGAATAACAGCCCAGGGGGGTTTTTGGGTTTGGTTTGGTACCTTGTTTTGCAAGGGTGTGAGTGGGAGGAAGGCAGTTAAGAACAAGCATGGCCTTATCACTGACCCAGAACTACAGCTTCAGAGAGACCCAGGGCCTTATCAGAACTACCCCTGTGTGTGCGTGTGTACGTGTGTGTGTGTGTGTGTGTGTGTGTGTGTGTGTGGGGTGTGGGTGTGTGTGGGCGTTTGTGCTCTCAGGGAGGTCTGTTTGCTCCTGAAAAGTTTGTTCCAAAAAGTAACAACATGACTTCCATTTAGCATGCATCCAATTAATACATTATTTTCCGTACTCTCTTAAAAGATAAACCTCTTGGGAAGAAAGGACATTCAGCCATGATTTCTAAATAATTTTTGGCTGTCTTAGCATAACACTTGTTTGGTGTTTCACTGTAGATTGCAGTATATTAGCTGCGACCAGCAGCTAGTATGAGTCACTCTGACAGTGTGTTGGTCCCAGAAATAAAAAAAAAAACTTTACTGCCATATTTGCCATTGCAGGACACAGCTATAAAGACTCTATGGCCCCTTTCACATCTGGCATTAACATGCCTCTCGTATCCGGACTGTGTCTATATATCTTTTAGGTGGATTACATTTACACCTGCCAATAATATGCGTCTCATTCATCCACATTGGGATCAGATTTAACCCTAAAAAAGCCCCTCTGTTCTGTGAAACAGTTGTGGTCAGGGCTCTGGGTAAACATCTACACACAACCAACCTAACCCTCACCAGACTGTCATGTACGTCACTTGCTCTTGTAATATTTACATTGTTTAAAATTGACAGTAAATGTCTCGCTTGTTCCCCATCCATGAGCGTCCTGACAATCCATTTTTGAAAGTATACTGTCCAAGCTGCCTGCTGCCTGTGTGTTTTTCTTGCGCTATCCAATCAAAATCCGATCACCCACGATACATGTTAATGCCAGGTGTGAGGCGGGCCACACCAAAGATCCTGCTGTAATCCCAAACAAGTCAATGTGGGGCAAAACTGCAGTTTAACACAAAAGACGTGCTTGTTAAACTGATAAAGGTGATATTTTGAACTGGCACTGCATGTTCACAGAATGGATCCAACTGATACAACGCAGCAGCTACGATTCTTACTGGAGCAAAAAGACGAGATCATATCACCCCAATTTTACTTTAATCTATCCATTGGTTGCTTATTAGATTTATAACTGATTTTGAAGATTTTATGATCATTTTAAGGCCTGGTTAGCGCTGGCACTAAGCTTTATCATTGCCCTTTTAATATGAGGCAGATTGTAGCCTGAGGTTGGGAAGTTTCCTATTGGCTGTTCCGAAGTCTTGATTAAAAACTTTGCCATCAGTGCGCCAAGACTTTGGAACAACCTGCCTGATAAAGCAGTATTATCTTTTAAATAACCTCTTAAATCTCACATATTTTTATTATTTTATTTTTTTACTTAATTTTGACCTGCCTCTTACGTGTTGCTTTTCTGTTCTTGATTGACTTTTTTCAGCTGATTTTAATTTGATCTTTTTATTTGTATCTGCTCCTTTGTAAAGCACTTTGCAGCTGTGTTTTGAAAAGTGCTACACAAATAAAGATTACTGCTGTTGTTGTTCCAAACAGGAAGAGTGACAGTAACACCTAGTGACATGGTCAGCAGCGTCATTACTAACTCTCATCCCATCCTCTGCTTTGTCTTTACACTCACTGCACAGCAGACTGCAAGCGAACCTGTCCATCAATAATAGATAGGAGGAATGCTTTGAGCTTTTGTTTAGAGTTCAATGGTGCCCAAACCAGGCTGCCAGTGCCAAAGGGCCCATACAGTCTAGAGGTAAGGGAAGTGATATATTTCATTACAGTTACAGTAGATATGGACTGAACAGGTAGATAGTCAAAATAAAGCATGCACGGTGGCTAGGGATGGGATGATATACTGTATATCGAAATTCAATGTATCGCAATACAAAGATGTGACAATAGCTACATTTTATTCTGCTGTAATAATCACAAATGAGACGGCTTGCCCATCACAATTGCACAAGCTTTCCACAGAAATTATATTATTTGCACTTTGTAATGACATGTTTAAATTGTTTACAGTCAATGGCATCGCTAGAAAGATTGTCACTGAGCTTTTATTTATTAAATTGTATCATGGTTGTACTGAATCATGAACAAAGTTTAACCATTAGCACAGCACAGCATGGGCTTTGGTTTGGAAAGTTTGGAGTTCATTTTGTGGGCTTTTTGCTCTGTCTTTGTAAATGTCTTATTTTCTGTGGTTTGATAAGGTTTGTATGTCTAACTGACCACTCTCACACCTGGACACAAGATCTGAAGAGTCACTTGTTGCTTCCACCCCAACTAGTGACCATTCTTGCTCCTTGTTCGCCAAGCCCTGCTGCTCTTAATGGACAAATTTGCTCCCACTTGCACAGGCAGCACACTGTGGATGTCACTTTACAGAACACATACAGATACCGAACTGCTGAGCCATTTTGTTCTGTTGAATTTCCTGCTTGTTCTGTTCCCTCAGACAGGACCTGCTGGTTTGTTAACTGTGTTACGCTCCGGCCCAACTTCCCCCAGCAGGTCTCTCCTCGCTCTTTTATCTGTGTTGACGTGTGGCGAGCGTGCACGAGCCTGTGCGTGTATCTGCTACGTTAAGGGGGGTGTTTGGATTCCTGGCTAGCCTTCAATAAACTCAGGCCGTGTAGTATGAGGCGATAAGAGCTTCCATGGTGCAAACACTGACCGGAAACTGTAACTCCCTCTTATGCATAGTTTCCATCAGGTCCACTCATATAGTAAACATACAGTGATTCTTTAGGTTTTCTCTGCAGTATATTAAAGACAGTATCAATACTACGGCAATAGGTGGATACAGTGGAGACTGAGGCACATGCATGAACAATGTGAGGTTGAGAATGGCTCATCATGACCTATATTGCATGTCAGCCCCTCTTTGCTTTCCCATCTTTCTCCACTGCCACTACATAAAAAAGAATTCTACCCTCCAAACGTTTATGAATAGCTGTGAAAACGGATCACTAAAACTTATTTGGTGTTACAAGGTGCTTTATTAAGGTGCCATAATAATTTGCTTGCTCGGTCTTTGTTAAATATGAACTGCCCTTTTATTTTACTCGCCAGCTTATAAGAAAATTAAACAATGATAAAAAAAGATTTATTAAATTTGTGTTGAGGAGTTTAAAAGTCAGAAAATCAGGAGAGAGGCAAGGCCACCTAGGTGAGTGTTAGTTCTGTTTCTGGTGTGGTGGTAGACCGACTTGAAGCCTTATCTCGTAGAAAAAAAATATCTTTATCTCAAGCCAGTTGAGGAGTTACAGGCGTCTTATTGTTGCTGCTGCTGAAACACTGGTGACCTTGGAGGGGAATAAGGAGAATGTTAAGGAACATTTCATTGTGTGTGTGTGTGTGTGTGTGTGTGCGCGTGTGTGTGTGTGTGTGTGTATAAACCTGTGTGCTCCTTAGATGTGTGTATGAGCCTGTATACTCACTATCTGACATGTTTATCATGTGTCCTGCATTCAAATGGTCGAGTTCAAGGGGTTCAGTGTTTTCTGAAGAGGGCTGTCCTTGAGTGGTAGTTCAAATTCAGTCAGATACTTTCCATGCCAAAAAATATATTACATTGTCCTGTCACTTTTTTGAAAGTTGCTCAGAGGCTTAGAAACTCAAATTAAACACCAAAGTTGACTGAAGTTATGCTGTCGAAATCAAAGTCTGAAATATTGACAGTGAAATGTTGAAATATGGAGTGAGAAGATTCATGTTTGTGAGAAGCTTTTTTCCCCTGCTAGTCTCATTTAATGGTTCTCTGCTATAATCAGACACTTGATGATTACAAGTTATGTAAATCTTTGATCAAAGGAACATTAAGTTCTGAACATTTTGGCCAAATTATCACCCAGGATTTTAAGAGCCCAGTCAGACTTCAACTTCCTAATGGATAAAATAAGAGTAAGAGTTTTGAAATATAAATATATGTTAGTTATAGCGTTGCAATCTGCATGTAACACTTTGACGTGATGCTTTAATCAATAATGTATGTTCTGCTTTGGCTCCTACAGGTTCCTCATCGTTCTAACGTGTCTGATCCTCAGCGTTCTCTCCACCATAGACCAGTACCAGGCACTGGCTTACACCACGCTCTTCTGGGTGGTGAGTGTTGTGTGTCTAACCCTAGCCTTAACCCTAACTTTATTAAGTCTATTTAAGTCTTCATTAACCCTAACCCTAAGTCTAAAATCACTACCTGAGATAATTCCCCAAAAGGTTTTTTGTTTGTGTTTGTCTGATTGTTAGTTTGGATTTACCTGTGCAGGAGGTTTCAAATTAAAGACTGGGTCACACTAGATGATTTTCATACTGATTCTAAACCCGACTGGACCATCCCGACCGCTGGGGCTGGGGGTGGGGGGCGGCATTCGAGCCAGATTATCCTGTAGTGTGTAGTGTAAACAGGCTCAAGACTGGAGACTTTGGTCCGACCAATGACTCCAGACCAGTTGGAGCACAAAAATATTTTTTTCCAATGTGTTTGATTTGGTTGGGTCCCGTCTGGTCGAGCTTGTGTTGTGTGAAGCGGTCCAAGAATCACAAGACTGAAATCTGAGAATACCATGGCAACAGCCAATGGGAGTTTTCACCTGTAAAAACAACAACTCCCACTCCAGTAGATAGTTTACATCATCAGATATTCCCAAATCCCCTTGCTCCACTCTCCAAAACGATATAACGTGGCAACGTGCCTGGATCAATTCACATATGCAATTACAAATGACTCATACAAAATTCTTCACTTCGGAATACATTTGTAATATTTAGTCGGCACGTGTTGGGAAAGACAGTCAACAGTCTGAACTAGGCTTAGTAGCATCCTAGTCTGTTTTTTTTACATTTCGCCTTGAAACTGCTCCACCAGGTGGCAGCAGTGAATAACATCGTCTACCTCAAGTAGAACATCAAAAGTAGAACATCTTGCTCTTTGCAAGACATGCAGCATCATTAGATACAGGTTGTATGGAATCTAATGGAGCACTTGCAGCACCCCAAAACTATTTTTGTGTCTGATAATAGCAGTTGGTATGCTGTGAGCTTGTTCCCCACTCAGAGGGATTTATGACCCTGATCAATGGTCCATGACAACACACTGAATCTATCTATATATCACTGTATCTGAAAGATCAGTTGAAGTAGGTCGATCGGAATTTTTGCAGAATCTAACTCTCAAGAGCAAGATACACTTTTTTCCCCACAGTAGCACTATTTAAATTCTGGATGCAGCCTGTAGCCTGTTTTCTCTGTTGCTACTCTCTCTACCGCATCCCTTGACTTTGACCATCTGCTCAGCACTTTTGTCTTGTTTGTTTTTATTAGCTGGCATCTGCATTGTAGACCTGATCTGATGTATTAAGAAGTAGTTAGGCAGTATTATTGATTCCATTCTGCCTCAAATAACTCATTTATATATATAAAAAGATAATAAAGATGAAAACAATAAAACCAACGAGTAAACAGACACTGAGTCATTCTGAAATTATTTTGATTATTATTTTGACAGTGGATGTTTTGGATAAACCTGGTTTGATAAATAACAGGATACATTTTAGGTAAAAATGGAAATGTTTTGTCAGTTTATATCATCAAATTCTATTTTTTATTGTGTTTGTATCTTTCTTTTGAAATGGAGTAGCAGGAGCAATCAGGACTGTGATTGCCATGATGTCGCTAAAACAGGCAAATGTCAAACCTCAATTTCGGTTGTTTCAAAAGCAATTTCAGAGGTTGACTCATATGCCCACTGCCTCACAAAAATCCAATTTAGGGACACTTACATTGAACTATATAGAATTTATGAACTCCCTGATATAATTTGCACTCAAAACAAACCATTTTTAGGGTGTCCTGGTGGCTGAGAAGGGCTAAGGCACCTGAGCTTGTGGAGACCACGAAAATCAATAGTAAATGGGATAAACTTCACCCTGAGACGCCAGCTGTTGAGCAAAATGCTCTTGTGTTTGGGTGATGGGTGAGTCAGCCAAGCTGAGACAAAAGAGAGGGAAAAAACAGTCCCCCTGTAAAGGATAAAAAGGAGTGGGGGATTAGCTTTGAGAAGGCTTGGAGTGTGGCCGACACATGTGCCACATGTGACATTAAAGTTCACCTTGGCCCGTAGATAATGGGATTAAATGGTGTTGGTCTTTAATGAATCTCAGATGAACCTATGGCTTCATTTTCGGGATTAGCAGGCTGGCTGGTACAAAGGCCTCCGTATGTGGCACAGAATTGTGATTAAACATTAACAGATCAGCTGTTATATTCCATCCTCAACAAATGTGACAGCAAATAAGTGTGTATATGCGTGTGTGCAAAAAAATGGCAAAAAGCAATCGTGCACTGGGACGAGGACATTGTTGCAATTTGGGTTATATGTTTTTTATCCACTGGTATTTAGGAAAACATGAACATGGATAGAAAATAATCATTTTCTACTAGAGAGCATTTTTATGGCAAAAACGTCATGGGACTGAGATGTGAAAGGACATGATGGTGGACCTGGACTTGGTCTTCAGCCTCTGGAAACACTCGACTTGGACCCTCGTTCAAACCCATCTCACCTGACTTCCAGTATTGTCTTGACTCCTCTGTGTCTGTCTCTCTTTCTCTTCTGCACACATAATGAATATGTTTTGCTAGGGGTAAAATTACTAAACCAACCTAAATCTCAAACATGCACCTTTTCCATCTTCTATCGCAAAGGGATTATTTTGTTCTTGTGCATAAGCCCAAGCCCCTAATGTGCTATCTAGTCAGAGATTTGTCCTGACCCTGTTCCTCTTCCTTTCTCTCCTCCCCCACCACAGAAGCTTCTCCTTTGTCTTGTTTCTCTCTCATTGCACACAAGGTTAACACAGTGACCACTCTGTTCTTTACGTGGGGATGCAGCACAGCCTGATAATCATGTTTTTAGCTCTTGTATTTAGCCAGGTGCTGGCATAAAGTAGGCTACCGTTTTCATTTTTTGAAAGCTTCCCCATAGGATCCACATTTTCAAAAGAATTTGTGTTGGGACCCAAAATGATTTTGTGTGCTATTAAAAGTATTACCACATTTTATTCATTTTATCTCACATTGCAAAAGAATGCTATGGCAGCATAACATAGGTGGTAGCTCTATACAAAATAAAAAAAATTCTTGTTATTCCAACTGAAACAACTTTTTGTTCAGAATATTTTGAAGATCCATTTTCATCTTTTGGTATAACCTGCTATAGTCTTTTGTGCCTGCTTATGCAATTTTTCTGTATCTCCGTTTGTTGTTTACAGCGTGTATTTTTTTAGATGGCACATTCAGTTTGTTTTCAACCCATCCTTGAAGCAGATTTCCTCAATACATAAATTAAGAACAAAAAACAATTTATATATTAGCTTCCAAGAACACAATTTAACATGTTTTTTAATCCTAATTTTCTTGACATTTTAATCTTTGGCTGTGACAACGAAAAACGCCTCCAATAATTCCAACATCCAAATGACTCCTGTGGAATGAAGCATCTTTCGCCTGAATCCTTTAGTTTGCTAATCGCTCACTGCAAATGGATCAAGTCAACGTTAAAAATCTATGAAAGACTATTGATTCACTTTCAGTCAGCTTAATTTTCAAATGCCTGTCAATGATTAACAGACGTGTGAAGGTAATTGCTTTCTCATTCAGACCAGTTCATTAATTGCCACATGTTGAGTGTAATTGTGTGCTGAAATTGATTTTTGGAATCTATTTGTACTCAAGGAGCAATAGTGGAAACTTGAATGGAATCTAAATAGAGCAGGGTGCAATCATATGAACTTCATGCTTAGCATTTTAGACATTGGACATAAGATGATTTGACAGATTTTAGTTATGACAATGTACATAATAAGAAGAAGAAGAACGAGATCAAGAAGTGGTTATTTTTGATATTACATCAAAATTAATATGTATGCAATAAAGGTTGATATTAGTAAAGTATTGGTGAAGAGACAAGATCAATTTCCACACCCAACAGGCCTGAGTACATTTAGCAGCTAATGGATTGGTGTGGCACAAATTAAACACTGACAAAGCGTGTAGCATGCTGAAAGAGAATCAATAATCCTTAATGAATTTCAGTGAAATGATCAGGTTGGTCTGGCAAGCCGCAATTTACAAAAGCAAGTGAGTCGAGAGAGTTAGTTGTGCGACATTTTACATTTACAGCCAAACTACAATATCTGTTTTAAAAAACATTTTTCCTCAAGTCTGAACAGCTATTCAGTTACTGCATTGAATGACTTCTGTAAAGTGACATCTGATTGTTTTTCGATCCACCTGTGCCTCTCCCTCATTTGTCTGTTCTTTCCATACGTTTCTCTCACAGGAGATAGTGCTGGTGGTGTTCTTTGGTGTGGAGTATTTTGTTCGCCTCTGGTCAGCAGGTTGCCGGAGTAAATACGTTGGCGTCTGGGGCAGACTGCGCTTTGCAAGGAAGCCAATATCTATTATAGGTAGGGACATGATCCACACAAACCCACACACACATACACACACACACACACACACACACACACATACTTCTTCAGTAATGAGAATATGTTGTGCAGGCGAATAAGCATGGACACACAAACAAACGTATCATCCCACTTACCCACACGTGCGCGCGCGCACACACACACACACACACACACACACCATTTAAACAATATTTGTAATTTCTTGGTAATACATGCTGAGTTTCATGCCAAAATGAGATATATACTCTGACAAAATATTTGAAATTAAGCATGAAATTAAAACTCTCACTCGAATATTATTTGCTCTCTTGAGCGTTTTACACTCAAAATAGGAAAACCTTAGAGGATGTAGTTGTTGTTGTTTTTTTATTAAATATTGAGCAGTGAATATTAGTATTAGTTTTATTTGTAACTCCCCCCCCCAAAAAAATGGAGATATAGTGTTTTCTAATGAAACCTAACATAAGTTTCTAAACATAATGTTTCCCCTCTAGCTTATACAGTATATTTGCTTTTTCTGCTTTGACTTTTCCAGGCCTGATATGTTGGACAGCACTTGATTCTTGCTTTAGGATCCATTTTGTTATGCTGCATCTCTATATAGCTCTGAATACCTTTGTAAAGCCATTCTGTCTCTGTCAATACAGACCTGATTGTAGTTGTTGCCTCAATAATTGTGCTGTCAGTGGGATCCAAAGGCCAGGTGTTTGCCACCTCTGCTGTTAGGTAAGTAAGGTGTACGGTGTGTATGTGTGTGTGTGTGTGTATGTATATGTGCGTACAAAACTACATGTTTTTAGTGTAAATGCAGTGTTGAAACAAGGCATTATTTTGCAGAGGGATTCGCTTCCTGCAGATCCTGCGTATGCTCCATGTGGATCGGCAGGGAGGGACGTGGCGTCTCTTGGGTTCCGTTGTCTTCATCCATCGACAGGTAGAAACATTTCCAGGTTCAACAGCACATTTCAGGTTCAACACAGCGGGGTTAGTAAGCTGGAAGCTTCATTACACGGCTATACTTAATTCTGAGTGGCCAAGGAACGCATTCTGAGTTCCTTGTACTCCTGAATAACAGGCCGCTGTGTCACATCTAATCATATCACTGTGCAGTCTTCAGAGAGGTACAAACGGTCATTTGGTCCCAGTGTGATGAGATTGTGGGATGACGTTAATGGATTTCTGTCTGACCTGACTGTCTAATGTGACTTCTTGTGGAAGTACATGTTTGTATGTGTGTATGCTCTATTTTTAGTCTGTGTTTGTCCTGTTTGAGTTTGTGCTCTATTTTGTGTTGCTGGTGATGGTTTCTGTGATAATGCAATTTTCCTTCTGGGATTAATTAAGTACAACTACTAGTAGTGCTACTACTACTACTGCCTACTACTACTACTTCTACTACAACTAGGACTACAACAGTCAAGAAGTCCAGTTGTTTTTATTGATTTCTAATCAAATTAACTAGCAACACCTTGTGCCAAAAATACATTAATACTTGGTTACTGCAGAGAAACACTCTGCTAACCGAGGTTAGAAACAGATTTTCTGTTATTACCTTGAATTTATTCTGTTGCAGTGTAGCCTATTGATGCCAGCTACATTTCTGTGGTTGCAGTCCTTCTGAACTATTTTTTGGACAAAAGCTTGTAAATTACTTAAGCTTATGATAAAATAATTTTAAATCAATATTTCATGTCAAATGATTGTCTTTGGTAAGAAACTGCATATCAAGCAGGATAATATACAGGGAGACAGTGATTATTTCAGAATAAGCCCCAAGAGGGAATCAAGAGCCTGATGCAAAGCAGAGCTACATTATGTACATTATCTCTTACATAACTGCACACCACATAGTTTATTAAACTGCTTATACCATGGCCACTTGCTGGAGATAAAAAAACATACATGCTATTAATTTGTCTTCTGTAGAGTAAAAGTGTATTTGTGCTTTGCTTCAGCAAACATTCAGAGTGATAATCCTTGTGCATCTAGCAGCTTTCTCAGAAACTAACCCCCTATTGCTTGACAGGTACCAGTTTTAGATATCCAGCTGATGCTAGCAAACATGCTAGCATCAGCTGGATATCTAAAACTGAATAAATACTTCACTTCTTAACACCAACACTACTTAACTAGCTCTGTTTGTATTTACTGAACAGAAAACCAGCAATATAACAATAGCTACAAATGTATTAACACAAGAGTAAACTTTGGCTCACCTGGCTTGGTCCAAGTAGCATGCTACTTAAAGATTAGTCAATTATAGTCTCCTCTTCAACTATTCTAGTGTTAAATTGTGACAATGAATATAAACCTCAAATAGCATCAAATCAATATATTATTGCATAATTTAAAAAAGAAGATAAAACCACTGCACTAACTCACTAATAATGAGTTTTTACCAGCATTAGACGTGCATTAGTGTGGTGTAGGTCTCACCGCGGCTCTATCCTGGATCGTGTTTGGAATAATCTGCTGCTCCTCTGTAATGCTCTGAGCGATCTGAGACTGACAGTTTTGGGCCGAGACACGTAGAAGAATTTCAGTAATCAGGAATTCAGTCCAATTTAGTGCAGAGAGCAATCCGGCACTGTGAGCGAGTAAATACAATTTAAATGGCACAGCAGGCAAGTGCAAAGTCACAATTCACTTAAAGAGCGCTCAAAAGGCACCAGTCCAATAACAGTTAAACAGGATCAAGGGCCAAGCCCAGACGGATCGCTTAAGCAAATCATACACAGCTCCTTATTGAATCTGCCACAAGACACTTCATAGTTATTTTAAACGCACCAAGAGAGACCAGCTCTTTCAGGTTTAAATAAATTTGCAATGATTTAACGGTAATCTGAATGTAATCAACTCCCCTCCAGTGAATTGAGTATTCACCCAGGCTATAGTATAAACAGTTACTTTATAGCTGCATAAAGCAGACTGAGGCAGAAATATTTTTGAATCTGGTTTAAATTGGACTGCTACTTCCAATGCACTTATTTACCTTGCAAGCCACTTAAACAGGCTCAAATACAGGCACATCACCTATGGGATAAGATAAATCAAGTACTCCCAATGCTTTTTCAAGTCCTGAAAATGTATTTAACTATTATTGACGATGTCTGCCATTGTCTGTTTAAAGTAGAAAAAAAGTGCACACATCAAAAAAAAAAAAAAATTCTACACGGGTAACACATACCCGTGCCTGACGAAGATCTCTGTGAGATCAAAACGTTGTCTTGCCTTGCCATTAAAATCGCTGTGAGCTTTTAATACAGTGTGTGGATTCTAGCTTTTCTTCTCTGGCATTGTCTGTTTACATTCTGCTGCTGATGCATTGTTATATCATGGAGGAATATGATTAAACATACATGTAAGTAAAGATCCCAAAGTTGTATAATTCTGTTTGAAATATGTTGTGCATTTTTGCATGTGTATTTCAGGAGCTGATCACTACCTTATACATTGGCTTTCTGGGCCTGATCTTCTCCTCGTACTTTGTCTACCTGGCAGAGAAAGATGCAGTGGACAGCAGCGGCTCTACTGAGTTCGGCAGCTATGCTGATGCCCTGTGGTGGGGCGTGGTAAGAATCTGTGTGTGTGTGTGTGTGTGTGTGTGTGTGTGTGTGTGTGTGTGTGTGTGTACACAGGATAGGTGTGTGTGCAGGGGCTTTGTCAATCAAAAGTGTGCTTTGTCCACTACGGTTAGACCTATATATCGGTTTGCCAATATATCAAGTCTGAATTGATCCAGTCACTGTCATCCACCTCTGGTGTGATGGATATGATGCAGTTTTTCTGATTACATACTTATTGTAGAAGTGATCAATATTACACTGGTTGTCTATGGGATGCTTAACCTGAATTGATTCTAATGACACATTTTGATTGTATGTGTATGAATATATTATTAACATTAACATTAACATGGAGAGTTGTAGTGAGTTGTAACGTTCTTAATGCTGTTTTAGAGGCTTTTCCACCCTGCCTAGTCGATAAATCTGAGGGAAATACTAATTTCTTGTATTTTTAAATTATTATTTATTCATGTATTTATTTATTTATTTTTTGCCTGAAGATATAATATAAAGATAATGAGCTAAATATTGGCTATCAGCAGCTTCAATCCAAAAATATCTGTATCGAACCCTATTCACCACTTGCCTCTGTACTCCACATGTACAGTGTGTCCACATGTGAATGTCACTATGTAGGACTGTATTACTGTCCAGAATAGTTTACAGATTAACTTTCTTGCATTAATTCTAATTCCATTCTTTTTTCAAAGGTGACAGTGACCACTATAGGCTATGGAGACAAAGTGCCACAAACCTGGATTGGCAAGACCATTGCATCCTGTTTCTCAGTCTTTGCCATTTCCTTCTTTGCTCTGCCAGCAGTAAGTGGAAAGAAAAATTGCTGGAGGCTTAGCAGGCTGAGGTGTAAACCACATACTCACAATGTTGTGTGTTCAGATCCTGATCATATTCCATGCCTCTGTTGTGTTTCCTATCACATCCAACTGTTAGCAATCTAATAAACAATCCCTGATAAACTGGTCGTGTTACATGTCTGTCTAGTCAAGGGGAGCATGTCCCAAAGTTTCCTTCAACTTAATTCAGACAAAACTGTCGTAGACAAAGTCTGTAGACAAATTCAGTTAGACTTTTGGTCCTTTAACACCATATATTAAGAATACAGTAAGTACCCAGGAATTTAGGAGTTATATTTGATTCATGTCTAAAGCCACAGCAGCATACTACAAAGACATGTTTAGACATGTTTTACCAGTGTAGGAACATCGCAAAGATTTGTTTTTAACAATGCTTTATACATGCTTTTACATTATTGTGCACTGGCTACTGACTACTAACGACCTATTCTTCTGACTATTGAAAAGCCATAGAACGGCTGTGTAGAATTCTCCTGCCACATTATGGATGAAGACAAAATGCACATCACAGGATCATGTTACCCCCTTTTTTGTTAAGCTTTTCTTACATCTACATTTCAAAACAAATCTGATTGCAATTAATGCTTGGCTAGTTGAGGTAACCGCTAAAGATACACCATTTTCCAGGAAGTAAAAGTAATGGGAAATATAAGAAAACACTAATTCTGTAAATTGTTTTTGGCATTTATAGGTGCTAGGTAGAGCACATGTTCTGTACTGCCCTTGACCTGCTCTATCATGTCACATTGACCCCTGGAGACATTTAATACAATGTTGGAATGAGGGGCATTTATGCCCCTTTATGTCACCAAACTATGTTTTTGAGAAAATGGGCCTCAAAGTTTGCAGTCTATTTTGAGACATTGGAAAATTATCTATGGTGAAAAAGTCATTTTTCATTTCATTGTGACTTTAAAGACCAATGGTGACAGTTCCTTTGCTGCCCTGGCCCTGAGCTTCTGAAATGCCCTGTCTGCCTTGGCTGACAAAATCAGTGTCATCTATGAAAGCGCTTCTTAGAAAAACACATTATTACAGAAGAGCTTTTATGTAATAGCATATTATCTCTGGTTTAAAGCATAAAAGACATAACCCTAATGACAGAAGTGATGTGCAGAAATCCCTCTGTGGTTTTGTTCACAGGGAATCTTGGGCTCAGGCTTCGCCCTGAAGGTGCAGCAGAAGCAGAGACAGAAACACTTCAACAGACAGATACCTGCAGCTGCCTGTCTCATCCAGGTGACACACATGCCACTACACAAAGCCCACCAATGACCAGGAGTTATTAAAACCAAACCACAATACAGTCTAGTGAATGAGACAACTTGAAGCCCTGCTGTTGTGATTGTGACTGTCCTTTTATGTAACCCTTTGGTTTTGTTTTTTTACTTGTTTGGTGCACATGTTGGCATAAAATCTGTGCTCTCAAACTAATATTTTTTTTTTTTTTTCTGCTGGCCTCCCAGACGTCATGGAGAGTCTTTGCGGTAGAAAACCCTGATTCTGCCACCTTCAAGATGTTTTTGAGAAAGAAACCCATCCTCCCTGCCTCCTCTCTGTCCAGCCCCAAGCCCAAGAAAACGGTTAGCAATCATTTTTACGGCTGCCACTGTAACTGTTACGACATGCTGGCTATGATAACAGTTGTAAGATGTTCAATTGTCCACAAAGTGCTGAGTATTAGTAGCTATGGCTTGTAACGGTTAGTTTAGTTTTATTTCAAAACAGAAGTGAAACTAGAGATGACTGACGTGCTAATTTTACATCACTGAAACAGTCTCCAGCACACAATGCCAGTGTTGAACACATTATTCAAAGAGTTGGTAAAAAATAATGTCAGTAAGAGATGCATACATTAAATAATTCTGCTGAGTTGGTACATAGTGTTCAACAAATCTGCTGTCAGGTCAATATGCTGTGTGTCAATATGTCAATATGCTGTGAGGCATATGGCTTGTATAACCACCCAATTACCACTTTTTACCACCAAAGTGAGAAAAGGAAGGAATCTGAAGAAAGAGTGATTCACTCTCAACAGAATCTAATTCGAGAGCAAGGTTTACTCTCTCATACTGAAGATCTTCACGTAAAAATATAGACACTCCTCCGTCAATTATAGACATCCGGCCGGGGGGTGGAAAGTTCAAACTAATTGGTTTAACAAAAAAAATCAATAAAAATAAAGTTAAATAAACAATGTCAAGGATGAATTATGATGAATCATTCAGCTCACAATGCTTAGGGAGAGCCTAAAAGGTTTGTACTCTGTAATGAATGCAAGTCAAGTCAATGCATATTTAAGTAAAAGAAAAATAACTTGGTACTTCCACCTTTGCTTCCTACAATTATGAAAAGTTTCTAAGGGAGCCACAACTGAAAAGTCATGATTTATGGAGGACAGCACTCACTACAGTACCGCAAAAGATGACCTTGATTTTTAGCAAGACTACTAAATTTAAAGTGAAAGGCTGTTGACAAAAGGGTTGTTGAACGGCCAAAAGTTTCAAAATATAAACTATTCGACTATTTCAAATCAACAAGACTAGGTAGAGCACATGTTCTGTACTGCCCTTGACCTGCTCTATCATGTCACATTGACCCCTGGAGACATTTAATACAATGTTGGAATGAGGGGCATTTATGCCCCTTTATGTCACCAAACTATGTTTTTGAGAAAATGGGCCTCAAAGTTTGCAGTCTATTTTGAGACATTTATTCAAATATATTAGAGCTATCATTCAAACATAGCATAACATACTAACATTAAGTTTCCAGTCTTGAGTGCCCATACACACACAGACATGTCCACGCACACACACTCAAGCGTACACACGCATACACATTTTGAACTTCACTTGTGTATGGAGATGCACTTGAGCAAACCTATGTGCACGCCACACGGATGCGAGGAAGAGTCACCGGTGTCACTCTCAACAGGTCGCACATTCACCGGCACCGGAGTTAGAAAGTAGACTATAGCCTGAAATGAAGTCAGTCCACTGAGCCTCAGGCGCGGCGAGATGGGGTTTAATATTTGAGATATTTCTGCCGGGAATTAATTTCTACGTTGTTTAATAGTAATAATTTCAGTCTGTAATAGTCTATCACTGATTTCAATTCAACTTCTCTCGATACGGTTTCTCTCTCTCACGCTCTCTCAGGTTGCGATGCCTGACAACTACGTTTTCCGCGGAAGAAACATTGTGATTGGACAGTAAAGTGAACGATGACACACCTGTTGCTATGCAGATGTTCATTCAAGGATTTGAAAGGACGCTTGTAGTAGCGTGACTCGCCGCCTCTGGAAACTCCCAAAACTCCAACTGCATGGCTGATTTCTCGCCTCAAATGTTTTCAGAAACACATTTCACTGAACCATTTTCGTAAGAGAAACTGTGTAGGTCTTGACGCCACTTCTCACGCGACTTTCAACAATGGGGAGTCAGTCAGTCAGTCAGTCAGTCAGTCAGTCAGTTAGCTACTTTCACTCTTCTAGGCCGGTCCCAGAGGCCCGGCAAAAAAAGGTGTCAGACTCTGAGGGGAAATAACTCACGATAGTAGAATCTAGGTCAAATCATTCAAAGAAATTCATTGTCATTGTGATTGAAAGGAATGAAAACCAGATGGTTGGAATGATCACATGATTCAAATTTAAGTGAAGAATTTGTCATCATCAATACTGTGATAGGGAAATTGGTTGCTAGGGAGCAAGTCTGTTCGAAAGAAGAGAAAATACTGGACAATTAGGAAGAAAATAGAAAAAAATATGTGTAATGTGCAATAACATGATGATAATATCCATGTGAGCTATGACCAACATGAATGTATTATTTTTAACCAAGACAACAAGCGGTGGCCTTCAGGGATTCAATATTCAGATGTTGGGTTTCATTGTCATGCAACTGTGAAACGAATAGCCAAGCTACTCCTTGAGAATTCTGTGTTGAACTGAGATGTTTGCATTTCTTGGACAGGTGAAGATGAGGAGGAAGTTGAAGAGCACTGACAAGGACAGCGGTCCTACTTCTCCCACAATTCCCAGCATCACATTTGACTCTGTATTTGACAGTGGGAGGGAGCTGAGCTCTGACGTGTACAGCACCGTGGGCACAGGTACTGGACAGGGGACAAACTGCACTCACCTCTGACACAGCGGGTAGGGCTCCATTCCAGTCTGATCAGTGGGGTAAACTTTGTTTAAATGGGAAGAATAGTCAGTTTAAGAATTCACTATTGCTATTACATGGACCTTGAATAGTTCTATAAATACTGTCAATATGGACTCTTCCATGTCTTCAAGATGTACAACCTGGACCTGTTCCAGTGACGGTTAATGGGAGTCAGAGTTTGTGTATTCCGCTTAATTTTATACAGTAGGTGTAATAACTGATCTGAATAAATCCATGTAATCACGTCCTCAGAAAATCTCCCTGGACACTCTCATAGACTACTGTTATAGTAATATATGTATATTTGAGAAATTCATTTGTTGTGTATTTAGAGAAATTTAAATCAGGTTTTAGACCACTAAAGGCAGCCCTTGTCGATGTAACAAATGACAGATGCAGGAGATTGCATGATCTTACCCCTTTTAGACCTTAGTGTGGCATTTGACACTGCTGATCATGCAGTCATGACTGAAAGCCTCAAGCCTCAAGCACTGGGTGGGTATCTCTGGTTCAGATCCAACCTCTCCTATAGAACATACTGTGTATAATAGGCAATTCTTTATCCAACTCAGCAAATCTTCTGTGGAGTCCCCCAGGGCTCAATTCTAGGCCCCATCCTTTTCTCCCTTTATGTTCTTCCACCTGGCAACATCATTCTGAAACATCATTTGGAAACATAATGTCTCCTTCCTTTGCTATGCAGACAATACCTACGTTAAATACTAGAGACCCAAACTCCATATCCACTCACAAGAACTGTGTTGCAGCCATCGAGTGTTGGATGTCTCAGAACTTTTTACAACTCAATGACAGAAAATGGTAAATAGCCTTATTCTGGCCCCTCTAGCTCCAGAAATCTCATTCAAAGGATTTTGGTAGTCTATCCTCAAACACAAAGCCAGTGGCCTGAAATGTAACAATGATTTTTGACAGTGACTTTTGAAGGTAAAGAGAGAAAAAGGTTGTTTTTATCCTCCACAGATTTACAGGTCACACTGCCTGAGGAACTTAGACTCACCAATCCAGTATTATCTTTTAAATCACCTCTCTAGACTTCTACAATATTTTTTGATATTTGGCTTTTTATTGGCAAATATTTTATTGGCTAAGAGAGGAAAAAACCCAGTTTGCTGTCATACATCTTAAATGCAGCATGGATTGTAGATATGGAAGAGTTCATAAAAGTCACAGTTGTCTATCTAGCTTGGTATTGAGATCACGCTGCCATATGTTTTCGTAACGTGAGGAAAATAGGGGGGCTGTTGACAGTTTAAACAACACTGCCTGCCACACTGTTGTCACAAACAAACAAAAACAAAACAGGTGAAAACTAACTTATTCTGTTTTCAAGCTCGCCACCTGTTTTGTCTGTGAAGCTGACCAATATAACAGCTTTAAGCCCAAGTATATCAAATATTTGTGTTCTTTCAATTGTTTTGTTTTGTTTTATAACCAATCTCATTTTCCATAAATCATTGTTCTTCTTTTAATCTATTTTCTCTTGATTGTATTTCCTACTTCCTTTATCTTATTTTACGGCTTGTTTTTATACCTTCCTTTGAAGCACTTTGTAAATGCTGCCTTTAGATAAGTGCTTTAAGGATATTATGATGATAACGATGAATACTGTAGTGGGCAATCTAAACCTCTTCTTTTACACTGGTAGCCTGAAAAGTAATATAGATGAACGTGTGATGGCAGTGCTGCCACCAATGTATAAAAGGACAAATGAGCCTGTTTTCCATTCAATACCAAACAACAAAATTTAGAATTTGCCCATTCACACAATTATCATATGCATGTCTCTTTGCTCCATAGCTTAAACCCAGCATCTTTGATTTCAAATTAATTGATTTCTACAGCTCTGTATTGCACATCTTACATCTGTGGCATTCTTATTTTGATGTTGAATCATTTAATATCCACATTGCCATCTGGTGTGTGGATGTGTGGATTGGATGCACACATTGCAGGTGTCTGATGTGTTTAGCTCAGAGTTATCAGGCAGAATTTATTGTTTTTTAATGGATTTTCTTTTGAAATACCCCATGTCCTTAAAATTTCGAAATTCCAACTCAGCTGAGGTTGATCGGTTTACTCTAGTATGAGTAATGTGTTCATATTAGGCTGCTTCAGTTGGACTGGGGGTTAATCAGTCCTTTTAACAGACTAGTAGACTGCATGTAGACATAGTCACATTCAATCATAGTCACAATTTCCAGCCTTTTCAGTTAATTCTTAGTACAGCTGTATATTAGTGCCCCGCAGATATGGGGATGAGACAAACTCATCTCTTATCTTTAGTCTTTCTGTAGGTGGGTATAGTGATATAGATGCTTCATGGGCTACTGCCCTTTTCTGATGTGTGCCTTTAACTCTGCCTCTTTCATCCTACTTGACCGTCTATTTTGTGATTTTCTTGCTGTGTTTTCCCCCAATGTTCTGTCTTTCTCCTCGGTTTAGCAGGATCCCACACTCTGGGAGGATGTGGTGAGCTGCTGTTAGTGTCCGCTTGCTGCACACATCCTCAGTCCAGTCACTGTCCTCTCTTACTGTCCATTTTAACATCCTCTTGTCCAAATACTATCAAATACTATTACCTTCTCAAAAACCTTCATGGCATGCTCTTTATCGGGAGATAATCATGCTAACACCTCATTTACTTAAATACATGAATTAGATTGTAATTAAAATTTCATTCTTTGCATTTGCACTTCATTTTAGTTGTCATTTGTATTGTCCTTCAGTAAAAATGGTTCATACTTATCATGATCATGTTTGTGTCTCTCTGTGTCTGTGCTCCAGATTGCCACCAGTCTTGGACTTCACTGTCTTCCCTTCAGTTCAGCTCACCACCTCCAGGTAACTCCTTGTGTTGGTACTAACTGTTTTTTATGTAGCTTTGTCTGTGTCTGAGTCAGAAACTGGGAAAGACTAAAAGGCTGATATGTGATGTGAGGTTTGATTTGAACATTTGTTGAAAAAAGTTTTAATATTAGTAGGCCTACTAAATCTGTAATGTTTGCACCTTTTCCTGCCTCCTTGAGCTATTGTAGTTAATCTAGTGGTTCCTGCTCAGAGGGGCTTAAGGAGTTTCACACTGGGACACAACTTTGACCAAATTCATAACCCAAAACACACTGTTGCCATATTTATTGGCCAGGTTTGTCTTTATCAGAAAAATCAGAGAAAACATGTGGCCCTTGGCCAAATCATTCTCAGTTTTGGTTATGCTTAATTTATGGCCATTACTTTTGGGAAAAACAACATTTCTTAATATCGGACTTTATGGTTCCCTTCTAAATTTTAAATGGCCCCTGGAAGTATTTTTATGTCCCTCCACCATGGCACATGGTATATGGGACATTATATCATCATGGCATCTGTCTATGTGTAGACGGATATTTGTGAACACAATAACTCAAGAACAATACATGATAGAAACTTCATGCTCACACCACAGGTACCCCATGTAGATTAGATGATCTGATTAGATTTTGGAACAGCTTGCTACATAAATTTGCATATTAATGAGGAAAAATTGCTTTCCTTGAAACTACTATAACGCCTTAGTGATTTAAGATAGAGTTTACTATGTTGACAGAATATTTGCTAATTAATGCATTCATTAGCTAAATTAAGAACCGCATTAGCATAAGTGGTTATGTTTGCGATATCGTGGTGATTATGGCGGGACATGAGGCAGCTCGAGTGTCTGTTCATGCTGCCTCTGTATGTGTATTTTGTGTACATACTGTATGTCTCTGTGGCCCTGTCTTTGTCTGGTAGCTATATTTCTGTATATGGTGAATACATGTGTTGACTCCACCTGCAATTCATTCTACACTTACAGACAGCAGCATCATTGAATGTTTTAGATGCAGAGTAATGTTGTGTGTGTGACTGTGCAGTGAAGAGAGGCCTGCTGGAGGTCCAGTCCCCCGGCCCGCTCCAGAGGAACAGCAGCTTTGCAGACGACCTGGAGCTGGAGTCAGAGAGAGACACTGAGCTGACTCCAGCCTCCACAGTGTCACAGTGAGTTCAGCCCAACCGTGCCATCGCTATGATGCTGTGTTTCTGTATGTGAGTGTACTTTTATGAGCATGTTAGAGCATGTTTGCACGTAAATTAGCAAACATGTATGTAATTAACCTTTCTAATACACCATACCCCAGAACGCTCCTGTCTCTGCTGTCTAATGGTACTGTATTAGTGAAAAGCACTTGTAAGCACTTGTACAATAAGAGATTGATATGAGGAAATGAGTGTTAAGCAACTTCAATGTAAGTGAAATAAATGGAGCGGCGGTTTTGTCCCATGGGACTTTGTTTCTAAACGGTGGGGTAATGATGCAGAGTGGGAACTGCATGCAGCAGTGTTGCTGGCAAAGATCACTCTGTGCTCCACTGACTCCAAAACACTCAACCAGCTGTTCCCATAAAGCAATGCCACACCACTCACTAAATTGAGCCATTATGGAATACTACTACATGTTTTCATCCAATGCTAGGCCATGACAAGAGGAAACTTGGTTAACAAGAGCTTAAAGTTGATCAAATTTATGTGAAAAACTTTCAATTCTGAGGTCTCATTGCAGAATGAATTCCAAACTGTCTATCTTACACCTTAAAGAGAGGAAATACAATTTTGCTGTCATAAAACCAAATCTTAAATCTGAAACCCAGATTATGCAGACTGTGACAATACCATCAACTGGAGAGATCATTTCAAATGTCCATTACATGAAATGGTTCGCAAACGGTTAAGTTTAGGTAAGTAAAACAACTTCAGTTAAGGTTAGGGTTGAGGCTAGGGTTAGGGTTAGGTTTAGGCAATTAAAGCTTCTGTGAAGGTTAGACAACTAAAACAATTTGGAAATGATTTGGTCAAAACTTTGTGGTGGAGAAATGCATTTAAAGATATTGCGCTCATTTCATGAAATTTAGTAGAGATCAGGCTGTGTAAAATAATTGATAGCATTGCCTGTGAAAACAAGAAGTTCCCCTTTCAAGACACAAACACACACACACACACAAACACAAACACACACACACTCACCTTGTTCTTCTACTGTCTTTGACCTAACTGGACTTGACAAAGAGCTAACTGCTCTCCCCGCCACATGCTCATTCACTGCTTTTCCCGGGTAATGAAGTCTGATAAGCAATAGCTCCTTAATAACTCCCACAACATAATAATAGAGGCTAAATGCGCTACAGCCACTCCGGGCTTTTCGCTAATGATTTTCACAGAAACAAACAGACCCCAAAAAAAAAAATTTGCCGTCCTTTCTTATTCGTTTAGTTCACCTTGATCACATTCACCGGGAAACAAGCCACAAGAGAAAAGCTTTTGATCCAGACTGAACTGTTACCATGCAACTGCGCTGCACTGAACTGAAATAAATCTCTCTTTTTTCCAAATGGATAGAGTTAGGGTATAAAGGCCATGTCAACCAGCTATGTGTTTATCTCCACAGTCATGAACACATTTGTTTGTGATTTTCATGTCTGAGTGTTTGTTTAGATCAATGGCTGTTGGATGTTTGTTCATAAGGTGAAAGAAATCTGTGGTTTCATTTCACCATAAAATATAAATCGTATTTATAAACCGATATCTATGATATCCAGTATATCCATTTAACCTGCATGATAAGTATTTAGAATTTCTTTGGTATACACTGATTTTAGAAACTATTAGGACCGCTTTGCATGAAATAGACTGGCCCAATGGAGCCAGGTGAGAGCTGTGACCCCGTATTGACTGTACCCCTTTAATCCATTTCACTCATGAAGTGAAGGGGCGAAGGCAAGTAGAAGAAGCTACAGGTCAGAGTTCCTGAAGTTAAAAGCAGCCATGTGAATCTCTTTCATGCAGGCTGAGGGTCTCTCACCGAAGAGCCATCAGAGTGATCCAGAGGATGCGCTATTTTGTGGCCAAGAAAAAATTTCAGGTGAGTATGACAATATTGTATAGACTATTTCCTATTATATAAGCCCAATACAGGCAAAATTATGAATTCTCTACACTGCAAAAAATATGAAGGCATTTCAACTTGAACACATAAGCTTCCTTTCTGCCTTGAAATTCAAAGTTGACTGAAATAGTCAAGAATAAATGTTCGCTGACTTATTCAGATGACTGATCTGTTTTTATTCCTAATTTATGCTAGTAAAAACATAAGAGCACTTTCTATGAAACATATTCAGTCATCTGAATAAGTGCGGCAAACCTTTATTCCTTTTTGGATGTTGTTCTTCCTGCATGTGACCAGCACCGCACAGATTTGGAGCTGTGACATTATACTCATCATATATGAGTGAACTGAACAGTTTGGTAACAGTAAGTTCAAGTCACAAGTCATGAACTCATGATTATAAATTGTGAAGGTGATAACTAGCAATTGTAAGTTGAAACTGACAAACACATCTACAGTATGCACACTGAGCTAATTATGTAATTAAATGGCAGGGTTAGAGTTATTATATTTATAGTGTATTTGTTAATTATTTTTCTATTATCTACATTCTTTGCCATCTGGTAGAGAGCTTTCTCATTTATTTTTAACTCTTTTTTTAAACGCTTTTAAGGTGACTTCATCAACTCCCATTTGAAACAGTAGCAAGCAACAAGAGGCTATCTAACTAACTATTATACTGTATTTACATTATTCTCTGCTCAAACAAATAACCTACTGAACTTTTCAAGTTAAAAAAATGTGTAAGAAAGATACCTATAGGTCAACTGAGACGAATCGGCACAATAAGAGCTGGTTTCATGGACAGGGATTAAGCCTAGTCCTACACTAAGAATTTTCAGTGGATATCGCCATTGAATTTTGTCTTTAGTCTAGGACTAGGCTTAATCCCTGTCCGCGAAACCAGCCCTAATACATTTTTGATATTTTTTTGTATTATTGTAACAGCTCCAGGGCTTTTTGTTGATCTTTTGTAGCAAGCTCGTAAGCCGTACGATGTGCGAGACGTGATTGAGCAATACTCCCAGGGTCACCTCAACCTCATGGTGCGGATCAAGGAGCTGCAGAGAAGGTGAGCTGCTCAACCAAGAAGACAACTCAGCTTCATATTAATTAGATGCATCAATGGATGAATGCATGGGTAGACGCATGGATGGATTATGATGTTGGTGAGAACGATTGGTTGTGTGGAAGCATGAAAAACAAAAATCACGGTGGCAAGGGAGAGAGAGAGAGAGAGAGAGAGCCAGAGAGAGAGAGAGAGAGAGAGATCCATGTTAATAAACATTATTCTGACTCGAGCCTCTCATTGTTTCTCCCAGACTGGACCAGTCTCTAGGGAAGATAACTTTGTTCCAGACTAGCTCAGGTACTGAATCGCTCCATTGTTCTGTCAAAATATATGAACTGTGCAACACGCAGCAGTGCTAATCCTCCTGTCCTATTATTTACTCGACCGCTATCTCTCTCTTAAGAACGAGCCAAAGACAAAGGCACCAACACCATTGGATCCAGACTCAACAGGATGGAGGACAAGGTAGGAATCGTGCAACGTTGGTACGAAACGAGATCGACGTTCGCTCTGCGTTTACTGTTTCTGAAAGTATATTGTGTTTGTCAAAGTAGGTTATGAACCAAATGAGGAAGATCAACAATTCACAACCGACCAAAGTTTTGTTATTGCTTACATAGTGTTAGCTTTTGTCAAAATGTAATTAACATCTATTTACAAGTAGCTCCCTCTCAAGACAAATATTGTATATGATAACGCACTTGCATTTTTTCCTGTCAACTGTAATTAAGGTTAGTGTGGGGTTATGCAACAAAAACACTGACTTACTTACAGGCTTAGTCTATTGTAATAGAGTATGAAATGCATGAGCATGCTGCCCCATTTATTGTTGATTTAACTATGAAACTACTGCGAAATTCTGCAGTGGGAAAAGAGAACTGTTAAGATTGTTTTTCTTTCTTTTTTCTTTTTTAATTTTAGAGAAATGTTATGATACAAAATTCTGAATCACACTTCCCCAGTGTGTTTTCTACCCCTGACCTCCTCGTCCTCCTTCAGGCGTTGCTCTATGCAATATAATACTGTAGAGCATGCACCATACAACAGTAGGATAACTTGGCACAGCTTGAAAAGTTAAGACATGCTTTCTCTCTGTCGCACACAAAACAAGGCTTTCTCGCTTACCAAACCACATGGAGGGAGTCATTTGAATAGTCGACTCTATTTTAAAACCGTAAATGACAAATCTCAAAATATATATTTCACTTAGTTTAAATGGGTAAAAAGTCTGCCTGGTTTCTTCCTTATTTAAGATGGTTAGTAGATCAGAATGTAGGCATGAAGGCATTATCGGGTGCACAAAATCATTATCTTGGGTCATGTTGAACGCTTGTATTTGCGTATGTCTGTTGCGAATCTTCACAGATATCACACATGGACCAGACGCTGAGCCGCATCTCAGAGTCCCTGGCTTGCCTGCTGGACCAGAGGGACGCGGGTGGGGGAGAGGGGGGAGGCAGGGCGAGGCCACGGATTGTGAGAACCTATAATGTCCTCCCCAGCCAGGACAGCCTGCCCAGCTACGAACAGCTGTCCTCATCGCCGCCCTCCTCCTCCTCCACCAACACCATCAGCACCAGCGCCTGCCCCCACCCGCCCCTCAGCCCCGGCGCCAGCCAGGACGAGAGCTCCTGAACTGGGGCTGATGTGCCAAAGCTGCCAACCCCCTCCGAAGTGTTTCTCTTAATAAAATGAAATTCAAGTCTGATGCAGTTTTTTTCTGGACAAGATGGAGAAGACAGCCTTTGGAATGGAGAGCCTATATTTACTCCTAGATGACAGCCGCAAATGTTGATAGGTGCGACTACTGTACCAGCAGCACAGCTGTTTTCCTGAACGTTAAAATGTGTAAAATATCTCATTAGTGTAGGGAGATACGAGAGTGAGAACTGACATCAATGATAACAATTCAACTTTGATTTCTCAGCATATTGCACACTATCAATTTGATAATCTCTAAGTGCCAAGCCACTTAGGAATGATTTCCCTGTAGGATTTGTTAATTGATTTTTTTTTTTTTTTTTTTTTTTTTCCGTGCGTTGTACTTGAAATTCATTTAGGGTAATGCCAATGACATTGCCAATGCCAATGGCAAATGTACTGTGATTCTACACTATATTCTTTAGAAATAACATGAAATCTTATTGCATTCATCTTGGGGGAGAGGCTTTCAGTTGTCATATTCCTCTTGTAAACATTCAATTATATCAAATGTTGTTTTGATTGTTTTGTTTTGTTTCACTTTTTTGTAAATGTTTAGAAATATTCCATAGCAATAAAAGAATGCAGTAAACAGCAAGTGTGTAGCATCTGATCCCTGTTGGGAGTATCTGACTAACAAGAATGAGCTGAATATTTAGAGTAATTCTCAGGGTGAAACACTTGAGATTCCCCTCTGTTGCCACAGGCGGTTTGATAGATATCGAAAAAGTTGTTTTCATTGCAATCCAAGCTCCTCTGAACGGAGGCTGTTGTATATACATCTAACTTTTGCTGATTGCAAATTTATTACATGTATTGCTGTTTGCGTTGTGAGCGGGAGTCTTCAATATAGATTTCATCAACGGCACAGTCAAAAGGAAGCTTTACTTTTGCGTCTGAGAATATTCAGAGTATGCCCATGGTGTCACATGCATTTCCTACCAATATTGTGCTTTACCATATACACAGCTCATCGGCTGTGGCTGCCATTAGATTATAATCACCTGTTAATTACAATCACCTGTTATTTTCCTGCCAAGATGGCCATGTGGCGATGTAACAGAACACCATGAATACAGTAAAATCAGCCTTCAAGTTAGTAATTTCCTAAAAAACATGTACCACTTGTGCTTGAGGCAGACTTTCCTTTAACACTGCAGAGGCGGGGACGGTTTGGGGGGATGGAAACGGTCCACAGCATGGCTAATACCGTGCTCTTTAGACAGGTGACCTTTGGGCAGCAGATGGTGACCTCATCCCCACTGGCCGTCCGTGGGGTGTCCAGGCATTCCTCCACACAAGTGGCCGTGTGGATAAAAGGCCCAAATGACCATCTGCACTCTGCCTTCTGCCTCTGGTGTCCACAACAATGGGCTCCACCCACTAAAGTGTGCTAAGTGTGGTCGGCCTTTGTGGCGAGCTGGAGGTGGGTGAGGGGAGAGCGTTGTCATAGGGATGATGCGGAGGTTTAGGGGCTTTAAAAAGTTTTGTTGTTTATTTCATTGGTGCTATTTGGGGATTGGGGCAAGAAAAGAACACACTGATGAACAAATTGTATGGAAGAGCTAGAAGGTAAACACAAAAGACAGTAACACTAACTGAAGCCTCTCGCATATACAAATAGCTACACTGTTTTAGGAGTTTATAAAAACAAGAGTTTTCATTTCTAATTCTTTAATCTCAGTGGAAATTGCTACAGTTTATTCATATACAGAATAGTAGTATTTTCTGATTCAACCTCCAACAAATTTACTATGAATCTTAAGTCATTTTAGGTGGATTTCCCCTTTAATCCCTCTAACCTTGATTTCTGAAACTCCTAAAGGGTTAATGTATCAGCAAACATAACTCATTTTTGGACTAGCAAGTCCTAGTGACTACTTTTCCTTTCTTTCCCCATTCAACTTCTTGCTTATTACAACAATTTGATGTAGGTCCAGTCGGAGGAAGCAGATTAGTACAATTTCCATAGCTGAATGGTAACATTTTTAGTAGTTTATTTAGTATGCAGAACATGAACTTACATTTCTAATGCATTCAACAACACTGATCTTATCAATAATCAATACCGCTGCACGGTTAGTGAAAGCTTCATACACTGATGATGTACTGAACAGCTTGTTATACAGGTAGTTAAACATTTCTCCATACACTTAAGGGATTTGATACAATGGCAGTGGGTGGGAAAATAGAAACCCTTGGGAGAGTTTGAATATTGATTCCTTTACTGGTAAACTGGATGTCTTTCCATGGGATCCAAATATAGGACCCATCTGTTCCTAATGCAGAAATAACACACTTAACATTGATTGTCCCTGGCACTGATGCAGCTGAAAACGGACGTTTGATGTTTGCTTTTTCTTTTGTGTGTGTGTGTAAATATGAACGCAGCTCCTTGCTACAGTAACATCTGAGCAAACAGATACATGCAAGACTAGATGCAAGACAAACTGAGAATAAACATTAGCAGCATTGGTTTGGGCACATGTCAATGATAATGGCTGATTTGACTATGAAAAGGGCCAAAGTGAAAAGGGATAAGTTGAGGAAAGGCCTGGGGGGTCGGAGAGCTCCAATTAGCCACAAAGGCTGATTTGCAGGTGAAATAGATGGCACACTCTGCTTTGTGGCCATTGTCCCGCTCTCATGCCTCTCTGCCAGATGGCCTCTTGAAATTCTTTAGAGTTGAAACCCCGGGACTCAGCCTTTGAAATGAGGCAGCAAATGCGACTCTCTAGGATTTGGCCTCTTTATTGGGCTAATTTGACAGTCATAGCTCATATTAACGTTTATCATTTTAAGCCTGACAACACAATACTGCCCAGAAAATGTAATTACTTCAAAACTCTTATTTCAAATTGTCAACTTACAGTATATTTGATTTTTTTTCTGCTACTTTAGAGGGCCACTTTTATTATTAGCCAGCTGATATTAGGTTATATGCAGTGCCACAAAGTCAACATAAGAAATAAAGTAATTTAGATTATGAAGACTGCAGAGTAGCAGTGAAATACCAATAATTTCAAGTATACCCAGTGGCTGGTTGACTAGATGGTTTCAACAGTCTAGATCAGTTAACTCTCAAGATGATGACAATTTATGACTAGTAATTGGTTTTAAAAATGTAAACGGCAGTACAAACAAATTGTATTGTGTGAAACAGGGTTAGGCTACCTGTCATTTGACACTGCAGAGGTTTGGCAAGCTGAAACTCTGTTCACTGCAAGGATTTTTGTTTCTAAAACTTGGCTCTGGGCGAGCTGTCTGAGTGACAGTGATACATGTTGTCACAGAGGAGAGCCACGGGTATAAACACACATCATTTTAGTACTTTCTAACATGATATTATGAACCAGTGTTTTTCTATCTCAGGCTATCTGTATGCCGCTGGCCCCAGTGATAAACCCTTGATACACAAACAAGCCCTGTGCTATAGATTTAAGTTGGGTATTGATCGTGGAAAGAGAACTGATATATTTTCCTCAAGTAGAAGTGAACTGCTACTTAGGTCAAATTTTACAAAGTTGGAGAAAAAATTAAGATTTTATGAATGTTCCACACATTGACCTGTTACCCAGTTCTGATTAATTATCTGCCCAGAGTTTGGGGATCATCCCATTTCAATGCTATTAACAAAACTTGTTTGAATTATGGAAGGTCAAGTCCAGGATTGTTGTGTTTCACTGGAAATGGAAAGTCTGACTGTGTTCACTACTCATAAGTCAAACATAAAAATTCCCTATAAGCATGAAAAAATGCAGCCATTTTTCAATATTTAAAGAATTTGGCATTTACAAGCCCTATAAGCCTTGATCTGCATCTCAGTTCATCCCAGGCTGTATATGATAAACAATATAAGCCTAGTCCTAATATCTCAGTTACAAGTATAGCTCAAAATATAAAGCAATTCACTACCTAGGCTAATAATAATAATACAAAGAGGCAAAACATATAGAATAGAAACAAATATTTATTCAATCTTCTCAAATGTTTTTGCTTAGAAAATATGAATAGCTATAAAAAAAATCGAAAAACATATCAAGAAGCATAAACAACATAAACAAATGTGTTTTGGGTTGACACCATCAATGAACAAAAATGCAAAGAAATTAAATAAACGTGTCCATAAATAAAAAGATAAATAAAATAAAATAAGAAATAAAATAAACCACTGACATCGATAGAATAACTTCACAAATCACTAAACTGATACATATTTAAAAACATATATATAAAGTTCCATTGGTGCAGTGAACTAGTTCTTGGTCTAGTCCATAGTAATTTAAAAATACAAATAGTCCGTGTGCCATAGTTCATCGTATTGTTTTGCATGGAGCTGCTTCACTGGAACTTGTGAGAAGAGGGTTTAGGATCTTTGCTTCTGACGTCCTTCTCCTCTTTACGAAGAAATCTGCAAAGAAAAATAGGAAGGAAAATGTTAATGTCACCGCTTCATGTAAATAATAGTAGATAAAAGTGCTGGTTGGCGCCATTGACTCTAAAATTTCAATTTGAACCTATTTTGACTTGGGCCTTACCTGTAATCTGTGCGTTGTTTTTGGGCTTGGCTGCCTGTTTGGAGAGCGTCCTCTTCCTCCGGACGGGTGTCACTTCACCGGGGAACTTGAGTGTGTTGGACACGCTGGAGCAATTCTCCTGGTTGATCTCCGCCAGACAAGCCGGGGTTTCCTCACTGCTGTGCAGCCGGCAGCAGTCACTCAGACTGTCGCTGTCCTCCGTGTTTGACCCGACGACAACATCCTCCGCCAGAGTGGAGTCCTGGTAGAAAGCAGCAGAGCGACATGCGGGTGTTTCCTCCCACTGATACCTGCCAGGCAGCGGAGTGTCCGTGTGGAAGTTGAAGTTCCAGCGGCGGCTGTCCTGCTCCGAGATTTCCCGCAGCTTCTGCTTCAAGTCTCGGCTCAGCTGGTCGTGGTCCACCGGGCCGAACAGACTCCTGCACACCGCGTCTCTGCGCCGGATGGGACTCATGGCTTTTCCTTTACAGTCCTGTTGAGTTTTTGGAGATCGGAGAAAAAAAACAACACGTAGGCCTATTTCTTCTGGTATAACAAGGGGACTAGTTGTCTCTCCGTCCCAGTTGGTCTCTGGTCGCCACAGTGGGACAGGTCTATTTAAATGCCACAGGGCGCACGCTGGTCTGTTTGTATACAATAGGCAGAGCCTGCTGATTGGCTGCAGCTCTTCTTTGTATAGCTTGAAGAGGAAGGGGCGGAATTCATTCAATCATTCGTGTTGTGATAAAAGCCATTGAAACCATTGTTAAAAGTTTGTGGTTTCATTTTGGATTCTTGAGCTGTGAAATAATTTTCCAATTTTTCAAGCAATAGATCAACACTGTCATGTCTACCATAATATGTCTGGTAGGCCTATTCTATAAAATTAGTAGGCTACGGCTGAATTTTTAAGATTAATCTAGCCTAATCATTTTTGATAGTTTACATGATTGCGGTAAAAGAGCAGAACAATCGTAGGCTATATACGATTAATATTTATTTATATTGATTATATTTTTGCAAACAGGCCTAGCTTGTGGCAGTTAGGTAAGTTTCTGAATGTGAAGTGAGTTAAGGCGCCAGACTCCAGCTCAGCCGCTGCAGGGGAGCAGTGATTAGTAAATCACTACAGGCATTTCTAAAGTCTTGCCAAAATGAGATTGAAGGTTGGTCTGCGGTCCAAAATGAAAAGCGGATCAAATCAGCAGCTTACATGTAGTTATAATTGCAACTAGGTCACATATACAGCGATTAAAAAGTCCTGAAATGACTTACATTTTTTAAAGAATTGAAAGCAGAGTAGTTCACTTAGCCTCATAGACTAGAGCCTAGAGAATTAAATAGATTTTTTGGATTTAAACTGTCCCCAAATTTCTATATTTCCATTTCTATTTGGTTACATTCATTCCTTATTATTTCTATTTGGCTACATTATTGGATTCACAATGCTTCACATGGTCATTTTCATGTGAAAAATACTTAAAGTGTGAATACATGGTTGACATTAAGCCACATGTTTAAGACTGAGATGATCAACTCTTAGAATTACTGAAACTACTCACTTGGCCACACAAATGGCTTGATGATTCCTTAGATGCCAATGAACCTGTCAAAACTAAAAGTATGAACACACATGGCCACCCATTTAAACAATATTTTTTCTTTGCCTTTATGAGATGTAAGTCTTTCATTGGACAGCAGGAGGCCATGGTGCTGATGAGAGCGGTGTGCAGTTGCTGACCAACATGCAAAGTGATGGTGCTCAGCTCAGCCTGTGATTGGCCGGAGAGAGAACCACACCTTTTGACCACTTCCTGATGGCTCCAACGGTTCACCTGAGTGCTGTGAAGGGAAACCTTGTAGCCCCAGGTTGGGTTCAGGTGGAGGAGAGGAGCATTAAACCATGCAGGAGAGACAAGACACACCTCTGGTAAGTATCTATAGTGACAGGCTTGCGTGTTTTCCTGTGTATAAAAGTGTAAAGATGTTCTCCATTAAGCTAAGAATTTGTTACTAGTGTGTTTCCATTGCAATGAGCAGGCTCCCTCCTGTATTGTATATCAAAGGGGATAATGCTGTAAGGGTAAAAGCAGGGCAAGTTGATGAAAATGAACAGAAAGCATCAATCAATTTGACCATCTAAATTTTAGGTGTAATCACATTGTTGAGGAGTTTGACTTGTAGATGGAACAGAAGTTGTGTTTTTGGACTTTGCTTAACCCATCATAACTCAAACATACAGGTATATTTTTTTTTACCTATTTCTTCACTAATATTACACATGTAAACAAACATTGTATAAACATTGCTCCCCTAAAATTAATGAATTAATAGTGACATCCTTACATTAACCAATTGTATGCTTACTTTAGTGACCATCAGTTTATATTTGCAACATTCTACCTCTTTCTTGCTACTCATTGTAAAGTTGAAGATTTAATCATTTAGATAAAGGTTAAAGGTTAAAGGATAAAGGTTAAGTGAGGTTGGAATTTTAAACTTTATTTATATGTGCTTTTACAGCAAGGTGTTACAAGGTGTTTGCATCAGTACGTTCACTGATATTTCTTTCTTTTCCGCAAAGTTACTGGGATTGTTACGATGTTGCAAAATGTTGCGATCCAGACAAATCTTCACTCTTATAGATGATGTCGTTTTCAAAAACTTTTTCCATCACTTTCTAAGAATATCGTAAAAGTTTTATGGAGGAATGGATTTTCCTCCAAGCTGTAGATCAATCTAAAGGGGCATGCCTCTGAGGTCGTACACACACACACACCTATGTATTGCATGTACACACACAGATTCAGGCATCCCAGATCATTCTCTCTTCTTGTAGAGAAAACACCTCTGGTCATGCAAGACCTCAAGGCAGAGAGAAGGTGAGACAGAGCTAGACAGACAGACAGACACACACACACACACACACAGCTGGATGTCCCTTTCTCTGCCTTTGCATGCAAATGCTCCTGTTTGCATGGGCAATGATCTTTTCCCTCACACAACCAGACCTGCAGGCAAATAAAGTCTCCCACAAAGGGCTGCACACTTTTTGCATTAAAAAAGATTACTAAACACTAATTGACTACTTGCCATAATGAGTCAGTATGTTAGCCGTTTGACCACCACTTGTGTAAACTATATTCCTTATCCATGTTCATTTTACTAAGTGACCAGGGAGGCCAAGCTGACACTGCATATTGTCAGAGAAATATGCAAAAAAGAAATACATTGCATAATTTTTTAAATAATCTTTAGCAAGAAACTCATGTACCCATAAGAGTGGTTACTCATGCAAAAGGATAATCATTATCAATAATGGATATTATGTTTTGTTTTTTTACTGTTGAGCCTCGTAAAGTAGGAGATCCTAGCATAGTCCCTTGAAATTGGTACATTAATTTTAGCTTGTGAGACTGAAAAAAATTTGTATAGTTTTAGAAACTATGCTTGAATAGTTGATTATTATCATCATCATCATATATTTATATGAAAAGAATCATTTAGAGGGTATACATTTATTGCTTTTATTGTAAAATATATAACTAATAACTACATACAAACCAAGTTAGAAGCACATTTTTTCAACAATCCACATACGGTGCAGTATACCTTACTGTCATTTGCCATAGTGTCAGAAAGTTTTTGTTTTCCCACTCTCAAGTAGAAACCTTGTAGCCCTCTTACTAGTTTCATGTCTGTATGAATGAAAATCGTTTTAGGTGAAAGCTTGTGGTGTATTTCTAGGCCAAATGTCAGGGAGGAAGCAATTTGCATATGAGGCGAGAATGAAAATGCTGCCAGCTTTGCATTGACCAAAAGTTCTTTTACGAACCTTCCCAGCTGTCGACGGAGGAAAGATCGGCGAGAGAGCGATAATGTGTTCAGCAGAAAATGTACATAATGTCTTGTGCGGTGTGTTCATTTGTTTACAGGGGACACTACATCCACAGACACGATGCCTGCGATGTGGGGACACGCTGGAGTGGTCAGAGGAGCACAGGTGTGTGTGTGTGTGTGTGTGTGTGTGTGTGTGTGTGTGTGTGTGTGTGTGTGTGTGTGTGTGTGTGTAAAAAAAATGAAAATGTGAACACCGTCCCATGCTACAGTAGCAAATAATCAGCAATAACATGCATAAATGCAAGACAATGTGAAAATCAACATTAGTACCATTGGTTTTGGCTAATTGGGGGGGGGGTCCAGAGAGCTCCAGTTAGCCAAATGTGTGTGTGTGTGTGTGTGTGTGAGAGAGAGAGAGAAAGAGAGAGAGTACATGTAAAGGACATGGTCAAAGTAAAGGCAACACCAACATAAATTCCAGCCACAGTGATTTAATACACGCAACCATTCAATGTGTGTTCAATGTGAAAATCAACATTAGTACTATTGGTTTTGGCTAATTGGGGGGGCGGTCCAGAGAGCTCCAGTTAGCCAAATGTGTGTGTGTGTGTGTGTGTGTGTGTGAGAGAGAGAGAGAGAGAGAGAGAGAGAGAGAGAGAGTACATGTAAAGGACATGGTCAAAGTAAAGGCAACACCAACATAAATTCCAGCCACAGTGATTTAATACACGCAACCATTCAATGTGTGTTGCTTCCAGTGTCCTGCTGGGCTGCTCGTGCTGCTCTCCACTGGAGGAGACTCTGGAGAGTGTCTCTAGAGGCCTGGGAGGCAGGATGAAGAAGGAGAGAGAGAGTCACTGGGCAGCGGGAAGAGTGGGCGACATCGACTTCACTGGTTCCAGTCGGACAAGAGGGAAGGTGGGACCTTAACGGATAGCATACTATATCTCACCTTGTATGATATCATGTAGATTTTATCATTTAAAAAATACACAATAACATCAGGCTTAGCAGCATAGCAAGAGTTTTTTAAAAAGTCTCCATGCAATGAACAGTCCCGCCCCTCCGCACTCCTCCCTCCGCACTCGTCAAATAAAATTGCCTTTCTCTCCCTTACTCATATTCCACTGGCTTAGACTTTTTAGTGATCCCTCACTGCACTGTCCCACCCCAACATCCTGTTTCAACAGGAAATGAATCAAATCAAGGAAGTAAAGATGCCATTTCATGGGGTCTTTAACAGAATATTAACATACCACCTCGTTTCCCTCCGTCCAGTTTGTGAGGGTGCGCAGCAACACAGACCCGGTGCAGATCTACCAGATGCTGACAGAGCAGTGGGGCCTCGCTCCTCCACACCTGGTGGTGGCGCTGGTGGGAGGAGATGAGCTGGCTCAGATGAAGCCCTGGCTCAGGGACACCGTGAGGAAAGGGCTTGTGAAGGCCGCACAGAGCACAGGTAGGGACTCTCTTTAGAAATATAAAGTCGATACATTTTTTCTACAAGAAGTTATAGTCATAATAGATCATTTAATTTCTTCTTTCATTCCCTTATGGAGATTTAAAAAAAATAATAATAATTGGGCCATTAGGAAAATATTTGCATGAATTGCAGTGCATGTAATGCGGCGTGTCTGCATGATCCTGTTCTTGGCAATGACAACATTGCTGGGCTACACATTGTGTGCTTTATGATCATATAAAGCAATATGGATCACTTTGTCCAATATTTTCTACAGTCTAGTTATAATATGCTTACACATGGGTAACAGTGAGTCAGAAGTTGGTCAAATTAGGTTCTTCTGTATTAATATTTTCCTGTGGCTAATTCTGGAGCACAGCAGCTGCACAGCAACTGTTATGTACTACTAGGTAGTCGGGAAAACAATTTTATGGTTCTACCAGTCTCTACCATGTGGTAGAGACTGATAGAGACTCAATTCTTGTGCTTCTTTGTCCTCCAGGAGCGTGGATTTTGACCAATGGCCTTCGCTTCGGCATCACCAAGCACTTGGGCCAGGCGGTGCGAGACCACTCCCTGGCTAGCACCTCCTCCAAAGTCCGGGTGGTGGCCATCGGGATCGCGCCCTGGAACATGATCGACAACCGAGAGGCGCTGCTCACTGCCAAGGTTTCAATACACAGCTGATAAAAAACTGCCGGTGGCTTCTTCCCATCAGCATATAATTGATCTTTTACATTGTTACGTTTTGTGCTGTCCTGTATGTTCCCAAGGTGGATGAACCTGCTACATACGAGCCACAGGACTTGCCCCATGGGTCGGTCTACTCCCTGGACTGCCACCACTCCCATTTTATTCTGGTGGAGGAGGATCGCAACAGACCGGGAGCAACCAGTGAAATGAGGGTCAAGCTGCTGAAGCACATCTCGCTCCAGCGCACCGGCTATGGGGGTATAACCTTGTTGACCATTTACTTTTTCATGCCAAGGACCTCTTGGTTTATTGCTGATCAAATGACAATGTTTTCAAGAAACTGCAAGATGCAAAATATATTACTCTGTGGCCCTTGCAGGTGCAGGCAGTTTTGAGATCCCAGTTCTGTGTCTGTTGGTCCATGGAGAACCCCAGATCCTAAAGGTCGGTTTCATTATGTGCTATTGGGTGTTAGTTACTTGAGAACTTTCAAGACCTGACTGCAAAGAAACCTTTAGTAATCCAGATATCTGTTTTGGTGTATACATCCGGCTCTAAATCAGCAGTAGGCTTGAGAATTTGGCTTGGAACAAAATTGTAGTTCTTGAAGTAGCAGGCCAAAACTAGATTGAGAGCCAAATTCTTCCTGTTTCTCTTTGGCTAGGAAACCTGTGAAAGGCACAAATTTATTTACATAAATAGCCGATGAGATTATGAAATTACAGTTATCTAACACTGACCAATTTAATTCTGTGTTTATGTTATTTAGAGATAGATTGACTTTGAGTAAATCTATATTTGTGAACATTGTCTCCCTTCCTGCAGAGGATGTATAAGGGCATTGGGAATTCCACACCATGGCTGATCCTGGCAGGGTCGGGAGGCGTGGCTGACATCCTGGTCACGCTGATGAATAGGGGCTGCTGGGATACGGACAGTGTTCACGAGCTGCTGCTGGACACCTTTCCCAGCGCCCACCACAGCACAGACATCAGTAACTGGGTCAAGCTGGTGAGAGAGATGCACACAGCATGTAGACGGGCACACAGACAGATATGCGCATCACACGACTTCCGAAGTTAATTCACTGTCAAAGTTGCCAAAAAAGACGGGGTGCGCCGAGAAAGCTAAGATGTGGGATTTTCATCCTTATCTCCCAAATTTGTATGGGATGACCTAATTAAGGATATCTGCTCAATGTCGTGTGCTTTAAAAATAAACAGAGGGAGAGATAGGAAGAGTGTAACAAGATGACATACATAGTGAAGCCATTTGAATTGTTGGAAACTCTGTCATCGTGTTACGTAACTGATGTGAAACGTGATATGTATTAACTGGTTGATGCCCTGCCACTCAGATCCAGAAGATATTGGATAACGGGCACCTCCTGACCGTCCACGACCCTGAACAGGAGAGCTCAGAGTTGGACACGGTCATCCTCAAAGCTTTAGTGAAGGGTACGGTATTTCCTGCAAGGCATGCTATCAAGAAATTCTTGCAATCTGTAATGGCTGTACAATTATGGGTGTTGTGAATTGACAGTTATTTGGAAACGGAGCCTTGACCCTTTCAGTACCTCACAGATTGTGTAACATCTTCTTGTGTGTGTGTCTGTGTGTGTACGTGTGTGTGTGTGTGCGTGTGTGTGTGTGTGTGTGTGTGCATCCATCAGCCTGTAAGAGCCAAAGTCAGGAGGCCCAAGACTTCTTGGATGAACTGAAGCTGGCTGTGGCCTGGAACAGGGTGGACATCGCCAAGAGTGATATCTTTAATGGAGATGTGGAGTGGAGAGTGAGAGAAACACACAAACACTTTATATTAGTCAGGGTCTAGTATACGTAAATTAACCCTAACATATGTGCTAAAAAAAATTCTAGTTTTGAGGATTTGGCATGAGCACTTGTTTTATGTGTTGGCATTTGAGATTCAAAAGAGGTGTTAGTGTCTTAATTTAGTGACTATACACTTATTAAATATCACAAATATGAGAGTGGGCTGCCTGCATGAAGATACTGTTAATGATTGCTTACCATCTCAATTTATTTTATTTTCTCATTTCTCAAGAAGACAAATGCTTACACTACCAGTCAAAAGTTTTACATTTTACTATTTTAGAATAATGGTAAAGACATCAAAACTATGAAATAACACAAATGGAATTATGCAGTGACCAAAAAAGTGTTAAACAAATCAAAACTATCTTATATTTTAGATTCTTTAAAGTAGCTGCCTTTTACCTTGATGGAAAGGCAAAGGCTTTGGAAAGAAATTTATACACAGGCATCAACGTCACTATTTATATTTGTATAAGAAACACATTTCAAGTATTTGCATCAAAATGGCTTTAAGATAATGAAAAACACAGTGCATTCAATCATGTGTGTCCGAACATTTGACTGGTAGTTTATATATAAACCGTTGTAACATTGATTCATGATCTCTGCAGGCGTGCGACCTAGAGGAGGTGATGATGGATGCACTGATCAATGACAAGCCTGACTTTGTGCGCCTGTTTGTGGACAATGGTGTGAACCTGGGCGAGTTCCTCACCTACAGCCGTCTGCAGGAGCTCTACTGGTCTGTGTCGGAGAAGAGCCTCCTCCACAACCTGCTCCTGAAGAAGTACGAGGAGAAGCAGCTCCTGCTCGGCGCTGCCAGGACCCCCGGCCCCCCCGGGCACCACCCGCCCGAGCAGGGGGATCGGAAAACCCGTTTCACCCTCCACGAGGTCTCCAAAGTGCTGAAGGATTTCCTCCATGACTCCTGCAAAGGCTTTTACCAAAAGATTCCTACAGTGAGTGATCCACAGAAATTCAGATAACTTTATTTTTCTGCTAGAAACTGTCATAGTTATAGTCATAAAATAGTCATAAAACACACCACTCCCCTTGTCACCATTACAGCACAAATACAGAATTCCCAGTCTCAGTAAATCATAGAAACTAACACTGAATAACACTCGCAACTGATGACCGTAAGTCCTTTGTATTGCTCATGGTATTACCTCTTGTTATAAAGGGCATCTTTGCTGCTCATTCTATGAGCTCGCCTCAGCTAGAACCATGTAACCTTGCAAACGAGAAGATACTCGGAGAACACAAACCTCCGCCAACGCTGAACAATTGTCCACCTCGCTGTTACACCCAAAGACATCATTCCTATGACATAAATGTTCGGATCGCCACCAAAATCGAATCAATTGTTCCTTGGCACGAGGCCTATCAGTCTACCAAATTTAATTTAAAGCCATTCATAAGATTTTGACATATCCTGCTGACAGACAGACAGACAAACAAGCTAACAGGCAAACGCATAACCTCCTTGGCGGAAGCAATAATTGATTTCAAAAGCATTGTTGTTGGAAGGTTGCAATGTTGGAAATGTCTGTATGTTTGCAGTTTCTGTTTGTATTTCTGTGGTCTCTGTATGTGTGCGTCTGTATGTATGGCATGTTGTCTTATATTGTCTTATCTGTACATGTATTCGCTGCACCTGACTGTGAAAATAATTTCCTCTCGGGGACAATAAACAACCTCTCCTATCCTATCCATAGACTGTATCACACATATACAGTAATAACTATGCATGTGATGTGTATGCAGCCACTCTGTGCACTACATATGTCGTACATGCGCTGTCTGTCTGTGCGCTCCAGGAGAAGCCAGCTAAGGGTCGACTGTTCCACAGCCAGAAGAACCTGGCCGGGTTAGAGGGACGCTGTGAACATCCGTGGAGGGATCTTTTCCTCTGGGCCGTCCTTCAGAACCGACAGCAGATGGCTAACTACTTTTGGGCCATGGTCAGTCTTGTCAGCTCCCTAATTCAATTCAGCTCCAGCTTACACCATCTTGGTGTTGTGTGGTTCGATCAATAAAAACCTAAATGTGCATGGCGCTGGCGAAACTCATCCAGCCAAACTGAACTGAGCTGAATTATACTGTGCCAGTTTGTATTCTGTGGTTTATGTGAACAAGAATGATATGGACCAGTGCAGTGCAGGTGCAGGTCAGCGCTGCCATATGAAAATGTCACTCTAGATAAAAGAGTCCAGTAAATGGCATATTTATCAACCACCGTGTTGAACTAGAAAGCTATCTTATCTCCAAGAACATTATTCAAATGAAGGTCATGCTGCTTGCTAGGGCTGTAGCCAAAGAGCAAAGAAGCAGTGTATGCATATCTAAAATCCTGATGAAGTCAGTGAGAGAGAAAAAAGATCCCCGCGCACTGGATTGATGCTCAATTTAAAATGACACAAATGAATGGTAATTGGTTTAGTTTGTTTTCAACATTTTATCACGGCACCTCTCATTTTTTAATGCACCTCCCCAAATTAAAGGAACCAATTAGTGAAATCTCACAAGCAGTCACTCTCCTGTGTTTCTTTCCTGGGTGCTATTTCAAACGCTATCTATCAGTATGGTAATTGCATTCAATGTGCGCACATCCCTCAGTGCAAGTCTTTTAACCGTTCATACACTGGCTGGGATATCAGCATTCATATGATTATGTGAAGCATCTCTCATGTTGAACGCCTCATGTGAGATATCCTTGCGACTTGGCTTATGCTAGCAAAATATCTTATGATTTATGCATGCATATACAGTATGTGAGCACAGGAGTAAAGTGTGATGTAAAAGAAAAAAAAACCCTGTCGCTGCTTATTTTAAACAAGCAGGGCACAATGTCAGTGCTGTGAGGTACAAATCAGGAACTGAGAGTGGAGAGAGCTCCACTTTTGATCCATTTTATGTTACTCCTCATGTACGATTTGACACATAAATCATTTAAATCTTTGCATCTAGGCCCTACTACGCCATTAAATACTTCTTTATTGATTACCCGTTGATTATAGAATGACAGTTGTCCTTGAGCGTTCTCTTTGTTTACTGACAAGGATCCAACTGAAGATCTGTTTTGTGTGTAACCCAGTAAATCAGCTATTCTTTCCCTTCTATGGCCATAAATACATCTTCTTCTTCCTTCACATTTATGCATGGCTAACAAAAACCCATCAGTGTCAAAACGCTGACTTAACTATTAAGGGTGCAGGTATTATTGTCTATCTCAGCGCTGTAGTCAGCACCACCTTAAGTCCAAATTGAGACCAGGAGAGTGCAGCTGAGGTTAAGGCCTTGGACATCTGAATTCAAGACCAGTCATGACAATGAGACTGGATTCAAGCACCTACTTTGCGGCTTGATTGCAGTCCAAATAGTTGAAAAGGAAACAAGCAGACAGAGGTAGAGAGATAAGTATGAAATGATGAGAGAGAGTTTTAAAGAGTTTGGTTGTCATGTACAGCCATACATAATACTTCATTCTACAGTCTTTGGTTGAATCCCAATGTCAAGACTAGAGACTACAGACTCTTCAGTACAGACTGGAACGCCAGATGCACACAATGCACCCATTTAGATACCGTACATGCATTTCTCTGAAAATCCTTTTAACTAGATTTCAGTCTGGACTCAGCTTTCTTTTAATTCCTCAGGGCCCTGAGGCTGTTGCAGCAGCGCTGGCTGGCTGTAAGATCTTGAAGGAGATGGCAAGACTGGAATCAGAGGCTGAGTCGGCACGTAGCATGAAGGAGGCCAAGTACGAGCAGTTTGCCCTTGGTGAGATACAAAAAATTTGATGACAACAGCTAACAATGTGGTCAGAAAATGTAAAGCTCATGCATTTCATTCACTGACCTGAAATGAACCAAACCGAATCAACCAATCGATCATTTTTTACCCACAAACCAAACCAAATCCCACTGGAAGGGAATAAAATATGAATTTTGATTTAAGAATTCTTCAACTGTAGCTGAGTGTTTGACACCGTGTTACGACTGTGTTATCGTGACAGATTTGTTTGGAGAATGCTACTCCAACAGTGAAGACAGGGCCTATGCTTTGTTGGTGAGGCGAACTCGCTGCTGGAGCAAATCTACTGTCCTCAACTTGGCAACCGAGGCAGATGCCAAATGCTTCTTTGCCCACGATGGAGTTCAGGTAACAGCGACACACGTCCATATGTTCATCTGGCACCGCTTTGGCTGATTCCCTCAGCTGCGGTGAAACAGGTGTGACATTTAGAGAGTAGGAAAAATCTATCCTTTATTGAGGTTGCATCCAACAGTTTCAAAGTGTTGTGTCTTTGATAAAGAGAGTTGGGTAGCTTAATATGCTGCTTCTTGTATTCAAATATTGATAAAAGAAATTGCCCTAGAATTATTGCAGTAATTAAGGATGATGCTTGTTCAGGGCAGTGTGCGTCATTAGATATGCAATTCAAAGTGATATCTTCCACTGCTCAATGGGCCCCATTCAGTTTGCAATTTGTGTATAAACCCCTCTGACAGACATCCTCGTCATTACAAAGCCTTCACTGAGAATTTAGGGGTGTCCATTTTCAGCAGGGAAAGTTACCATGCAGCAAGTTCCTGGACTAGCAATACGTCATTTAAAGCGCACGGCGGGAATAATATAGTTGCCATTCACACTGATAGCTGTTAATTATAATTTACTGCATATTATGTATCAAGGGAACACAGCTCAGATGGCATTTAACTGGGATATTACAAAGGGCCTACAAGCTCATGACCAAGCATCAGGTGTCCTTTCATTTTGAGAGACCATTCCCCAAATTACAACAACAAATGCATCATGTGAAATGGAGGTCTGATGAGGGGAAACAGCCAGGCAGACACACAAAGCAACAGATTTGAAGGCTTATGGTGCCCTCTTGTGGTAGACTTTATTCAACAGCTAAATCATTTAATAGTTCTTCATGCATGTGGAGCATATTGCGGTTTATTCTAGGTCATAGTACATGATTTTAATCCAAATAACACAAAATTAAACTTTATTACAGGCCCTCCTCACTAAGATTTGGTGGGGGGCGATGACGACCGACACAGCCATCTCCAAACTAGTGGTGTCTTTCTTCTTCCCACCACTCATTTGGACCAACCTCATAAAGTTCAGGTGATGTACTGTCTTACCCTTTGTCTCAGTCATGTGTGTGTTTGTACACTACCAGTCAAAAGTTTCGACACGCCACATTTTTCTTTATTTTTACTATTTTCCACAGTTCAGAATGATAGTAAAGACATCAAAACTATGAAATAGCACAAATGGAATTATGCAGCAACCAAAAAAGTGTTAAACAAATCAAAGCTATCTTATATTTTGGCTTCTTTAATGTAGCCGCCCTTTGCCTTGATGAAAAGGCAAAGGCTTTGGAAAGAAATTCATACATAGGCATCACCTTGTATAAGCCTTTAGATCAAAATGTCTTTAAGAGAATGAAAAACATTCAATCAGGTGTGTCTAAACCTTTGACTGTTAGTGTATGTACATGCCTTTCTCTGTGCACTCACACTCACATGATCATGGACTCTTCATGTGTGTGTCAGTGATGAGGAGTTGGACAATCGCAGTGGGGGAGAGCAGTTTGTGGAGCTGGACAGTCTGGATACAGAGAAGGCCTTACTGCTCACTGACGATGACGACCCTCTGTGAGTCTCCAGTGAAAACTCACTTATTTTTCATCCTACACCGGAACAGAATTAAACTGTTATTGAATAGTATGAAAATTATCTCTGTTTAATAATGGTTCACTTCATTTAGATGTGGCCAAACCAAGACCTGTGAATTAAAAATACAGCTACGCTATCAGAGACAAATTTCTAGACTACATTCATTTATTAATGGAGACCTCAATTAGTAATTATGCTAGCTGAGAACATTTAAAAGATGTCTTTGAAACCAGCCAGCCGCTAATTTTCTTTGAGGGCTGGCATTTACAAAGCATTTTTCTCGCAGAGCAATTTTGCAGACTATTGTGCAGAGCTAATTTTGCAGATTTTATTTCGGCTTCTAACCTACTAGTCTACAGCACTTAACGTATGCCTACCTTACTTTTTTAAGACAGGGAAGCTTTTGCAACATATTTGAATACCAATTTCTCCAAAATAATTTGGGGACGCATTTTAATCTTCCCATGACCCAATTTAGTGTTACACTACATATTCACACCACAGTTACACCACACATTCACATCGTCTTCTAGTACTTGCAAGTTATTTTTGTATGTGAAAGGAGATGGAGAGACAAATGAGTGTCTTGTCCACTGTTTGTTTTCCAGAGACTCTCCACCCGGAGGCCCAGCAGCCCAGAGCTGCGCCTCAGTGTGGTGGCGCTTCTTGCTGCGCCGCTGGCGTCGCTTCTGGAGCGCTCCTGTCACCGTGTTCCTCGGTAATGTCATCATGTACTTCGCCTTCCTCTTCCTCTTCACCTATGTGCTCCTGCTGGACTTCCGCCCACCGCCGCCCAATGGCCCCGGAGCCGCAGAGATCATGCTCTACTTCTGGGTCTTCACCTTGGTGCTGGAGGAGCTTCGCCAGGTGAACGCTGAAATAGATAGACTGAACCTTTTGAATTTTCCAGGCCGTGTGATTTTTTGGACAGGATCCGCATGTGGAAAGGAACTCAAGAGTGCGGGGACTTCTCTAAAATCAGTAATGACTTTTAAGTTCTGATGAATTAGATGGTCAAGGGGATCTATTCACAAATCCTCATTCAAATTATTCCTTGGAATCATACTACAAGTATGACCATAACCAAAAATACTCACAGTTTCACAGAAATACTCCCAGAAATATTTCTCGTAACTTTGACCAAATTGTTCACGGAAACCTAAGAGAAGGAAGTGGATGGTACTTTCCTGACTCTCATATTCCCACTCTCAACAGTGAGCAGCAGTTAGTCTTATGTAATTTAAGAGTGAATAAAATATCTTCAATCCAGTGAATCACTATGTAAACAAACCAGTAAACTTCAGTTATGGGTTAGGATTTGAGCATGACACCTCCTTTTGAAGCAGTGTCACGCTTATTAGCTTTGCTTTGGTCTCTGGGCCTGACCAGTCAGTCACCAGCCACAACAAGCTCTCTCTGTTTCTGGGGCTTGAGGAGGTGCGTGAGTCTTTCACCCCTCCCTGTGAGCCAGGTTATACAAGCATGTTCCCATATTGCATTGATCCTCAGGAGCCTTCCTCCCCAGGCCACATATTAAGTACCCAGCTGGGACAGGCCTTCACCACTGTTCCCTCAGTTCAGTTTTTCAACTCGCATTCTAGCAAGTCCCATGGGCTGAATACAACTACGGAACAGGTTACCCCAAAAAAGAATCAAACTGCTACAGGCAGCCTTGGCATGCTACCAAGCCCAGCGGGCTCCCTGTGCCTTCAAAGGGATGGCTGTGGGGCACACGCTGCTCCCTGAAGGGAGACAGTGCCACAGGGGGCCTCTGTTCCTGCCAAACCCGTAGAACAAGGGTACAGACTGCAGTGTCACCAGCTTTTTTAAATGCTGTAGAGACCCATTGATGCTGATGCAAGGCTGCCCGCTTTCAAACGAGTAAGTAACGTGCTGTTGCACCAATTGGGAGATAAAGGGATGAATAGTGCATGGTTTCTCATTGACTTCAGCAGAAATCACTGGTCTCAAGCTCTACACTGTGGTTGGTGGATGGTTCACAGACACTTCATCCATATTTACAGGTCATTCATGTCCCAAAAAGGTTGGACAACATCAACAGTGGTATACATGAAACTTAGTCAGAGGTGAAAAGTTTTGTTGGGGAGCAGCAGAGCAACTGTCTCTCAGAGCAACACATGTACCACACAAACTGAACAGAAGGAGACCTGCCAGATGCAGATTCAGTGGAGTACCTTCCATGGTTAGTCTCTGTGACCTCAAATAGCGGCTATATGTACAGTTGTGAAAGAGATGTAATGAAGTTGCTTATCAGTGTTCCAACCTGGCCGTTCCTCTTTCCTACAGTTCTTGCTCAAACAAGGTAAACAGCTTTTTCACAGTGAAAGTGTATTTGGCTGCCACTCCAGCATGTCATGTTGTTTTGTGATGCGACAGTCGGGACTCACACACTGGGCTGTCACTTTATGAAAGGAGCACACCGTCCTCGCCTTGTCCTCAAACCATTTGTGCCATCCAGGGACCTAACATTGGCTCTTGATGCACTTCCAGGTGCCCCATTCAAACCACTGGGGACAGTTGACCTTAAGTTCCTGTTCTATAACACATAGTTGTTTGCACTGGCCACCAACTGGCATGTTAGGAGTCTTTGTATGCTTCAGTTTCACCAGATTGTCCCTCTTGCAAGGCTAGTGTAAGAGGCAGTTCAGTGTATTGAGGATTTGGGACTCTGCATGTGCATATAAAGCAGTGTGGCTGTGTTCCTCCTAAGGCCCAGTAGGTGTGATTGAATGGGGCTTCAGTGTATGACCCGGCAGAGTGCATGTCCCCATGTGAAATGCTTCCTTTGTCTCCCACAGACAAAAAAAGTTACATAACTACACTTACACTAGGTTGAGAAAGTTTGTTAAAGCTAATTTTTCTGTCCCTAGAACTATTTTAAAATCACTCCAGATTGTATCTTTAAAGGGGTGTTAAGTACAACACTGATTTATTATGCACATAATCGAGCATAAATCTCTATCCTGTAAACAGCAACACAGAGTATTTCAAATGATGTTACATACAGATCAGTAAAATACTGAAAATGAAAAATAGTATGCCCTAAAGGCACATGAATAGATACTGTTTGGAAAATGTAATTTTCAAGTTAGAGCAAAAGCAATCACAACAAACATCAAAACAAACAAAGCAAAACAAAATTACACCAATCTATCTCATGACCATGGCAGGAACCTTTCTTGGGAGAAATAAAGGCTGGGAAGAATTGAGAGCTAGCGAAGGCTACATGAAATGTTTGATAGTTAAGCTGTCTTCATTTGGAGTGAAAATATCTCCATAAAATCATCAAGACTACACATTGAGACTATGTATTATATTATTTGAAGTTCTGTCAGAACAAAACAAAATTTGAGATATTTAGGAAAATCAGCATAGCTCAGCACATTAAAACACCAGAAAGCCATGGCAACGAAATCACTATCAACACACACCAGTCATACCCAAGACAGGGTTGTTGGTGGAAAATGACTCAATATGGTTTTCTAATACTCTACCATGTTTATAGATGGGGTTTTTTCATGAATATGTATGTTTCATAGTGGTGTATGAACTGTCTTTCGTGACACAGAGCTTCTTTACCGATGAAGAGATGAACATCTTGAAGAAGTTCAAGCTCTACCTAGAGGACAACTGGAATAAGTGTGACATGGTTGCCATCTTGCTCTTTGTTGTTGGGGTGTCATGCAGGTAAGAAACATCAAATAACATCAATGACACTTTTTGAAGAAATTACAACAAAACAACTTGGAGGCTGTAAATTGGTTGGTACAGTGGCCTAGAGAGTGAACATAAGTGAATGAATGAGTTAGTGAGGGAAGAAATGAATAAATAAATTACAGAGTGAGTAATGTCTGTTTTCATTTGTATTGCAGGATGGCGGACAGCACCTATGAGGCAGGAAGGACAGTTCTGGCAATAGACTTCATGGTATTCACACTGAGGCTGATCCACATCTTTGCCATTCATAAGCAGCTGGGTCCAAAGATCATCATCGTGGAGAGAATGGTGACCAAAACAAAATACTTCTATCAAACCATAGCAACTCTGTCAAAATTAAAACCAAAGTTTAGGGATAAAGATGAAGATAACACAGACCTTATTACAAATGTGTAGTCTATAGAGAAGATACATTTCCATTTCTCCTTTCCAGATGAAGGATGTCTTCTTCTTCCTCTTCTTCCTGAGCGTGTGGCTCATTGCATATGGCGTGGCCACCCAGGCCCTCCTGCACCCTAATGACCCGCGGATCGACTGGGTGTTCCGCAGGGCCTTGTACCGCCCCTACCTGCACATTTTCGGCCAGATCCCCTTGGAGGAAATAGATGGTAACATACAGTAGTTGGCAGTTTCTATATTTATTTACTCCAAATAATATGCGGCTGTTATATGTGTGTTTACAAATGAAAAATGTGATTTTGTATCTTTATGACTAACGTAATGTTTTGATCATTCATTTGATTGTGGTTGGGTTTCTACTGTAACCAGTTTGAATGTTGTCAGGTCACTTTTCTCATTTCATGGAGATCATAGTTGATAAAAACAGTGTGTGTCTGAAAAAGCAAGAAAAAAAGCAATCTAATCTATCTAGTAAAATACTATCGAATCTAATGTAATCTAAATTGTATGAAATCTAATCTAATCTACTCTAATATAATATAGTCTCATCTAAATTTCATTAAATCTAATCTAATCTAGTCTAGTCTTATCTATTTTTTTTATTAAATCTAATCTAGTCTAATCTTAATTGTATTAAATCAAATCTAATCTAATCTGATTTAATCTAGTCTAGTCTAGTCTTGTTGAATCTAATGTAATTAGATTCATCTAATCTCTCCATTTTGGGCACAGCGGCCCGCATGCCGGAGACCAACTGCACCACGGACCCAGAGGAGATCATCATGGGCCTGCAGCCTCCGTGTCCCAACATCTACGCCAACTGGCTGGTCATCCTGCTGCTGGTCATCTTCCTCCTAGTCACCAACGTCCTGCTGCTCAACCTCCTCATTGCCATGTTCAGGTCAGAGGCTGAGAAGCCAAATAATGGTCCATATACTTGTCAGCCAACTAACATTATCAGCTCATAGTGATGATCATGACGATAAACGTTTGGTTATAGTTAGATTATTTGCATCCTCAAGACTAAGGGGGATCAAGTCCAAGACCGGAGCGAGTCAAGACATGTAGTTGATGTCATATGTCAGATATTACGTGATTGCATTCCAATTACATTTTGGATTACAAACTTGTACACTGGATGGAGAAGCTATGGCTAAGCTGCAGTGACTGGGACAGAGGCAAGAAAATAAAATCCAGTCCAAGGCAAGTCCAGGAACATTAAGAGAAGAGAAGGCCCTCTCAAATGCAGATAAAAAGTCTGGTTTATTTGACAGAAAGCCAGGCTTTTTATCTGCATTTGAAAGTGTGAACCTTCTCTTCTCTTCTCTTCTCTTCTCTTCTCTTGATATGTGATTACACTTGGTCAATGCATCACCAACATCACTAACCCAGCTCTACTAAGTCCAGGAACGTTGAAAACTGGCCTCAAGACCTGTCTCAAGATTGAGATTGGAGTACTACAGTTCTGGTCAAAACCTCAATAGGGTTTAGCTGGTGGCATCTTTGTACCTTAAGAAATCCAAAAATGTACGCGTGTGTTAACAGCTAAAAAAGACATACTGATTAGATCACACAAACTGATTTTACTGCAACAATATGGCATAATTTGAATTTTAACCTCTTTTAACACTACAAAATTGCATGACTGTTGGATGTTAACTTCAGTTAATTATGTGTTTTACAAACCCTAGTACTTATCTCAGCTGCAAAACAATTTCAAACCATTAACAGCACAAAGGCAAACCATCTATCCAACAGGCTTTGTATTTATTCTTCTTTTCCACTTCCAGCTACACGTTCCAGGTGGTTCAGGGGAACACAGACATCTTCTGGAAGTTCCAGAGGTACAACCTGATAGTGGAGTACCACAGCCGTCCCGCCCTGGCCCCCCCCTTCATCATCATCAGCCACCTCTCCCAGCTCCTCCTCTGCCTGATCAAGCGGCCCGAGTCCAAGCAGGAGCATCTTGGTATGAGAAGAGGTTCTGTGTAATAAGCACGGTTCAATATATTTCCATATATAGAGAACTGCCGAGCCACACCACTTTACATTTCAGATATTGAAATGGCTCCTTGTGGCTTATCTGGCTAAATAAAAGTTGAATGAAGTACTGGCAAATACACAGCTTGCTTATCTCTGTCCCTCACCTGTTCTATGCACGGGAATTGCCTTTTTTGTTAATTGGTTTTTGGAATGTTTCCGTGTGTGTATCTGTGTGTCTGTGCGTGTGTGTGTGTGTGTGTGTGTGTGTGTGACCAGAGAGGGAACTGCCGGCAGGGCTAGACCAGCGGCTGATGACATGGGAGACGGTGCAGAAGGAGAACTACCTGGCCAAACTAGAGCGCCAGCATGGGGAGAGCAGTGAGGAGAGACTCAAGAGTACCTCCTCCAAGTAATTGCCATCTTGCAAATCTTTCCCATTGGAAATTGTGGCATAGTCACTTATTCTGAATATTAGAATATATAACTTAAGGGTTAACCGACAAGTTATAACTCAGTTCTTTATTTCTTTAAAGTTTTAGATGCAGTCAGTGTCTCCTATAGTACTTTATGAATGTTTTGGTACATTTTGACCGATGATATTAAGGGTTTTGACTGAGGTTTGTTTGTGACCAAGGGTCCAGAGCTTGCTGAGGATTGTTGGTGGGTTCAAGGACCAAGAGAAACGACTGGCATCCATGGAAGCTCAGGTAATCCTGGAACAATGTTGAACATCTCGACAGCTAAATACTGTGAAGTAGGCGCGCACATCCAAAAAACTTCAAGGCAGGTGCTGAACCAATAGAAGACAGTATGAAAGAAAGAGGAAGGTCCGCACACTGTAGCTCCCTTTAGTTTTTTTAATTACATATGGGATGTTTAATTAAAAGAACTAAAGGGAGCTACAGTGTGTGGACCTTCCTCTTTCTTTCATAACATCTCGACAGCGCCACTTGACACATAATCAATTGCACTTAGCTTGCAAGTAATGTGGCAGAACTGCTTGCCTTAAGAATTCACACAACTTTCAATCAGCTCTGGCTTTCTCTCTAGGTTAGATACTGTGGAGAGGTGTTGTCCTGGCTTGCTGAGTGCTTTGCCAAGAGCACGCTCAAGTGTGGGAAAGAGGCTCCCAGAGCTCCAAGTGAGTCATGTGGTAATGAGAAACAACAATGATGATGACGACCATGAATTAGGCAACAATAGAGAAAAATATTAGATTACATTTTCCAATGTAAAATAATGTGATTATACTATGATATCCTACTTCAGTCTAATTTAAGTTAATATGAAATCTTGTGCCACAAAATGGCAGTGTCTTTGACAGGCAACAAGGCAAGCAGTAGCAAAGACGCACCTCAAAGTCAACCAGACAAAGAAGTGAAACAAGAAGCGGCTGAGGCTAGACCAGGTCACCCAGGATATGGAGCCAACAAAAGATTCCCTTACATTGATGAATAAAAGTGACAATGACAAGTGTTATCTTCGTCAACACAGAAAGACAGTTGTGATTCTATATGTAAGATTTATGGAATGTGTTTAGGGTATGATGATGATATAATTTGAGGAAAAGGGGCGTAGATTTTGTTTGAAAATTAAAATTGTTAAGTAGACTTCACAGATGATGTCCCATTGTGGTTTCTGGTAGTGTTTCTGTAGAGCAACTTGTCATATGTGTATCTTAGGAAACAAAGTCCACATCCTCATTCCTATTCTACGAATGAAGCCTTAAGGTTAAGAATAGATTTACTAAAGCTTTGTAAATTGTTGGCCTTAGGGTTAGGGTTATGGTTAGGTCAGGGTTAATTAACACTATACCACTTAAAAAACAATTCTTTTTTTTCTGTCAATAGATCTGGTAAAACCATGTAGTGGCTAGAAAAGGCATTCACTCCCCTCTGCCCCTCCCAGACAAAATCAGTGCAAAATACATGTATTGGGGATTTTTGTTGTATAATCAGGGAAAAGTACTCTTTTCAAAGTGGAGTGACAAAGATGTCAAGTATACAATTCTAAAAATGAAAAATCTAGTTTGTTAGTATTCACTGGGGCTAAAGTATCCCACTGAAAAAGCATTTCATCACATATATTAGGTTCTTTAGGTTATAGTGAGTCATTCTGAATACATTTCCTTTTCATCGCTCCAACTTTATACCCTTCTTGGTAGGAAGTCTTATACCAGGTCCCTTCAGTACATCTTGGGTTGGGACTTCAGGGTTTGGTGTTTTCTGCTTCAGGATTCTGGATCACATTGTTGAATAACTGTGCCACTTATGGATGACATTTGATTTCAGTTATTGGGGTTTAACATATATCTTGATTTGAATGTCAAATAACACAGTGGTTATGAGTTTAAGGTGGATATGACTTTAATTTAAGGGTATTTTCATCAGATGGTATACTCAATTTGTGAACGAACAACCATTCAAACATTAAAACTAAAATGAACCACAATCAAATCACACTGAATAACATCATCACAATGCCATGTTACAAGTGAAAAAATAGTCTACCAACAAGGCCTATCAATGCTCAAAAGGCAGCATATTGTTTTAAAGCCATGAACTTAGCTTAATGTCTACACTTATTTTGCTAGATCACATTAGGCAGGAACTTGTGATAAAGGCACCATAAATTATATGGACATTTGTAAAGAGCAAAATGAATAACATAAGGCACATTTGCATTGGTGTGACCTATTTTTCAAAACTGTACAGAGGTGATGAAGCCTGGTACACAGACAGCATTAAGAGTTCAAAGGGGATATTGTGCTTTTCTGCTGAGGATGCCACTGTGATGCCCACAGAGAAATATACTGAAGAGTCATGAAACATAAAATCTTGAATGGGGAATGCCCACTGAATTTCAGTTTTGCTATCCCTATGCCTTACAATTACATTTCAGTCTATATTAGTAAACATTCACTGCTGTCTACAAGAACCAGAACAAATGAACAAACCCCTCTTCTTTTAACTGTTCTCCAGAAAAAAAAATCTTATTTGGTATCAGTTAAGTTTCCAGTGAGTATGTATGACAACAGAAACTATTACATCACTTGATAGTAGAGCCATGTAAAGTAAATTTCAGTCTCCTAGTTTGCAGGCAGTAAGTGCACATCTTGAGCTGTAACGTTGATTTGATAAAACATAATTCAGTATTTATACTCACATGTATAAGTTGAACATAAAAGATTTTTAACTACTGGAAATTGCTATCATGTGGCTGTGAGCAAATCTATTTCTAAAATAAAATAAATCATATTTAAAAAATGATGTTGATAAAAAGTCAGTGAGCAAATAAATAGTAAATTGCATAGTTGCGCTGTCCAAATTGTAGAACAGAATTGGTCTGAACATCATTTTTCCTGCTCTGCATCTCCAACCTTTTAAATAGACTTAGCGATGTCATAACATCAGCAGAGCTACTGTGTTGATACACCTCTGCAGCACTGAGTGAGTGGAATTTCCTCCTAACTTCTAAGACTTATTGATTTATTTGGTGTGCCTTATCTTGGGCATTTTAAAAATCATCAACACATGATAACTGTAACAATCCAAAATATACCCCCCCCCCCCCCCAGCCAAACTTTAAATACTCTCATATCCTATCTTTATAGTCACTGAAACTTTAGTCCCTTAAACTGAGGCCTCGGGCCCTCTGGGCTGCACTGCTGCTCCCTCGCGGCGAAGAGCCCCGTCGAAGCGCGGTGTGACCTCACAGCGGACCAGCAGAGTGTCGTCTTTAACGAAGGCCCTCTGATGCAGCTGATGCAGGTGCAAGAAGGTGACGTAGCCGAAGCCCTTGGGATTTCGCTGGATGGTTGGCTTCTGGAAGGCCTGCAGGTCTGGTTTAGTCTCCATCACCTCCATGTGGTGCTGGCCCTCAGGGCCCTGGTCCAGGATGGCGAGCCGGATGGTACCCTGAAAGGGCCAGCTCAGCTGCCCGTCAAAGGCTCCTTGCATGGTGTGGACAAACAGGGAGATGTAGTTGGAGCAGCGTGGGGCGTTGGGGGTCTGCAGGTGTAAGCGCAGGCACAGCTTGTAGCCTGGGCGGCCCGTGTAGAAGCCCGGACTGTGCTCCACCACCGGCAGGCCCGCCTCCTGGTTGTGCAGGTGGGCAGAAAAACCCTTGAGGCGCCAGATGAAGATGCCCTGGCACTGCTGGGCCTCCAGCTCCTTCACCGTCTCCTCCAGCACAGAAACCCTGCGCCGCAGCTCTGCAAGCTGGCCTGCCTGTGGGAGGGAGGGGACAGTAGTTTCAAGTGAAACAGAGGCTCAAGGACAATCGCAGACACTTTTTCCCAAAATGTGACTAATATCTAAGTAAAACTACACCACTACAACTGAAAATGTTAAGTTTAAGTGTAGTAATAACTAACTGAGCACACCACACAATATTACCCTTCACAGTTCTAAAGCGTCTTGCTATGCTTTAAGTCATCTTTTGTACCAAGGAACATACAATCTCATCTAATCTCAAAATTGCATTGCTTTATTCTCTAAGATGCACACAGAAGAGAATGAGGACAGGGACAGGTGGCTGGAGCAGACGCACTACAATGACGAAACTGACCCGTCCCGATTATGAATTCTGTATTTACTTTTTTTTTTTACATTTCAATATTCTCGTTTTTGTGGTCATCTTTATCTGAAAGGTCAGATTCTGTAGCTGACACTGCAGTCACATCCACCTCAGTATGGTTGTCCACCTGAACAGCGGTGGTGTGGCTGACATCACTGGGGGCTGCTGTGGATGTCTGCCGTGTGTGACAGCATGTCAGGTGTTGCCACTGATTTGAAATTCTGTTTTTGCCCAGACAATGAGCAATCCACAACTACGATGTTGGGACATGTCAAAATGAGTTTAGGCAATAAAATCTCAGAATAAAGAGCCAAAAAAGATTTACAAAATAATATTAATAATAATTTCACGAATAGTTAGTCAAGAAAAAGAAGCAAACAGAAAGTAGGCACAGAGGAGACAGGCATGTGACTGTACCATGAAATGTGATGCAATGTTGACTATATCATACACATATTAGTACACTGAGACACCAGGACATCCCATACCTGTGTTTCTTTTAAGATGATGAGCTCACGCAGCTGGTGGTCCTGCTTTACCAATCGTCCATCCATCTCCCTGAGCCTCTGACCATCCTCACTGGGCTGACAAGATGCGCTGCTGCCGCTGCAGCCTCCGGCTCCTCTGGGCCCACTGGGGCCTGGCACTGGTGCTGCAGCTCCTTGATCCTCAGTGGAAATAGAGGACGGCCCTAGCATCCAGAGGGATTTGGGTGTGGTGTCATTGAGGCTAAAGCCACGCAGGAACTCAGCCATGTAGCGCATGTGCATCTGTGTGAACTCCTGCATGTGCTGAGCCAGGTTGTGGCGCTGCATCTGCAGAGGCACAAGATTGTTCTTTCTGACATTTGGTATGCAGGATTAACAGAACTAATAGTATAGCAAGCATGTCCTCAAGTCCTTCACATTGTCATGTGAACAATGTGCAGATGATTTAAAATAAATAAGTATTACATTTAGGGTTCATCTCCATGAGAACTTGGAGATGACCCCACCTACCCTTTCCTGACATCCAAAGGTGCTAAAAGTACAGGCGATGGGTGCTTTTGGACAATCTGTATCACAGTGAGATTCCATCTGAAACAAAAACATCATCAACTCAGCTTAATTCATATTCATTAATTCAAATCAGATTTTCCAACAGCCACTTAGGGTCAGCTATTATTATCATGGACACATTTAAAGAGGAAGGCCTCTTGGAAAGAAGTCATTTCCTGTCCCATATTGCAAATCATCCGAGCATTTGCCTGTTCAGAAATGTTGGTTGCACATTGCAATTGTGAGATGTGTTGGGATTGGGATGAAACGGTTCAAATAACTCATGGTTTTAACACAGGGAAAAAAAATTCTCCCCTTGTGAAAAGAACAAACTTGTTGACACAAGTCATTAGTTAAAATGATTGACAGTTTGCATCCAATCTGGAGTTTAAGGTGCCATTTTTTTTCTTTATGCATCTTTTCCATTGGAAGAATAATGTTGTATGACCCACCGTCAGCATGATATAGTGACATGTACACTCACTCACCTGGTCTCTGATGAGGTCCATCCCACAGTACTGGCACTTCACGTTCGCAAAGGGGCACTGCAGCTCATGAAGCTGAGGGAGCAGCCAAACCACATTTTAAGTACACCATCATAAGGGTTTATGTGGATACACTTTGCTATGAAACACTTTCTGGAATAGGTAAGAGGAACAATTAGGTGACTGAACTGTACCTGTCTGTCCTCATAAACAAAGGATGCCACACAGTCTGGACACGAAACAGGTCTCCTCTGGCACTGATGGGTTGTGTGCTCCTCTAGGTGGCTCGTCCTCACAGGTTGTTGGCATTGCGGGCATGGCACAGTGGCAAACGGACACTGTGTTACATGATTCTGGTAGGAAAACAATGTATGGAAACAAATCAGCTAAATGTATTTTCCCTTTTACATGCTATTGATTTAAAGGATTTGTTAGACAGACAACCTACAGGTCTACTGGAGTTAGTAGCACTCTAGCATGCACGTATTTTTAGTTGCTGACTAATCTGAAGTCTCCCTAAGTGGCTGTTGATCAATTAGGAGCAAATCATCTGAGGCAGTGTTGGAACAGGCGGAGAGAAGAATGCATGCTGATTATGCTGGTGGTGGTGAATTAGTAAGTCAAATGGAAAATGTTACAGATTTATTGTTTGGTAGTTTTGAAACTAGGCTACAACCTAAATGGATTCAGTTATTTTGATACTGCTAGAATATTTAAATATCTGCCAACAATGCCGTTTTCTCTGGGTTTCTACCACTATTTAACCCAATTTCCCTTGATGTCATATCTCCTGTTAAGAAGACTTAACAGGAGACATTTTCTGGCTGACAGTTTCCATATAAGGTCACTTTATTGAAGTAGGTTTTTGCTTATTAACTTGATAAAACGCAAACTAAGTTTATTAATAAACTATGAACCACGGAACCACATTGAACAGACAACTGGGGTCTGAAAAGACAGAAATAGGCATTTTATTATGATACAACCCAAACATGAACTAGGCCAGCCCAGCCTCAAAAAGACACACTTGTCCTACAATTAGCTCAGTAGGCTACTATGAATAGTATATCTATGGGAAGTCAGTATGTGTGTGTATACATGCGGGTTGAGAGCTCAAATATTGTGCTGGAAAATCTCTCTTATTTTCAGAAGTCAATGGTAGGTATTGATCAATCATAGGTGATTACAGAACATGTGGTTTTAGTCTTGTCACAAGAAGCTTGTGGTTTTGACAACTTAAATTGCAGAAACAATATTCAGAATAATCACAATAATCTGATTAATTGTGATGTGATTTTTAAAATAGTATCATACAGCCCTATTCTCACTGGAGTGTCAATTTAATATATTAGCCTTACAACTTCAGTTGCCTGTTTCCAATGGTGTTGCGTGGGCTTTGCCAGATATCAGAAATGTCTATCATCATCTCTCAGACTTCTTACCTCCAAATGCCGGAGTTCCATTTTCTCAGCACAGCCAGTATTGGGACAGTGAACAGTTAGCGACAGGATTTCTCGTTTGGCAAAATTATCAGGGAAGAGCTGCTCTTCCAACAGCATTTCATTATCCACCGGGCATCTCTGTCCTGCGTCGCTGTAGTCCAGGGGGAGAAATAGGAAGCTTCAGACTTGGATTTACTGCAATTTTATCATCCACCAAGAATAATAAGTAATATAATAAGTTTGATATATCTGATAAGTTAGCTATGCAATAATAAGAAAATGAAATGAGGCAATAACAGGAATCACCAGTTAAGTATGCAGTTGAAAAAAAAAAAAAAAAAAAAAAAACCTCAAGATGTACAAGTAACCAAAAGAAGTAACACATTAGATGGATTCTGGTTTATATTACAAAACACACAAACAAGAGCTGCATAACATGACATAATTAATTTGTGACATAGGAATGCAAATGTGTAATTTACTGAGCTCAAATTTCAAAATAAAAGCCCCTCTGGCAATAGCCTTTAGCCACACACATTTCTGTTGTAAAGCTCTTTTTCAGAATTGTATGCTATTTGTTCTCATTTGTCTAAATTAAATGCCTTTAACAGAAAACATTTGGTTTGTGCTAGCATTTAAAAGCCTATTGGTCCTACTGATTCAAAAACCAGTACTGATAACTAACACGGCTTGTCAGCTAACCAAACAGCTTACTTGCCATGACTCATTTGAAAAAGTCCATCTAATGGCTCCATAATTTGACAGATTGTTATGCTGCTGTGTCACATATGTATTAGAAGAAGAAGACACTATGAAATCAGGACTGTGCCATGAAGCGGTTATGAAGCTGTTGTTAAGGCATTGTAAATGTATTATAAACCAGAGTTAGTGTTCAGTGTTACCCAGAAAGCTACACAGTGGCATACCGGATGGACTTCTCAATGCAGTTCTTGCAGAAACGGTGACCACAAGGTGTTTGAATGGCATTCCTCAGGGCCATGAGGCAGATAGGACACTCATATTTACTCTCCAGGGGCGGGTCAAACTCCACATCGTAGCCCTGCAGGGGAGCGGCGGCCTGCAGGCTGCTGGGGGTGCTGCTGGTGAAGGTGCCAGGGCTTTCTGAAGGGCTGAGGAGAGAGTCTCGTTCCTTCTCCATCATCGCCAAGGCACAGCCTGACAGCTCTTCAGCAGCGGCTGCCCCATAACTGTCCACCTCCAAACTCCCCTTATCACTGTCATAGCAAGACATCTAGAGAGAGTGGGACAAAGAGGAAGAAAAGGGTGAAACAGACAAGACGAGAAAGCATTATTTATACAACTAGGATACCTTCTACTACCTTCTAGTATGGCGAAATATATTGTGGACATAACCTTTGCTAATTTTCTCAGCAATGAAGAACTACATATAGTATCAGCAAACAGAGTTGTTCATAACAACTGTACAGCTGTGTAACTGGCCATACCACATCTATAACTCATAATGTTATCTAGGTAGCCATAATAGTGAACAGATAGGCTGTCATACTCACTAGGACTTCCTACAAGGTCTCCCTATTTACCCATAACTGACTCTGGATGACCAATCATCAAATTTTACAATTAAGCGCTTAGCTCGTGAGTGCAACACGGCCATAATGTTTACACCCTTGCTGTTAGCGAACTAGAATAACAAACATATCAATTATGTTAGCCTAGAAATTCTATGGTAGCAGTTTTGTAAGTAGCGTTACATTCTATTGGTGGCAGTTAGCGGTAAACTCCACCTGAAATGCGGTACCGCCTATATCGTCCGTAATAACTCACGTCATTTCTTTTCACACAAGGCCATAGCACAATTAACAAGCTGCCGAAGTTTTACCTAATTAAAGTAGCAGACAACTAAAACTGTCAAACCGTCGCAGAATGTCGCCAAATTGGTGCAAGATAGTACAATGAATCCAAACTAAGCCCCTACATAACAGAGACAGTGTTACTACTTATAAGTGGTCGGTCATGCCCCTTGATCCCCTGATGCGGAACTGCAACTTCAAACCAGTGAAAACACTTAAAAAATTAGTTAAATGAAATTACCGTCCAAAACAACAAGCCAGAAAAATACGACCTGAATCAGCGACTGGGGAACTGAAGCAATGACTGTTTCTGTGGATGTAGATATATCTGCTAATTAGCTCACCTTAGCCTTGAGAAGTGTCTCGAACTTTTCTACAGAATTTCCTGCATTTTCTAAACGTCACCGACGAGTTTCTGTTCTGATGCGGAGCTTCCCTGAACCTTGAGCGCCGCCGCCTGGTTGGAGGCTTGTCACTGCAGGAGAGCGTCAATCTGCTACCACAGTGCAAAAGGAGACAGAAAAATGGCGGACCTCAGGAAGATCTGTCCTGAGTCTTCGCCCCATCGTGTCAACGTCTCGCGAAAAACGTCTTCTTTTCAGGGGAATATTTTCATCATTCTTTGCATACTTCTAGTAGACTCCGGAGGAGCTACTACCCACTGGGTTGTCACGGAAGATGGAAAAATTCAACAACAAGTATGATAGCTAACTCACTGACCTGATAACGTTAACGTTAGCTGGCTAGCTATTAAAGCTAATTTTGCTAACGGTAACCTGGAGTAACGCTTTTGATAGATGGTGTGTTAACATTGTTTTAGCAACCTAGGTAAACGTAAACATGACTCATTTGTCAGCATCGGTATCGTGACATATTGCGTGAACGTAACATTAAACAAGGGGTAGTCTGGTTAGCTAACTCCGTTAGCTTTTACCGGCTAGCTACCTAACACTGACGTTAACATTAGGTGTTTAAGGTCAAGATGACCAAAATATTTCAGGCCCAATTCAGCGTCAGCATTGATTACCTCTTATCAGTGAAGTTAATCAGTGCCAGCTGCCAGCAGTCTGTTACGTCCACATTGAAAAAACAACGAGTGTGTTTGTGTTGGAAGCGCTGGGGCTGACTGGCTAAGTTTGAAAGCACATCTGGGATTGGAATTGGATAGGCAGTGTCAGTTATTTCTGCGGATAACATTACCTAATAAAACTCTGATATTGAAAGCTGTTTAGATTTAGCCAGCTGGGTGAATGTGTTTCTTTGTCATCTATCTGCATTGCCATGGGACGTTTGACATGGACTTGCTTTGCAGTACTGTCTGTCAAGCCTTAACACGTTGTTGTTACAGGTCGACTCTCCGCTGAATCTGAAGCACCCACATGACGTTGTGATCTTCATGAGACAGGAGACTCGCGTTAACTACCTCAAGAAACTGGAGGTGCGTGTGTCACTCTAGCATTTTGGCATGAGCAGAGAAGTTATCATCGGAAACAATGGTCTCCATGAAGACTGTTGAATCCTGCTGATGACAACATGGGTGGAAAAGCAAGGGGTTATTAGGAGGCTGCCACAGATGTCTTTTACATCTGGGAGCTCATATTGGTCTTAAATGCTTAATTTCCCAAACACTGGAGGTTAAATTGCTTTTTACTTGTGTTTTCTACCACTGGACAAAAGACCGTATTCCCAGCATATCACTTCTTCTGTAACCAATCACATAATGTGCTTATCACTCCACACTGATTCACTGTCTCTGGCTGTTGTCATGCAGAAGCAGTTGGTGGCACAGAAGATCCACATTGAGGAGAATGAGGACAGGGACACAGGGCTGGAGCAGAGACACTACAAAGAGGATGCTGACTGTGTCATGGCTAAGGTACCGCTGGGAGACCTGGACCTCTACGACGGCACTTACATCTCCTTGGAGAGCAAAGACATCAGGTCAGCAGCAGAACAAAAAGAAAAGCAAACATGTTGTGCCCATGCTTTTGTCAAGTCTGCAGTGTTTTTGTACAGCGCGTCACTCGTAACGTGACCTGAAGGGTACTGGGCACCCTTAAACGAGTGCGCCCAGTTTCTCCAAATTGCTGTGGATGGGTGTTGCTCGGATATTGATGCCATTTATCTAGCAGATTGTTATGATTTTACATGCCAATCGAAAATGTATATGGGAGATCTTTGTCTGCCATGCCATAATGTGAACAGATTAATTTTATGTCATCAACCATTTTGCACTACTAACAGATTACAACACTGCAACAGCACAGCATTTTGATTTTCTTTGTTTTTTCCTGGATCACCTACTCCTGTAGTTTTATTCCAGTGTTTTGGGGTTGTTTTGCTGCTCTTGTCATCTAAATTGAAGTGAAATGTTTTTCGATTGTAGCCCTGAGGAGTATGTGGATTCCCGGTCACCTCTGCCACCAGATCTAGAAAGGCCTGACTGTGCCAAAGTGTTTGAGCTACCTTATAGTATCCACGCTTTCCAGCATCTCAGGGTGAGTAAAGGCCAAACTATACTGCCATCTTCTTGCCAATGCCTTTAGCCATCACAATGCTTTATGGACAGGCAAGTTTCTATGGGCAAGTATCCATAAATACAGTAGATAAATAATATAAGAGTGGAAAATCTTCCTCAGACATATCTGTCACAGTTCATTAATTCATTAATTCATTCACATACTGTACCTGCTTATTCCTATTGAGGGTCACTTGGAGCTGGAGCTTATCCCAGCATACTTTGAGGGGTCACCAGTCCGTCACAATTATTTATTTGGATATAGCTGCACAGCCACAGAAAGTGTGGTTGCTTCAGAAGCTGGTGTGCTAAATTATCTGCTTTTAAAACATTCGGACATTCTGCTAGCTGTGGTGAGTTCAGTCAAAAGCAGAAGTGTTTTTGACTGGAATTTCAAAGAGCATTTTAACTCGCATCTGGGTTATGGCTGATGAGTTGTGCACTTATGCACAACAGGGATTGATAATTGATTACACCCCTAAACCATACAGTGAATCCCCCCTCTCTCCTGTCTGGTCCAGGGTGTGCAGGAGAGGGCAAACCTTACCTCCCCACTGCTTTCTAAGGAGGATCCCATCTTTAGCTCGCTGTCTCATAAGCTGGGTCGCAGCATTGACGAGGTGGGCCATCGCATCCATCAGGGCTTACTAAGGGTAAGGCCTGCTTCCACCACACTGCCTCACATAATTTCACAGAATTATGACATTTCAGGGAAGTTGTTATAGAAATGGTAAAACAGGAAAAAAAAAACATTGAAATATCAGTGTTTGGGGAGCAGAAAGTCATTTGTGGGGTGTGTGTGTTTGTGTGTCTACCTTTGAATGCAAGTCATGTGGATTTATCACAGGTTGAGGAAGCCAAAATGTTGAAGCAACTACCATCCCCGGTGTATGCGCTGTTAGGCATGTGACAGAGATGCATTGACCACTGCAGCAAAATTGCATTGACAGACACTTTTAGGTGTAACAAGACTAACAGTCTCCTGCTGAGAATCGAACACTGTTCCCTCGATTGAGAGTCTGCAATCTAACTCCCTTTTTTCACCCACGTGACCGAAAGCGGTGAACAGAGCGACTGACCGACCGACATTGTGATCCTTAGAGCTAAAAACGCTTGAAAATATATACAGACTAAGATTTTATATGTTCCAAAAATGTAATCCACCATTGCATGGAGTGTTGGTTCTTTTGCCACATGTTTAGAAACAATTAGTCCCTTCATCAGATTGAAAGGTGTGTGTGTGTGTTCCAGAACTCGTCGTCCTGGGTGCTGTATAACTTGGCATCGTTCTACTGGCGTATGAAGAACGAGCCACGGAGGGCAGTGGACTGTGTGGTGCGTGCTCTGCATTTCTCCCCAAGGTACTGTAACTCTGCTCACTAGCCCACTGCACCAGTATGCTTTTGTTTCCTGGGTGAGACTGCACCTGGGCCACATGGGTTCCCACCTTCTCATGCTGTGTGTGTGTGTGTGTGGTTCTTACAGGCAGCACAAGGATGTAGCCCTGGTCAACATGGCCAACATCCTGCACCGCGCCCACTTCTCGGCAGACGCTGCCATACTAGCCCATGCTGCCCTGGACCTTACCTCCGATCTTTTCACCAGCCACTACACCCTCGGCAACATTTATGCTGTAAGTGTAAGACGATTCAGTTAGTTGCACTAGAACGTTGTGTATCCAAACCTCAGTTTACATGATTAACCAAACAGGCATATATTACAGTTATTATCCTTAAGGCATTTCTTTGTTGATATATGCACCGATAAGCATTTAAACTGCAAATGAATGTACAAAGCTTTGTAGAATGTATGTTGATATAAGTTTCATATCGTGAACAAACGCTGGACCAGAATTTGTCCCATTCCAGGCATTTAGTCCTTACATATTGATGAAAGGTTTTCATTGAGTTTCTAGTGTGTTCTCGCACAGCTAAGATGGCTGTTAGTTGTTGTTATCGAACCTTGTGAAAACCAGGTTATGCCGACCAAGATGGCTGCTGCAAGTGTTTGTAATAGTCCCTCGAATTCAGGCCACTGGAACCCTGTTACACCACAAACATCCCAGACACCTAGTTGTCATGTCTTCTGTCAAAAGTCAAAGATGTAAGCATTTCATTTTGCCACTGCAGCAATTTTTTCTTTATTTATTCAGGATACTTTCTTTCACTTGCTCTCAAGTGACTGTGAGGATTTGATGCTTTTCAGATCACATATAGTCCCCTCTGTGCTTTCAGGAAAATACAACATTTATGGTTGGATTTCTGTTTGACAAATTGTTAGAATTCCATCCTTATCAATATGGCCTAGCAATGTGTGTGTGCATATGTTAAAATAAGAGCTTATGAAACTTGATACTTAACAATGCTTTGTAGCCAACAATTGGAAGCTATTTGAAAGCAAAAGTGTTCCAAGGATCAACTGGATATGTCAGAACAGCATGAATTTGACACATAGAGATATGCTTTCAGTCTCTTAGGCAGCCCCGCTCTCTCGGCTGTCCACTCGTCCTGATCCACCAGTGCTAAATCTTCAAGTGTTAGTAAGATTAGTTTAGCTAATTGAAAGTTGGTGAAGTAAAATGAAATGAATCTAATTTCTCTCAAACTACACCCCGAGGAAGACTCTGCACAGTCGAAATTAGTCAGTGTTTTTATTGCCCTAGACATGCCTAATTTGAAATAAAGGCTTTTTAACTTTACCTCCCCTCTCTGCGCATGAGTTCTTGAAGTAAGTCTTGTATAGCTCTTTTCCTATTTTGACAAAGCCTAATTTTCATCTGAGAAACATTGTTTTTTCAACTGATGAACAAGCTCAAGATGGGGAAGACAGGAAACTGTAACATCAGTTGGTAGATTGGACAGTGTGCTCCTGTTCTTTCATGCCTGCTGTTGCTACAGTAGCTTAGAGGAGGGAGATGTGCACACACACGGGTGGCTATTTTATTAATGCTGTTTTTTGCCATCTTATCTGATGTTGAGTTTCAGGGCTCTGCTGGCAGAAATTAGGTGAAATCCAACTGTAGGCAACTTTATTCTGCTGGTCAGTATATCCAGGAGACAATTTGCTGGAAAATCTTACCAGCCAAAACCCACGTGCTAGTCTTGCGTCCCTGCAGCATTATACAAATGTGTAGTACTATGTACATATTTTTAGTCTGTTTGCAGTTTTTTTTTTACTTGCAATGTGATTTCTGCATGAAACAAACCAGTGTCTAACCTCTCTTCTATCCACGGTCTGTGTGTGTCTCTCCCTGGTCTGACCAGATGCTTGGGGAATACAACCACTCAGTGCTGTGCTATGAGCAGGCACTGCAGGCCCAGCCAGGCTTTGAGCAGGCCCTGAGGAGGAAGCACGCTGTGCTCTGTCAGCAAAAGCTGGAGCAGCGCCTTGAAGCCCAGCACAGGTAGGAGCCAAACTTGCCAACACACACACAAACATACACATACTCATACACACTCTCATTTTCAATACTCTGGTTGCATCCACTGAATTTCCACACATTTTACACAAAATAAAAATATTACAGAGGTTCGAGGTTCAACATGGTTTAAGGACATTTGCAAATCTGAACATGTCCAAACTATCTCCAAACGATCAGGTGTACCAGCTTACTAGTATACCGAAGACATCGCATATGTGCTATATTGATGATCATGACTATCCTTCCTCCATTCATTTGTAGGTCCCTGCAGCGGACACTGAATGAGCTGAAGGAGTACCAGAAGCAGCACGACCATTACCTGCGCCAGCAGGAGGCGCTGGACAAACACAAGCTGCTGCAGGAAGAGCAGATCCTGCGCAACATTATCCATGAGACCCAGATGGCCAAGGAGGCCCAGCTGGGTGAGATGCCAGATCACCCACAGTAATCAGACTGGGGCAAGATAGCATTTTGAACAGTTGTAACAAACATGAGCATTGCTTGTATTCTCGCAAGTCAACACAACACTTATCTAGGTTGTATATACCTATAGTTACCTAACAGAAGCATTGCTGACTCCTTCAGATGGTCAAGGAGGGAAGAGTTCAGTACATCTATGGTTGTATTTTCAGTATGTCTTGTGGTAGAAAACATACAGATAGCTATGGGGAGAAAGCATGGAAGCAGGACAGGGTTACTGTAGTTATGTGTGCTTTGGTGTTCTGCATTCAAAGTTACAGAGTGCTTCTTGTGAGGTGATGTGTAAATTAACTTAAACAAGAGTGCAGCATAACAATAGGACTAACAAAACAGTATTGGCAAAGCAGTTGAAACTTGAGAAATGTGACTCAACTGGGAAGTGTGTGTATGTATGTGTGCTTCAGGGAACCATCAGATGTGTCGTCTGGGCCAGCAGCAGCGCAGCCTCTTCTGTCCCTTTGACCTGCCTGTGCGCTATCACCGCGGCGATCTGTTTGAACATGTCCACTATGTCCAAGTGAGTCCAAGATTTTACTTATGGAGGTGATGTTTAAGAGGAGGGTGATGATGAATAGCTTACAACAGACCAGTAATGTAAAGGTTAGAGAAGCAAGCTTGAATGAGTGTTAAAGCCTTAATAATGATAATAAGTGCTTATTTTCATCATTTCACAGATGACTATTTCTTTGCAGTCTACCAGGTTTGAGTGACTAAAAACACATTTTAGTATAATTAGTTTTTTGTAGAGAAAGAGGGCTGCTCAATTTTGTCTTTTAGTTACAGCGGGTGGACTCTATATTCATGAATATTCAAATCAGTAGTGAGTAGTAAGAGGGGCAAAGCCAAAGACTCTTCATGTGATTTGTAAAACCAGAAAGCACTGATTTCTACTGGGATTGCACGTGTTACAAAGCATGTCTTGTTATAGTATGTCAAATTAGCCTACTGCCGTGTGCTGCATGCTCCGCAACATTGCATTGTGTGGTGGGATGCCTTTGGTTGAAGAAAATTGACTGGCATATGATGTAGGAGATGATAAAGACGATGGGAAACACCCAAGGGGAGAGGTTTTTCCATCATCGCATTACTGCTGTACTGCAGTATGTGGAGGCTTACCGCGGGGTTGAGACAATAACTTATCATTATCGCTGTAACACCTGTGTTTCTATTATTACTTTGTCCCCTTTGTGCATCCATATGTAACCATGAGTTGGATGCTACCATGTAATTTTAATTAATCTAGTTTGTTCTTTTGTTTTCTGTCTTTCTACTGTCCTCAACACTTGGAGAGGGTCTTTACAGCATCAGCAATATGGCGACATACCTTTGTCGCTCTTATTTGAAGAGGAGCAGCACGTCAACTTTAAAATCTTTTTATTTTTTTTTATATTTGGCCTCTTTCCTTCACCAGTGGTTTTCCTTTTTAGAAAGAGGTCCAATGTGAATAAAAAAATAATAAAATCATGAAATTGAGGTGATTGCACAAAGTTCTATTGGAGTGTTCACATAAAAATTTTCTCGTCTATTATATGTAGAATATGTAAAAAAAAATCTCCCTGTTCTATGTCCCTCACTCATCTATTTTGTAATGGTGTACTGTAGGCGTAGGCTGAATGGTTTGGGCCTAAATGTCCCACATTGTACATGGTGCAAATACTGAAAGGATATTCACATTGACAGACTTTCTACTGGCAATGAGAAGAACTTGGCTTTTGTCGTCCAGGTTTCAGTTTCAGTTACATTTATAGAAGAACAAACACAAAGGAAAGTCGAAATAAGATCCCATTACCATACCAGTGTTTTAGGCAAGCTGTGGTCACTTTCCTCTTGACAGATTACCTAATATAAGATCTTTTCTCTTCCTCTGTCATTTTTCTATCTTTTTTTTTTATAGTTTGGGGAGGAGGTGTCTGTGGCTTCTAGTGTGGCCCTGGTGTCTGAGCACGGCTCCAACCAGACAGCGGCGAGCCCTCAGCTCCACCCCTCTGTGTCTGGAGACCAGGACCCTGCTGCTGCCCTCTGGGGCAACCACCAGGATTACACACAGGCAAGACAGAACTACATCTGCTTTTGTTTTGTGTTTTGCATGTGTTGGGTGAAAAGTGTGTGCGCCTGTGTGCCTATTTTAGGACTACACATTTAAACACAATTAATATTAAAGGAAAAACAAAAGGAAACCCCCTTTTGTCTTGAATGTGGACTTGAGGACAGTAAAAGAAAAGCTTTGTGTGTAAATCAAAATTAGGGACTTTAAAAGTTCTATAATATGAGATGGGTTAAGCCTTTTGTCACTTTAAAAGTAATTAATACAATCTTACAAATGATTCTTAAATAAAAAAGAAGCCAAAGTAATGTGAGTTTTATGATTTCTCCTCTCTGTTCTAGGTTCAGTTCTGAAGGTCTAGCTTCTGCATTCTGAACTGGTTGCAAGCCTCTTTGAGAAGTCTAGTCTGTACTATACTGTATCTCTAAGGGACACGAGTATTACATACTATATCCAAAAGTGTTGTTTGTGCTGGTATTTGCCCAAAAAGAAACTAAAGCAGTGCTCAACTGCTGAATTACATTCAAATCACTATTAGGTTGCATAATCTGAGTTATGTTCTCACTTTTCCTGGTAACGCAAATCAAAACACTTTTACAGTCAGGAGAGTGTTGTGTGTTATTGAATTGATTTCTATGGTTATGGTAGCTTTCAGTAACAAGGGTTGAAAACCTTAACCTTGCAACTTTAACTGCAATATCGAACTGAACATTCAATATTACTACTCTTCCATTTCCATTCAGCTTTCCTGCATACACTTAATAACATGTGTATGCTTGTGTGTTTTGGCTTCAGGACATCCAGACGATGCTGTGGCCTCAGAGGTCTGACTGTGCCCATGAGTTCCCCAGTGTCCCCCCCGCCCACCTGCTGCCCACGTTCTACCTCCCACCTGAAACACAGGGCCTCAGGTCAGTACGCATTGCTGGATTGAGGCGTTTATGCACGAAGACATGGCATGTCTCACCGCTGTAACCACTTACATTTAAACTTATTCAGAATAATCACCAAACCAAAACTGCAGCACAACACCAAAACAAAGAATACCAATTTGAAACGACGTGAGCCAAGAGTGAGCCTTTACCTCAGGAATTATGTTTTAAAACTAACCACATGGAAAAGTAATCCGTTAAATATGTGTGTTTGTGTGTGTGTTCAGCCCAGTGGCAGCTCTCCTCTATGGGAGCAGCAGTCCTCCTCAGACTGTAGCCCTGCCAGACTGTGGTCCCGTCCCCCAGCCACCACCGGCCCTCTTGCCTGCCTCACTGGACTGGCCCCTGGAGGGAAAGGAGCTGCCAGACCCCTTTGCCTCCCAGGTATCTGCCTGTTTATTTATGTGTGTGTGAGTGTCTGTGTGTGTTTCTGAATGAGAAAAAGATGGAGATAGGTACAAGTTTATGGAATGGCCAGAACTGAGACAAAAACTAAGTGTTTAAAACATAAATGGAAAAAATGTTTTTTTTGTTTATGTGGACTGTAAAAAAAGACTGAATTTTTTGCTGAATGCCAACTACAAACTTTTTCGTGCACATTTCCAGGTGCTGCAGGTACGCAGTGGAGGATGGATGCTGGAGCAGATTGGCTCCAGAATAGCTCAAGCTTTGAAACAGGTAAGAGCCCCTCACCACCATTATTCCCCTAGCCCATCATTCAATTTCAGACTCGTATTTCCTATCATTAAGTTTTTAAGCATGTATAACACACAAATGCTGTTTGATATCTTACTCATTGAAAAAATACTCTGCCTCGGATGAGCAATTTATTGTTCAATGTGGATTAGTGTAACTGGTTGATACCAACACATATACCATAGGGGTATACCATAAGTTTAAGCAAGGCAATGCTCAGATTGCTACCTCACTCAAACTATGAAAGCTGCCATTTTGACCATTGGGTCTCCAATTGTGTTCTAACCCTAACACTTGTCTGGAATCTGACCTAAATTACTCCCAGTTTTAGTTGTCTAAACCCAGCTTAAGCCATCCATTTTAGAGCTGACACAAGTCTTTTTTTTTAATACAGTCCAACGCCCCCCGCTGGCAGATCCACAATGAGGCAGCTCTATTCTGGCGAGCCAAAGGCAATGGCAGCCGTGCCCTGCAGTGCCTGCGCCAGGCTTTGGGCTCAGCCCCTCCTTCCCATCGCCACCTGGCCCTCATGAACGCTGCTAACCTGCTGCTACACCATGGCTTGGCCACCCACGCACACACACTGCTGGAGCACGCACTGGCACTCAACTCTTCAGAGGTAAAGGCACACATACTGCTGGGTTTTACCATCTTAGATGTGCCAAAATATAAACACCACATGCTTATGGTTTGTCCATCAAATTCGATTTTTAATAAACAAAAAAAGAAAAGGGGAGTAGAGTGTGCTACATTTGGGCATATAATGTCAAAATCTTCAGTGGTCTTTGGTGTGGGGTAACTGCATTTAAAGGAGAAAAACGAAATCCAAGGTACTCTTCATAGAAAAGGGTTAAAAAGCCTTTATTCCACTGGCCTGTTCAAAGAATCAATTAATAACTTCCACTTTTTTCTCTCTTAATGGTGAGATCTTTGGTGGTTGTATACTCCAATCCAGTAACCACAGGTTGTTTATGTGACTGCACTCAGTTGCCACAAACAACAAGAGTGTTGGATTTGCAGTTTTAGAACAACTGTGTATGTTTTTCCTTTTCCATCTTTAATGCCTCTTGCCAGGGAGAAGCTCTCATCACTCCAAAAACAAATGCCAGTGTTTTCAATCATAGGGAGCTGTAGGAAGCACACCTATCTGCCATCTTAAAACCTAAGCAGCAATTTTCACTTAAGTGGCCTTTTAGCTAATGTTCCCCTGTGTGTCTGTTCCCTCAGCCCCACACCCTGCTCAGCCTGGTGAGCGTGCAGTTGGCCCAGGGCAACGTGACGGGCGCTCTGGCCCTGTTCCGCCACATCCTGGAGACGGCCCTTTCCTCCTCCTCTTCCTCCTCATCTTTCGCTGGCTGTGACCAGTGTCGTGCCAGCCTGCCGCTGCTGCGCTGCCTGCAGTTCTACCCCTTCCTCTATAACCTTTCACACCGACAGCCCTGCCCACGTGAGTGACTGCAACACACACACACATTTAATTGAAAAAGGAGAGGGATGTCTTTGCTTAGAATTTATTAAGTTTAATAAAGTGTGGTATGCTTGCCAAGTACTTGGCATAGTATTTGGGTAGCTGTAATCCATGAAATCTTATAATTATCATTAATCAGAATTACTTATTCCTGTAGATAACCCTAGCAGGCTTTGGGGTCAGCAATACTCAGGCGGGTAAAGGGAACAAGACAGTTTATTAAAGAATATCCAAAAAAGGTTAGACATATTACTACTAATAATAACAATAATAAAATCCCCCATGTAGGAGATAAAGATAAAGTTCTATTGAATTCCTGCAGTACAGCAGGAGAAAAAAATGTATACCACATACTATAACACACTTGCTTATTTATGGAAGCTGAGAGCACTGTGGTTGCTCATTTTAACTATGATGGAGATCACGACTTAATTATCTCATTATCTCAAAATATGAAACTTTGTTTTCTCATGATCATGATTTATTTACCTCATTATCATGAGGGAACAAATAAGCAAACACCGGCCGCTCACGGTTTTGGTACTTATTAGCTTGGTTGAAAAATTGTTCTATTCTTCACCCACTGCTAAGGTGCATGAAATGAGCACCTGAGAGGAAAATCCAGCAACACTTGCAGTACTGAATACAAATAAGTATCAGTAAAACCTCCACGCATTGGTGGTGGTTAGTGCCATGTATACCATAATTTCATGTAGCTAACCTATGCTTTGGGGAGACTGAATCCATAGCCGGGTAACAGCTTTGTTTATGAAAAAGTGCTGTGAAGTAGATTTCTACAAAGGAAAGGAAACTGCCATTGAAAATGGACAATGTCAATCTGACTAAAAGCCAGGGCTGAAAGTGTGTATGGGGCAAGGGAGGGAGTCAAATTGTCATGGTTAGCTTATGTTACATAAGTGTAACAAACATGTATATTGCAAACACAGTTTATATACAGTGGTTGCCTAGAGAAATTATATAATTGTACAATCAAAATATTTATATATTTACTGTGTATATATAAATAGTTGTAGACGTCATCTTTGTGGTTCCTTTCTGAATGCAAACGGTATACTGCCATGTTGGATCAAGCCAGCTAAACTGGGATTGGCACATTATTTCTGACACCCAGCATCCCACCCATGGTGTTGGAAGAACCAACAAGAGTGGTTGTGAGAAACAGAAGTAGTAGGCTGCGCTTTTGAGATGAACAACAGAGGCTGCACCTTTTTCTTTATTCATATCAGTGGGAGTGAAGAGGAAAGTGCTTTGAAGTGGAGAAATTTTGCCACTCAATAATTTACGCTGCAGAAAATAGCTGCTGCTGAATTTAGAAGGGTCTATATTTTACTCACCGAAGCTAAATATTGCTCCCATTAAGCACGCTGAGTACACGACTACACACAAGCACTCATAAAACACACACACCTGAAGTTGGGGCAAAGGATGAAATATACACAAAAATAAAGGTAGTCAACTAATAATGGAAACACCAATACAAAGTCTCCTCTTAGTTGAATTTTCTGGTTGCTGGAATTGGGTGCAGTTCCGCTATGAGTTTTATCCGTTCATCCTATAAAGGGCAGCGATACAATCAAACCAATTCTGTACTCAGCATTTTTAATGGCTATAGAAAAACACCATATCAGACATTGTTCCACAATCCCCCGTTGACTAGTAGGATTCACATTGGGGGGGAGTATAAAGCAACTGCACTATCATTGTTGTGCTCTTTAAACCACTGCCCACTGTCTGTCAGAGTATGAAAACATTTCTCCCAATGCCACCTAGTGATTTATGGTAAAGTCTGTAGTAAGAATTTTGCCTAAGTGTATTTATGTGTGTGTTTATCCAGAGGGAGCTGCCTGCATGGCTGAGGAGGACCTGGGTATACAGCTGGAGGAGTGGGAGAGCAGCAGTGAAGAGAAGCAGGACCCTCCACCCGTTTCCACCATGGAAGAGTCTCTGCTCTTTGAGAGTAAGAATCAACCAGCTTTGGTGACACCGTCCATGGGCAATGTGAAACCCTCAAGGAAATCTTCACGATGAACTGTGTAGCAAAAAGAGACTGATCGGAAAAAAGGGTTTAAAATCAGCATTAAAATCTCAGCCACAGATTACTAGATTTCCTAGTCCAGCATTGACCTTTCAGCATAAGCAGGCCAGGTTTCAAAATAATTGCATACTCTCCTGCTGATTGTGAGCATCTGGGTCTTAGTCGACCAAGTTTTCATTGGTCAGTTAGTCGCAGAAAAAAACCTCAAACTCCATTCGGGAGCTGCGCCTTGTCGTTAAAAAGTTATTAGACCAGGGTTGCCAACTTTGGGTACCTGGCTTGAGTGAGATTTTGATGCCGTCTGTCTGTATGTATGTATATGTGTGTGTATGTATGTATGTGTGTGTCTCAACATTCGTTCGTCCGATCTATTTCACACTTGGCGGGTGTATTGCTGGAGACCCAAGGACGTGCAGTGTTGGATTTGGTGCAATTTGGACATGCGACACGTTCAATATTAATAAACTTTGAATAAACAAGCGAACAGTGCTCTGTGCAGCAGCGGGGCTCAAAGCAAGTGACTGATAACCTATTGTGTGCTTTTTTTTTTTTTTGGTGAACCAGAGTGTATTTCACTGGTGTTTCTGACCGCGAGTAGCTGCGACTTGGGTGTGTTTTTTCAAAAAATATATATTTAAATTAATATCATAAACGTGCGGCGACTAGTCGACTAATGGCTTGAACTAACAACTACTAGTCGACTAAAAAAATCTTTGGTCGGGGGCAGCCTAGTAAATAATATCCCATAATGGTATATCAGCATCTTGAATTTTCTTGGGTTTATTGTCAAAAATGTCATGCAGACTCAGAGTGTATGAGTCCTACATATGAGTCAGTGGGCTTAATTTTCTGCCTTGAAAAAAGTACACAAGACTCACAGTATCTGACCAACAGTTCTGTCCTGCTTGGTGTGCCTTAAGCTTCACGCCATACTGATTTATTTCTCTCCACTCCTTAGAGGTTGTCTTGGACAGTAATGGCTCAGGTGAGGCAGCTGGCCAACAGCGGGCCTCTCCCTCTGCCTCAGGAGCGGCTAAAGCGACCTCCCCACTGGGAGGTGGAGGAGCGGAGGGGGAGGAGGAGTGGCAGCTGAAGGAGGACCTGATGGGAGCTTTTGAAGGGGCCCTGGATGTTGGAGGCAAACGAGGGGACCTGCGAGGCATCCGGGTGCTGAAGAACGACCGCGTCATGGGGGCCCGCGCCGGTGGAGGGCCCTGCTTCGGAAACTGCGAGGACGACGAGGGGGCAGAGTGGGTATGTGCACATGCTCTGCCTTTTCACAAAATTTAACCAGCAACTTATTGACAAGCGTTTTATCTAGGGATGGGACGATATATCGAAACTCAATATATCGCAATACAAAAATGTGACAATACGTATCGTGGGGCAGAAAAATGAATAGCTGTATAGTAGTGTAATAGTATTAGCTACATTTTATTCTGCTGTAGTAATCACAAATGAGACAGCTTGCCATCACAATTTCACAAGCTCTCCATCCAAATTATATTATTTGCACTTTATAATGACATTTTAAAATTGTTTACATTCTAGCAAGCCAGTACCATTGCTAGAAAGATTTGTGTCTCAGAAATAAACGTAATTCTACACAGTCAGACTTTGCTGTCATTTAACTTTATTTATTACATTGTATCATGGTTGTATCAAATCGTGAAGCCCATATTGCGTATCGAATTGAATCATGAGATAAACATATCTTCGCATCCCTAGTTTTATCTAAGCAGTCCAGTATGTATAACCTAACCCATGGAGCTTTCTTCCCTCGGCCATCAGATCACCTTCCAGGTGAAGCGGGTGAGGAAAGCCAAGGTGGACGGGGCAGAGGGTGTCACCAGCTCTGATGAGAGCCAGCATGGAGAGTCGCTGCCTGGAGGCCACTCGGTCCTGGAGATCAGTGGGCCAACGATCCCGTCACCTGGCCCTTCAGGTAGCGCTTACACCCACCTGCATTATATTTACGAATACCAGTATTGATCATGTGGAATTTGAGCACAGAGGAATCCCCGAAATGCTGGCATCCACCGGACTGATGGAGGTGTCTTTGTGGTTGTTGTGCTGTGGGCAGGTCGCTGGAGGGACTACACCAGTCTCGGCTGGCCTGGGCCCGAGGAGTGCCAGCGGACACGAAGGGTTGACCTCACCACTGTAGCTAGCACCTGGTTGGCTGTTTCCGCCAAGAACATTGAGTAAGACTCTCACTTCCCTGCTCATGTTTACATGTTTGCCTTATGTTAGATTATGACTAATCAGTCACTTCCAAAGAGCGTTAAGGATGATACATGTAGGATTTTCTTAGTAATATATTGCTGTGAATTTAGTTGGTGATGACACATTTTAATGCCAGCAAAAAATATCACCACTGTTGCTGTTACCAGCTTGGGAATACTCAGATGTGTGATTGTTAAATTATTATTCATGCAATCGTTGAATTACAAATCAAATCTGTGGGTCGGAGAATAAAGATATATGTTGGGTTCCTATATTCATGGAAAACCTAAAAAATCAACAAAACCAATCATAAATATGGAAAATAGTATTTGAAATATGGTTTTAAAAATGCCTTGGAAATTTAGATCTTTTTTTAATAACTCGTTTAGCTGTTTGGTAGATCTTGGTACCTCTGAAGGGATAATAACCCAAATAATTACCTGATTACATAAATCCCAAATGATAGTTCTATCAAGATAAAAAGAAAAAACAAACCTATAACCACTGTTGTAGTTATACAATGTCAGCTTTACACACCATGAAATTGATTCTCCTACAGAAAGAGACTTGCATATTTAAAGCTCACACATCAATTGCTATACAGCAATATGGGGCTGCTGTGTCACTGACAGTATATAATACTCAGGTAGTCAATCAGCGCCATCTGCAGGAGAGCAGGGGTTCTTACCACAAGTTCAGGAACATGAGAGTTAAAATAATCAATAGGGCCATCAGCCGTCCTGCAAGGATTACTACCACAGTCAATACAGACATGCAAAGTTCAACGATGGCTTAATCAAAATCCTACAGTGACTAACAGACATCAAATCATGTACATTCTTACCAGTACTGCTGCCACACATAAAAAATGTAATATTTACAGAGCGAGGCTGTCAGGATATCGTTTATGAAAATCCTGCCATATGGAATAGTCACAGAATTTGATAAGCAAAAATGTTTATGCACCCTGTATATGCTGATACAGATATAGACAGGGTATATAATGTAGTGTTGCTGGTCTGTATCACAGTGATTTTTACACAATATGTTTAGAGGATATTGTACATAGGGTGACTTTACACTCGTTAATACATACTTGTTGATACATTTTACAATCAAGTAATTCAGTTCTATTGAAAATAGATCATCATGAACATGTTAAGTAGGGCTGTTTTGTTTTATCATCATATTAATAGTCTTAGCCGTTTGAACATTTTTTACTTTGTTATTGACAAAGATAATTGTTCTTTTTTTTTTTTTGGTTGATTTTTTTTTTTCTTTTGTCCCTCTCAGCATCACGGAGCACATAGATTTTGCCACTCCACTCCAGGAGCCAGCTGCTGAGCCTTTATGCAATGCCAACCTTGCTGCCAGTATGCACACCCTAGACCACCTGGCAGGGGTGGCCAATCGCGCCGCCATCCACTACACTGGTGAAAGCCAACTGCGGGAGGTAGGCTGAGGCAGAGCCCATAAATTACAAGAGTTACATGTGAAATTCAATACCTAATCCATAGAAGCATAATAGACACAGAAGGCCTAACCACAGAAAAGGTTATATAAAATAGTTGATAGTTATAGCTATTAAAAACATTCTACACACAAGTCCTGTTAGCTGTCACAACAATAATACACAAGCAGATTGACAGATGAGTTGATTGACTATTGGATAAAACTAATGTGAAGAATTTGTGATTCTGAATTCTAACCCAGTTTACATTAATCTGACAGGGATGTGTTTATGATTATTGCATTTACACTCTTTTTAAGATGTATTTTAAGCATTTTATGAAATGCTTTATGAAAACTAATGTGAAGAAATTCTAACCCCAGTTCATGTGGGAAAGATTTATCTGTGGATAGGCCTGTATAACCCCAAAAATCAAGGCTAACCCTGCTCCAGAGAGGGTCCCGCTAGCCCTGGGTTAAAGTGTGGCATAACTCACTTTGGGACTAGATCATGTTAAATGCTAGTCAGCTGAGGTTTAAGAGCCAAGTTAACCCTGGGTTCAGTCAAAGAATGTGCAGTGTACTAAGCCGTACTGAGTCTTGAACATGTTCACACTACAAGATCATCAGCAGTGCCTGAATCTGTTCAGATCAGGCCATACCTACCCTGATCATAAAAACCTATCTGGATGGACATATCAGGCCAATAGGGAAATCATCTTCTAGAGTGTCCCCAGCTGTTTACATTAGTTGTGTAAATAGTTTAATGGACAAATAGGATGCTATGATCTGTAACTTAAACTTAAAGCAGTATATTAAGTATGAACGATTCTTTGTATTAAGTAAATGCAACAGTGCAATCTGGAGCACATTGTACTAGCTAAAATGTCAAGTATATTATAAAACATTGGATAAGAGGCATAGCATGTGTGTTGTATGTTGCCTGTCCGGCATCTCTCTTGGTCTCCAGTCTCTCCTGTCATTCTCCTCGTATGCTACGTAACAAAGCAGAAATGCCATAAAAGCGTTCCCAGAAGTATGTCTCACACAGTCTCCCATGGGTCTTCCCCTGGTCTTAACCACAGGTCCTGCAGAACCTTGGCAAAGATAAGTTCTCCCCTCAGTCCTTTGAGCAGGTGGGCACTCGCATCGCTAAGGTTTTGGAGAAGGTAAGGGCTATCTGATCTTCAGTTAAAAGTCTCTCAACAGCTGTTGTCTTAGACATCATTTTAAAGTTTGTCTCTTTTTACATCACATTCCAGGATTCAATTTTTCGAGTCACCAGACACAGTGTCTTGTAGATTTAGAAATCTACCAGACAGCTAATTACCAATATCATTGCATCTTTGGAATATCTAATTCCATATGCACACACCTTTAATTAATCCTAAGTAATTTGTGGGGCTTTTGTATTATCTAACATAAATACACATTATTTCTACATGAGTTACACACTAAACAACTGGTGAATTGCATGCAGGGGAAAACGTAGCACATATACAAGAGTAGAGACTCAGAGTTCAAAACAATTTATCAATTTTTAAACAACTTGTTTTCCAGACCCAATGCTCTGACCTAAAGCTGAAAGTTATGACAACATTCTACCAAGAGAAATGCGCTTTCACACACCCCAGCTATGCTGTGTACATGGGTGAAATAAACTACATCATAATGCATCAGACTGTCGCATGTCATCTACTGTATATTAACCTCTAGTGGAAATCACACCAAAACCTGACTATGCAACTGGGTCGAAGGCTTTGTCTGTTGGAAAGAAAAAAAGATTACAATGTGGAATCTTTTATTATCTTCATTTTTGCTTGGAGTTTTGAATTGATTTTGAGTATTGAATAAAAAGCAACTGCCTAACCGCTAGATCGCCTGAGAACTGAACTGCTGTGTTAACTTTGGTCAGACTTAATCAGTGCATTCATTTTCTCCAGGGTAATGTTAGATGACTAAGGTGGATAAACCCAAAATTGTAACACTCTTTCAGTAGGCCTAATCACCTCCAGTGTTTCCTTACAAAGATAGGCTGTTAACATTAATAGATGGAAAAGGAAAGCTACAGTATCATATGGTTTTGGTGTTATCGTTAGCAGCAAGCTACTGGGCTATACAAGTAGTTGGTAGTAGCTTACAGCAGGCTACTGGCTTTACTGACTGGGTAACACTGCTACCATAAGCTTACTTCTGTGAAGTGTCTGATCATCTCTCACCACTTAATGAAGGTGATTCTGTGCTTCTTGCTGGTGCATTAATGGAGAAACTGAATAATTATTGACCTGTGCTGCTGCTAGCATTTTTATAAAGTCATTTCTTCTGCTGCTTTGTCCTCTTTCTGCATGAAACTATGCTTATATGATGCCAATCCTGTGGGAATGCTCACTTGGAATTACAAGAGACACTCAGTTGAATCGTAAAGATTACTGTACTGATTCCCACAGACTGCTTTTGCACTAAAGGCAAACATTAACTTAAAGTTCAGCTTTTTCCCCATACTGTATGTAGGCCAAATATATGTCCAAAAATATAAAAAAGTAAGTGTAACTATTCATTGAAAATATATATCCAACAACGCGTCAGGTAATGTTGATGAATTTATCTCTCAAGATTGAAATTAACTTGCATTCCATGACATGAATGAAATGAAAAATACCTATTGTTCTGTCGCCTGATGCAACCAACCTCTATGTTTGAACATCATTTAGGCCTGTTAGTAATAACACTCACCTATTAAATAAAAGTTCCTTCAATGTTTTCTGCTTTAATTATTATTATTTAGGCCAAATATGCAGTAATTGTTTTGTGTTTGTTTTTTCCACAACCCTGAAACCTTGTAGAATCAGACATCGTGGGTGTTGTCCAGTATGGCTGCCCTGTACTGGAGGGTGAAGGGCCAAGGCAAGAGAGCCATCGACTGCCTGCGCCAGGCGCTCAACTACGCCCCGCACCACATGAAGGCAAGTTGGCCCCCAACCTCCCCAGCTAACCTCAACAGCTAACCTGCCTCCCATCACAAAACGACACCCTGAAATCTCATCCCCAACTCCCAACTGTGATACTAAAATATGTACTGTCGCTTATTGCATATAAGTTTACTGATTTCGTTTTGATCACTTATCATCTCTCCTCCTTCCTGAACCAGGACGTGCCCCTGATCAGCCTGGCTAACATCTTCCAGAACGCTCGGCTGTGGGAGGACGCCCTCACCGTGGCCCGCATGGCTGTAGAGATCGCTCCGCACTTTGTCGTAAACCACTTCACCCTCGCCAACGTCTATATAGCAATGGTAAGCGACACAACCGCTTCCAGAACCTCATAGCCTTATATGGTGGCGTAGCACAGAGCACAGTTTGATTTTGGGATAAATGTTTGGTCTTCATGGTCTTACTCAAAATTCTTTTGTTAAACGCATTGTTATTCTTGCAATGCAAACATCTGACATGGTGCAGTTTTATTAAAGTGAAATGTGTGCAAAAGCATTAGAGGAAGTAAGCTGGAAAAAGGTAATGATGTCAAACCAGCCAATTGTTTAGAGGATTAGAGGAAACTCCTACAAATAGAATATTGCAAGGGCTACGCTTACGTGCGCAGAGAATTCTGTTCTTAACTCTGTTACTCAGCTAACAGGGTTTTGGGTCGACACATGTAAACCTCATAACTTTGTTAGAATAACCCAGTTAAGTTCATACTCTGATTATGGGAAACCCGGTTAAGATGCCTGGCTTACTCCCATATTAAACAAGTTACCATGGAAAGATCTTACTTTTGCTTTTCACTATCTGTCAAACTCAGACTCACACAGCGTTATGGGTACATAACAAGGCATCCAGCAGTACTTACTACAACTATTAATAATGGGATCTCTTCTTTCCCCTGTACTAGAAGTAACCTCAGTATTGCTCAGTCAAAGTGGGTAGCTGGCAGCTGAACCTTTTCCATACTTTTTTGCTGCTGGATTGTTCTATCCTTGGATGGGACTCCTCAGGTGGACAAGAATATTCTGTTAACTGGTTTATTCATGGCCACAGGGAAACTCAGTCGCAGGGTATCAAAGCATGTAAACAGTTTAAAGTGATGTTGAACTTTGGTAGTACCTTGGGTTGTGTAGCTTCCTGGCCACGATATAACCCCAAAATCAGTGATTCTCTGTTATCTGTTGCTCTGGTAGAGACGATTGAAAAATTGTTTTTCTTTCTTTCTCCATTCACTGCCAATGTATGGTGAAACAGGTCTGAAACTCACACTTCTAGCACATAAACTAACACGAACAAAGCAGATTCTGACAATACATAAAAAAAATACTGTTGCTCACATTTGGTTAAGTGAATCGCTGTCTTTCTTTATTAAATCTTTCAGTTTGAACAAGTGTAACCAAACAGTCAATTGCTGATTTTGGGGTTATATCTTGACCAGGAAGCTACACAACCTAAGGTCATCAAATGGTTAACTCGAATAAGACCTTGACTGGAGTATGGGCAATAGCTGTATTACTCTGTGCATGTAAATGTAGATAATTTTGCAACAGTAAGTAATTAAGATAGTTGTCAAATAATCACGTGTCCATTTGTTGACGTGGTTGTTCTGGTTCCTGCTGGCAGGAGGAGTTTGAGAAAGCCATGCGCTGGTATGAGTCCACTCTGAAGCTGCAGCCGGAGTTCGCCCCCGCCAAAGACCGACTGAGAACCATTCAGTGCTACCTGCTTACCAAGAGGGAGCGCCGCCAGCCCTGAACCACTCAACCATTTTGAACCCAGGAGTAGCCCACACACACATACACATACATACACACACACACACACACACACACACACAAGTATACACATATCTGTAGACCACAATTAACTTGCGCACAAGAAACAGAGAGTAAGAAACTGTTGAGTGTTGTTTCAATTGTGGGGATTCATGTTTCATATCCAGTGGAATCCGGAAATTCCTTTTTGATTTTGTTCCACTTTTATGCAGACCTAAAACCCTTAAGGATAGGTTTGAAAAGTGACTAAGTAAAGCTGTAGATAATTTTGCCCCACAACATATCCGTAAAATGGGAGGACCTTTTGTTATGCAACCATCAAGAAGTTATGACTGTAAAACTCAGTTTTCCTCCGCTTGACTGCCTGTAAAATGAAAGGGAAAGACATGACATTTGACTCTTGAATTGATTCTTCTTCTTTTTTTAAATTTCATTTTTAATTGTGCATCCTTCTGCCTTATTTTGATTTCAGTCTGTACTAACTGGAAGGATAGTTCAGTTTCATTCTTGAAGGTATTTTAGAATTTTTGTGTGAGGAGGTGACATCTAAACCAAAGGAAATACCAGTATATCATATTGTTCCACTGCTCTCAAGGACAATATTGCAGTCATCGTTAACTTGCGTGTGTGACAGATGTGGCCTGGAGATGGCGCCATATTTTAATTTAACTTAATTTGAAGTTTTAATGGAAAGGGTTGTTATATTTTCTTAAGAAATCTTTTGCTGAGATGGTAATGGATGTGTTTCTTAACTCGGAGGTTAAAGGAGGTAGAAATGAACAGTAGCCTATATGTCCTCATTATGTCTGCTTCATAAAATGAATTGGAATTCTCAGTTTTTGCACTTTTCTTCTATATTATATCATTCCTATTTATGTGGGACCTATGACCTATTTGATTTTGCTCAAAGCAAGTTTAAGTACATTTGAAAAGCGATAAAGTGAAATATGCTATTGCATTTGCTTCTCAACTTGGAAATCATGTGGCAGAAAAAGATTTGCCATTGACCATCTATAAAAACTCTAAAGTGAGATCTGTATTAAGTGTACAGTGTTTAAGGCAGTGTGTGAATATAATTTCATCAGTTCCTCATTTCAATGCATCCATTCATTGTCTCTTTGGGAAATAAAAGCAAGGTGTTTGGACTCCTTGAAGCTTAAGTTGACCTGTACAAGTTGCACTGTTTCACTTTTAACACTTTACACACAATGGATGAATCACTGATTGAAACTATTGTCAAACATATTGGAAACTCACTGCATCCTCCTCACATTACATTTCAAATCACAGCCTAAAGGTGGCAGTGTCTGACATTTTTAGGCACACTGCCTTTTAACAAACAATCTCTCTACACACAGATAATTAATAATAGTCCAGTATGTAAATCAAATATAAAGAGTAATTTTGTGATCAAAAACATAAAGTGCCCAAAAGTAGCATATCTCACATTTTTAAGAAAGGTGCTTTAGGAAATGTGGTTTCCACACAATTCAGAGTTCCTGCAGCCACTGCTTTTCATCAAAGACAACCAGCCTCAACATGTGGTTGATTCTGTAAAACCAAATCCATTATCCAAACACAAACAAACAGACCCATTCTCAATTTGATTGACAGAAATCCTGATACAAGGAACATTACCACATATGCTAAACATGTAAAGGTTGTCCTATTTGTAATGGTTTTCAACACTAATAAAATAGACCTACAGTATATATTGCAGTTATGATGGCTTGGGAAAGGTGTCATCCATCTAGTTTCCCCATCCACAGGTCAAATTCTTGACCTGAAAGACTGAATATTCCCAAAATGTGTATGTTCACAAAAACAATGAAGAACCCAGATTGGGTTTTCAGAGAAATTAACTGATTTGGAAACTTTCTCAAAAGGTGCTTTCAGCACATCATCTTCAAACTAGAAAATGAATACAGTACTCAGGATACTTTGTCAGAAAACATTACGTTCACAACATGACATCCACACTCTACATTTAATGTCATTACAAGATATTCAGAATATAAAGAGCAGTTTAATTAACCATCTACATTTTAAGTATATATTTATGTCCTTGAAGAATTTGACTTGTAGAGGTAAAATAGATTTTTGGTAACTTTCTTAATCTATTGTAACTCAAACCAGGTATGCAATACTTTCCTGCAGTGCTTATTAACATCAGAGATGCAAACAAACCTTTTACAGGCTCAAAAGACATGTACAATTCAAACAGTATTTCATCTTTATTTAAAAAAGCCAGACAATAATTTGGTGTGGAAAAACATATGTTCCATAAATCACTACAAAAACAGAGTCTGTGGTGCAGTGACGGTATTTCAAGAAGACACTGTACTGCAATCATAGACTTGGTCTACTGAGTTTCAGGTGATACTTACAATAGAGTGAAAATTAGTCCAAAGTTATTCAATGTCTGGGTTAGGGTTAATCTTCCAGTTTTGTTTAGGGTTATGAGGTCATGTGCATCTCACTGCATTCTGGTACCTTTAGTGAATAAAGCTTGTTCATCTGCAGTACTTGAATAGTTGGACGCATTGTCGTTTGGCAACCAGAAACCTGAAGTTGAGTAATAATAATTAAATGTATTTGCATTGCACTTTTCAAAACAAAAGGTTTTACAGACAATGAAATAATAAAGTCAATAAAACAATAAAAATGCCAGACATTAATTAAAAACTGGTAGAGCTAAGCTATTGATTTGAGATGTTGCCGATGCAGCATGGCACATCTTGGAACAGAGATGGACCAGCGCGTCCATTCACATAAAAAAAAAAATTGCATCCACATATCTGTGAAACAGCACTTTTTTTTTTTTTTCTCAAATCGTAAGCACCAAAATGGTACAAGCACAGTGCAGCCTGCTATTTATAGCATCCTGTAAGGGAACAAGACGGTTGCAGAGAAGCTGGAGTATAAGCACAGACTCCTATAAATACCAACACAACACATGAGGAGGCAAATTTGCACGGTTACATGTTTTCCACCCCCCATACACACACACACACACACACACACACACACACACTTCAGGTTCAGAACCACTGAGGACAAACGGGCCACTGCATTGCTAATGGCCATTATTATTGTTAGCCCCTTAGTCTATTCCTGTCCCGCCGAACCCTCTCCCCACTCTGTTTTGGAATGTTTCTCAATGAATAATTGACTCGAATGGTATTTTTGACCAGCCCTGTCTTGGGTACAGTATATAAATAGCTCATGTGCAGCAAAGCGTGCATGGATTTGTCAGGGGCGTTAGGCCTGGGAGTGGGAGCCCTGTTATGTAATAGGCATGTGAGTGAGCACACCACAGAGACACTGCATTGAATGGGTGTGTGTGAGGCTCTGTATCCATTGAGTGTTTTGAGAGTGAAAGTATACTCACTGGGAGTCGTTTGTTAAGCCTAGTGCAGCTGAGGCAGTTAATGTTGTGTTTGCACTGGTTAAACATGAAGTTACATGCACCTTTTATAAAGCTGCAAAGGAAGGACAAGCCTATAATGCATTTTACTCCATGCATGGCTGTGTTGATTTAAAGCTGCCGCTAGTAATGTAGGAAACTACAGCAGTGTGTGGTCATCCATGTTAAATATTGCTTAAATAAATATTTTTAGCCTGACAAATGAGCCTTATCCACTTAGATATGGATTCATAACGTCCGTATAACTGCATGGTTGTATTGCTATAGACGAATTAAAACCATGATGTTGAATACAGCAACCCTAGATATTTATGTGGAGTTGCTATATAATAGAGTATGACACCGATATGGCAATTCCATATTGATATCAATTGCATTTTACTGACACACTGATAAATGGCTACTGTGGAACACCATTATCTATAGGCTGGTAAGATCTCTTCGGCAGTCAGTTATTACACATGGCAGGTTGTCATCTTAAAATGCCAATTTTACCACTACTTTTGATGCTGCTTTATTTTGCTCTTTTGCCATAGATGAAAAATACAGTCAAGGGCTCCTCCTCTTTTGTTTTTAATGACCACAGTTCATTAAATCAGTGATTCTCAACCTTTTTCATACCAAGGACCCCTTATTTAGTCCACATTAGAGCCACAGACCACCATTTGATGAGATTTTGTCTCTCTGACCCAAATCTTAGAATATTTCTTATTGTTAGATATGATTTTGTCCAGAATCTGTATTGTAGGTAGAGAGATAATAGTGAAACTATGATCAAAATAGTCATTTTTCTACATTCTTTAATTGTGTTAACTTCTTGTAAATGAAATAATGCTGAAATTTAACAATTCATCAATTTGCTGGGGACCCCCTGGAACCCCCTCAAGGACCCCTGAGGGTCCTTGACCCTGACCCTTGCCTGTCAAACTTAGTGTGACCCACTCACAACTGTCCCACAGGTGCTAGGCCAGTTTGAACAGTTTGGAAAGGGAGCAGAGGTAAGAAGGGCTAATTTTTTGAGGTTCTCATTTGTTCTGATGCTGAACTCCACAGTTTGATACCCATTGGGGAAATTTCAGAATTTCCACGTTGAAAATTGTTATTCCACATTAAATCAGTATTGTATTGGGTGCACCACTGCTATATAATAACAGAATGGATGTTGCTGCAAAATCACCATATTACATAATAATAGTAGTGAATTTCCTACATGGACGCAAAAGGAGACGACTATTTTAAAGACACGGAGATAGGGACTGGAGTGGATCAGAGTATCATCAGACTGGAGAAAAATGGGTCGTTGTCTCATTTAGATGATCTCATCATGATGTAGACCTAACAACTATTGCACGTATTGCTCTTGTGATGAACGCTTTACCCGCTCTCCCCACTGTTCTTACAAGAATTTGTCTAAATACTGCACTACTACATTACTGCAGATTTCATAAAGCATGTATCATGTTTCGTTAGGCTTCTTCCACTAGCGGTTTTCTGGGCTTTGCTTTCCAATGCAATCCAATGAAAATGTATTAGTCCTGTGGGGACAATAGTTTTCACTGCCATTAGCACCACAACCCTTCTTATCTCACTGTCCTCTTTACTCCTTTACTTTTCTTATGAATGCATTAAAACAAGTCTGTAGCCTACTTTTAGGTTGGTGTTTTGCATCCATTGGAACTTTCATTCTTTGTTTCTTTTTTCTAATTAATGTGTACTCTAAACCAGGGCAGTAGTCCTCGAGACATGAGTACTCAAATTTTCTGTGGCCTCAGAGTTGTCTCAGGCTCAAGCCTATTCCAGCAATTGCAATGCAATCACATACTATTTTCTGTATTAACTCCAAATAAATGCTGTGGTCCTGAAAAATACTCAACTCCCTCTGGTGTTGGTCTTGACTCAGACTCGACTAAGGTGGTCTTGCCTAAAGCCTTGCTTACAACTGCAGTGTATACGTGTCCAGACACTATCGTCTGGTTCTTATTTTAGGATACTCACTCATCACTGCATTAACTGCTACACTGTTGTTGTGGTACCATGGACAGCTCCTCAGCAATACTCAGTAACACAAACTCTCAAGGAGGCCACCGCTGAGATTATAGACCGGTCCACGACTATGGTCCACAATCATAAAAATGGGATAAACGCTATATTAGAATAGTACGGCATAAGGTAACAGTTATTTTTTTCACTTTTCTCCTGTAATTAGTGCAGTGCGTGTACTAAAATGGTTTAATATAGAGGACATTTTTAGAAACATTTTGATCTGGAATTTATGGAGTCTCACCTTGGACACTGCACCAACCAGCTGGCCATGTTGCTCACAACCATCGCTAAACATTCCTTGTCCACAATCCATCCAGTATCGTTCCTGTGCCCAAGAGCGCCAAGGTTACCTGCCTCAATGGCCTCAGGGCAGTTTGCACTGACCTCATTCAGAAGGAAGACCTTTGAGCGACTGTCCTACTCTAAATACATCACAGACCCTTTTACCTGCAGGGCAAATCAGTCAGTGGATGGGTGCTGCAGTCACTTGGCCCCTATGCCAGGATCCTGTTTGTTGGCCTTTGTGCCGCATTCAACACCATCATCCAGGAAACTGTCCCAGCTGAACACCAGCACCGTGTCCATGAACAGGGGTCTGTTATCCACACTGCTGGCCAGGTGATTGGCTGTCACCTGCCTTCCATTAAGGACCTGCATGATGCCAGAGAAGGGAAGGGTCAGGGTTAAAAAAGGACAGGAAGGATTGCCACCAAGCTAGGCAATCTATTCCAAAAACTTTCCTCTAGAAGACTGTGCTGGTCCTGTGACCAAGACCTCCGGCCCCCTCAGCTTCTTTTCCAGAGCCGTCACCCAACTTAACTTTTCTGCTTTTTGTATAAATTGTGGATGAGAAAGGGATTCTTAACTGAGACAGGAATACAGAGAGTTGCAGGAGCCTAATCAAGAATAGATATAAGCATGAATGACTTTTTTTTTTCCAAATCACTGGAAGATAGAAACTGCATAATTTGGGAAATATTCTTCAGGTGAAAGGAATAATATTGCACAACTCTCTTAATCTGTTTGTCAAAACGCGAATTTGCATCAATTACTCAAGTTTCTTGCTACAGCTTTACATTGACAGACAGAGTACTTAGTTCAAGGTGAATCAGTTTAATGCTGTTAATTGGCCTGAGAAGGACTATTTCTGATTTGGTTTCATTAAATTGTTGTAAATTCTGTGACATCCAGCAATTTATATCTGTGAGGTCATCTGTGTGTCATTATTGTCATCATGTTTTATAGACATATATAACTGTGTCATCAGTATAATAGTGACAATTCATGATATGCTTGTGGGTAATAGGTTGTTTTAATACTTAGTTTGCTGTCCGTGGTTCTGAAATTGCTGGTCAATACAAGTGCCTACCTCAACAGCTTTTGGCTGTCATTCTACCAGTGATGGGCATCAGGTCTCGTTGGGCTGCACCCCACAGTCCAGTCCACAAGTCATTTTATTGTCTTTAACCAGAACTTCAACATATTTTTTATTGTTTCAATATCCATGTATTTGGTAACTTTCAAAAGATAATCTCAGTATCATAAGGGAGCTACATGACAGTTGGATTAACGTAGGCATCACAGGACATTTTAGAAGTGACTTTTCCTTTCTTACTTTGTCTATTTTCACCTTAAAAATGATCTCTAGTAGACACAGACCAAAAGAAAAAAACAAACTGTGGGATACTGTCAGGACAACTTGGTGTAACACGGTCATGTTATCATGTTGAGATGTTTGGAGGCTTTGAAATATACAAACAAAATCACCAATTGTCATTTTGTTGCTTTCGAGACTTACCAGACTCCTCATGATTTAAGTGACGACCTGCAATACTTAACTTTTATCAATCCAAAAATTAGTAATTAGTGGCACCAAAACAAGTTCCTCAAAGGCTTCAGTACAGGTACTGAAAATTGTACTTTTCAGTAGTTCAATAGTAGGTCAATAGTTGAGTATTATATCCAGTATTCTCTGTCATGAATGGTAGTCTTTTTATTATAGGCGTATCATGTGAGGAGTTGACTTTATATGTCACAAGGTCACAGTCACAGATCATCTAACTCTCGATCAAGTCCTATCTTAAGTCTCAAGTCCCAATAAAACACCCCAAGTCACAAGTTTGGTCAAATCTAGTTTTAAGCTGTTTGGATGTCCATAAGCCATCAGTTCACAAATACAAGTAAAATGCTGCTCTTTGAGGAATATTTACACGTACAGCTACATAAGTTGCCTACTGAAAATATTCTTATGATAACTTAAGAGAAAATGCAATTAAAGCTGCAATTAACAAGTTTACTACTCATCTCAGGCAGTATGCCTATACGTATACCTGCAGTCCAAATGCACCATTCACCCAGGGGGATTCCTATCTAATGCCTATCTAATGTTATTACTTTGTCATACCTAGATGACACAAGTTTGTTAGAAAGCCTCAGGTGTCTACTTCATTCACTTACCTCGTGAGACAGACGATCTGGCGAGCTGATCACAGCCAGAAAGGATTTGAATAGGTGAGACAGGTCTAGGTCACCAAGTGAGAGCCAGTGTAACGCCATGGTATTCTACTAATGAGGAAAAATCACATCGGCACTATTCGCACGATAGACAGCTCGAGTTTATCCAGTCTGTGAAGGTATGTGTGCGTAATGTATTAAGATGTTCGTTTTCTCTGAAACTGGTGCTCCACACTTGCTTAATCCATCACATATAGGCCTATTGTAGAAGTTTGTAATTTAGGATTGAGAAGAAAAGGAGCAATATTGTAGAACTGTTTTCAAGGTGTAAGTAACATTCTTCAGCATGTGCCCATTTGGAACCCATACATTTTTTGAGCTGAGCAGCCTCAACACTTTTTCACGGCTTTCCCATAATTCATTGCGAGAATACTAATTTATTGCAACAAATTACAACGTGTTACAGCTAATGGCGGTTGTTGGGATCTCTTTACTTTAAGGTTCTTTGACATCACCTCTTTAGACAGTTTTGTGTGTGTGTGTGTGTGTTTATACGTATACTGTAGCCTACATATACACTACCCAAACATACATAAACATACCGGGGTGTGATGAATAAATATGAATAAATAAATAAAATGAAAAATATATTAAATTACTGTATTAAAGTATAGCTACTGTAAATTTAATCTAATAAACTATATAAATTATAAATAAATAAATATAAAAAGCAAATGAAATAAAACCTCCCAATTTCCCTACGGTGATCAATAAAATTGTATCTAAATCTAATGCCATTAACGTGAAAATCCCACTGGCCGCATCTTTAATGAATGAGACAGTGTCTCATTGTCAAAGAAAAACAACTATTGACACCAAAGACAAATCCATCGCATAACACGGGCTTTTTCCTACTATTCCTGTTTTATTTTTTTTCCTAGGCATAGAAGCCCAGCCCGGTTTTCTTTTCTTTTTTTCTTTTTTTCTTTTTTTTTACGCCTGGAAGCTGTCCTCTGTTTATGTTTTGCCTTTGTACAGTAGTAGGCTACCTTGAGAAGAGAAACCCGCAGCGCCAGGCATGTTGAGTATGGGAGTTAAAAATAGCATCATCGGTCGGCCAAGCGCCGCTCCGTTACTACGCGTTTCAGCATTCTGCCCTGTGCAGGGGGAGTCTGCAGGACGGAGACCGCGGTAGCCTGTAATGAGCCTTTACACCTTTTTTTATGTAGGTCTGCATAACGGTGTGCATGTATTGTGAGGGCCGTGCGTGTGAGTCCGGGGGTTTAGTGGAGGGTGAACCCGCCTGGACTCATTTTACGCACCTTTTTAGACTGATATGATCTGAAATTCAACATATATATCATAATAACCGATGTGATTTGATGGGAATAGGGTCTTTTAAGTGGTGGAAAAGCATAAATGTATGAATATTAGAGTATATTTGATGTTGGAGGTGGTTTGCCTCATGATGATGGTTTACCCACATCTTTATTTACCACTACATCACTGTGTGTGGGAGTCTATTTTGCTTGGACTGTGGACTCCTTTTTGCTTCCATTGACATGAAAGGCAGATTCGAGGAGAGGGAGCATGATGAGCAGCGAGCCAACACACTGGCCTTTACAACTTGGAAAGGGGGGGTTGGGTGAAGTGTGTGTGTGTGTGTGTGTGTGAGGGGGGGGGGGAGGTCTGCCTTATATATGTTATTTCCATTCTCAGGCGATATTTCACTGGACCCGCACGTTTTGCCACACTGGGGCAATGGATGCTCCTTCCTTCCACCTTTAAAGTGGGAGATTCTCCACCTGACGTCAATGCCTAGTGACTGACGCAGCCCCCAGGAGAAGGAAGTCTATTTTTTTTTTTTTTTCATTTCTTTGGCGTTAAATATTCATATCTTAAAACAGACTGGATGATAATAATGTCGTGTGCTAAATTAAATCTACCACAGAATTACACCTTCTGAGAGGGAGCGCTGTGTGTAGCCTGTGTATTTCAGTCTTTCACAATGTAATAGGGTTGTGTGTGTGTGTGTGTGTGTGTGTGTGTGTGTGTGTGTGTGTGTGGAGGGGGGGGGGGGGTGCAGGCCTGCCACTGTGCTTCAGCAGCGAATCTACACTATCATGAATTAATAAAAGCCATTTTTTTTTTGCATACCTTTATCATTCAGTTTAAATCGGCGGAGAATGGGCGTGCAATTTCCACAGTATGATTAGGAGATGATGATGATGATGATGATGATGTGCACGCGTATTTACCGTGCAGTGGGGAAGCGGGAGCACGCGCCAGTTCTCGCACGCTGCACGCTCGAAATTCCTCCAAGGAACCTCTGCGAGCTTTTCTTTTTTCATCACGCGCGAGCTAAAAATAGAAACGGGGTTGGATCGTGATCCAGAAATAGATAGGGGGCATCACTCGTATAAAAGGCACACCATTCAAGAGTACAGTGTGTGCACAGTTTGAAGAAGCGAAAAGCCACAGCATATATTGTAGGGGACAGCCTATATGCCTTTTTGTGTGTGGTACTTTTCGTGTTTTTAACGGAGGCTCCAGTGCTACAATGGTGAGTTGTGGAAAAAACCCTGCTCTTGCTGCACCTGTTTTTCTCGAGGCTTTGCAATTTGCTTTTCTTTTTTTTTTTCCCCCCATTTCTATCGTTGCAAAACATAGGCCAGTAGCAAAATGTTTGATTGTTTGATTTAGCCTGAATGTCTGTGGAATGGGAGCGCTATTTCATGTGTGTTTTTTGTGGGGATTTCTGCTATTTATGCATCATGCTTGAGGGGAATCAAACCAGGCTTTCTTTGCAGCTAAGGGAATCACCCTCAATTATGAATCAATAAGGGTGGTGAGCCGGTTGCCGAGTTATTATTAGCATTATTATTAATAATAACATCACGATTTTTATTGTTGTTATTGGCTCCCGACGTGCACCTTTCCCCTCCCCAGTGAAGAGACCAACAAACCAAGGCCTGTGTCATTGGAAAGGATTATGATAGTTGGAAACGAAGTGGGAAGCTGTAGACGGTGAAGTGCATGAGGACAGGGAGTGGGAGCTGTTCCCTTGTTGTGGTGCTGAAGTGCTTTCAGACTGTGGCGGCTCCTTCACACGGAGCATCCTTCCTTCCAATGCCATTGTGGACATTTCTGATAAGTTTGACGCGCCAGTTTTCACAATCCACGGAAATGCAGCTTTAGGCTTACAGGCTGTTTTTGCTTTTGGATGCTTGCTCACCGGCGGGTTTTAATTGTCGTTTGAATCGTGCAAAGCTTTGTTATCGCCTTATGGCTTTCCAGTATCTACGGGGATTTTGACTGTGGGAATACGGGGATTTTTCACGGCAGCTGAAGGGCGAGCAGCCGCAGCTCGCTCTCCACGTCCCGGACAGATCCGCCGCCTTAGATGCCCGCCGCCTTTACCATTTCATTCTTGTTTGCAGATTTTTTTTTTTTTTTTTTTTTTTTTTTTTTTTAGTGCACGAGTCTCGAGTCGTGACTGCTAAAGTGAGTAAGGCGCGTGCTGCGTCAGTGGCGTCTGGCTCCGGTGCGCTCGAGACAGATGGGGGGAATCGTGACCGGCTGGAGACGCGTCCACGAATGAAAGGCGGGATCGGCCAATGAAAACGGAGCGAGGGTGGGGCCCGCGGTACTTCGGCAACTGGAGGTTCAGAGCCAAATTAATCCTTTGCAAACCCCCGCAGAAAGAAGGAAAAGTTCACCCGCACCGTTAATGAAACCGGTGTCACCTCACCAGGGCGTCTCAACTTTTTCAGCGTAAAGAACCCCCAAATACTAAACTACACATTAGATCACGATTCTATCCCAAGTAATCTAATTTGAGAAGATTGTTGTTGTTAGACATGATTTGGTATAAAAATAGCACTACCGTCCATAGTGAAAACTACCAGCAGGCCAAACTGTCACTATACAACCGCTCCATAGACATTTGCCTTTCACCCGTGCGTCTTATTTTCCCCTCTAAACTTATTTTCCCATACGAAAAGCTTTCTGCTTAGGTGCTCTTTTCCGAAGGCAGGTCTCAAGGTAAAGGATGGCCTGCGATTGGTAGATGACGAGTTGTCCTCTCCAATGAAATCGCGGCCGTCCCTCCGCTGTGTGTTGAAGTCTATCGGCAATGAGATAGCCTACCGCCTCTCTTCCGCCGCCGCTCTTTTTAATAAGGAGGATGCGTGTTGCTGCAAAGCAATGTCAATCCAAATGGGCTTGAGTTTTGCATCTTCAGGAATGGATGATGGTGTTTTCCTACCCACACAGACGACTGATTTGTGCAGAAACCTCCCCCCCCCTTTCCACGCAGACTGTTTGGTGTGGAAACACATGCTTTGAGGGTGAAGACCCCCGAGGAGTCGTGGACTAGAGTGGATTTGGATTTTTGGAGCTGTTGCAATTGTCCGTCACGAATCTTTTTGCGGTCTGGGCTTGCTGTACATACATCAATCTGGGAAGCCCTTACCCCAAAAAGCATTTGTGGAGGACTCAGACGCCGGCAGACAGACAGACAGACAGACAGGGATTCATGTTGTTGTGATTTGCCAAGTATATCAGCCACATTGCTGCTGTCGTAACCAAACAATAGAGGCACAGTGGATTCATGCAACACCGAGGTCTTGAGTCACAAAGTGTGCATGTAGCCCACACACACATCTACAAACAACTCCCCACCACACACACACACACTTTTCTCAATGGCAACGATGACACTGTGCTCACGCTTTGGACCCATCTAGATCTAGATTCCTCTCCATTAACGTCTGTCCACTCCAGCTGTGATGCAACATGAACTGACCACAGGCCACAGGTCACAAGGAAAACATAAGATAACAATAAGGAGGGAGAGGTAAAGTGTTGCATACAGACCTGAGCAGACGACACCCTCTCCCACCTCACACAGCTCTACTGATTCAGCAGTATACTTGGATTGTCTTGTGTCATGTTTGTGATGTTCCTAATTGTGTTTGTTGCTAATGTGCTGTAAATAAACGTATTTGAAAGAGGCACACATTTTGTTTTGTTTTTCACAATACTGTAGAAATATACATTGTTTTCTTCAAGCTAGAGTTTGTTATTGCTTTATTGCTTAATTATTGTGAATCACAACTCCAATAATGTAAATTGTCTGGACTGAACACGCAGTGCATGTGCTTACTTCTGGGATGTGCATTTTTTCTTGGATTCCGGAAAGCAGCAATTTCTCCTGAGATAAATTGAATAGTTTTGTAAACATGCCGTTTTGAATGTGATCTTGTTTTTGTGCTATTTTGTTTTGTTTCGTATCATATTTCACCATGCCAGGCTGACTAAACATCTCAGACGTAGAGTGAGTGTTGGACAGAAAGCTGTCAGGGAGCAGCAGATGAATCAGGCTTGGGGAATTTTTTTTTTTTTTTTTTTTTTAATTCAAGCAGTTAATAATGTATATGGAAATAGTTATGCAGGCATTTATTTAGAGCGTAATTCTTAAGAATGTCATAGATTCAAATTAAGAATATTTATAAGATGCTTAAAATAATCAGGTTTTCAGGGTTTTGAACTGGCTGCATTGGTGTCAAACCTAGGTGAATTCTGCATTGGGAATCATTTTAAACGTTGGAGAAACCTGAGATGTGCTTACGTCTGTTTTAAATTTCCCTGCTGTTCAAATATACGTATTTAAATTGCCTGTTGGGTCATTCCAGTGTTTGAAACCTTTTCAAATTTCTTGCCTATTTTTATTGTGACTCTATTTGAAAATGGTGGCATCGAAGAACCTAACCAGTGGCTAACAAAAAGCTCAAAAGTTCAAAACTGCAATACTTTTTACTCTATGTATATGAATGTACACAATGTTTTGAGTGTAGTCTCTTGTATTGCTTCCATTTTTACATTTGTTATATATTTCTATTGTACTGAAGGTATACAGAAACACACTAAAGGAGAATTAAGTTTCCCTCTGCTTAAAAGAGTGAAAGGAACAGTTCGGACAGTGTTTGGTAGGATGGTGTAATTATAAATTGACGTTTTCTATCTTATGTTTATTTTTTTTTCTTGTCTCTCAGGTTTTCCACTCAACCGACACACACAGTACGTTGGGAGATGGCAGTAGTGACCGGACCACAGAGAGGTCACCAGCTGGAATCCACAGACTGAGTGGGAAAATCTGTGTAAGGGAAGTGAATGGGTGACGCTCCACGTTTACCACAACAGCTGCTGCCAAAGTGCCCTTGAGCAACAGCCAGGCTCCTAGGTGGGAGTGTGCGAATGTGTGTAACCCTCCCTGTCAATGCAATTTCCACCCCAGACCGTCTTTTCAGTTAATTTACCTGGTTGAACAACAATTTATAATACTTATTATTCAAAAGTCACAATACACGCATTGGTCAGAGACACATTTGCCACCACAAGTTAAAATATCTGTCATTCTGTCTCTATATTTATTCACAAATAAACGTGTGAGGGTGAGGACTGTACATACAATAAACATGTTCATCCAGGTCATGTTCTTCAAGTCTGTAAGGGATTAAAGGGTAAAATAGGAGTGCTGCTGGTTTTATTGGGAATGCTGTGCCTCTTCCCCTGCAGTGGGAAGACTGGGGGCAAAGGTGAACCACATCGACTTTAGAGGCATACATTGTGGAAAAAGACGATGTGATGTCAGTCTCAAAGCTTGGAGAAAGGAAACTAGAGTGAAGGACGAAAGGATCAATTGGCCTCTAATGAAAAAAAAAAACCCATCTACATCAAGTATGAACCTTATTTTGTAGGAATCAAAGGGAAGGGAATTTTAAATACTAAAACTATTTTGAAGGGAAGTACAGTTTAGTTTTTAGATCCAGACTGAATGAACTGATTAATATATATTTGTGTGTGTGTGTGTGTGTGTGTGTGTGTGTGCGTGTGTGTTTGCTTTTCTTTTTGCAGTATCCATCTCTCTCATTGAGTCTTATTGTTAGTGTGTGTCTGTCCTTGTGAAACAGAGGATGGATTTGTTTTATTAGTAGCTATGTGTTTGTGTTTTGGTTTGTGAGTGTATGAGTGAATTGTTTGCATACACACACACAAGGTGTATGTTTCCAGTGACTGTTTGTAATTCTATTTGAATGTTTATTTATTTTTTTTACTTTTCTTTTTTTTATTGTCCTTTCCCTGTCTTTCTTTTATAAACTTTTTTTTCTTTGGCAATATTTTCATTTTTTATCATGTAAGTGAAGCACATTTGAATCTTAATTTGAAAGACAGTGACAGTGTGTGTGTGTGTGTGTGTGAGTGTGTGAGAGAGTGTGTGTTGGGGGGGAAGGGGGGGCGGGTATTTGCGTATATGAAGGTGTTAATGTATGTCCCTGTTATGGTGTTAGTATTGTGGATGTAGGTAGGTATGTGTAGGTGTGTGTGTGTGTGTGTGTGTGTGTGTGTGTGTGTGTGTGTGAGAGAGAGAGAGAGAGAAGGACAGACAGACAGAGAGTCTGTGTGACTGTGTAAGTGAGAGAGACCAAAATCAGACGAGGTGTGTGTGTGTGTGTGTGTCCTTTAAGTATTTTTGGATCTCGAAGTACAACTTCAGTGACACTATAGGACTGTTGTAACCACATTGGTTGAAATCTCATAATTACATCCTAATTATGACTTTGGTGATGGTAAGTTAATCTCATTTGGTCTTTAATATGAATGGATTTCAAATGTATCGGTATGTTGATATCTATGTTTGTTTCATAATGTATTTTTGTTGTTGTTTTTTTCAATTAAGAATCTTAATTGATTTTGTACGTTTGTATGTTGTTTATATGATTTTATATTATACCACTGATGCAGTAATATAAAATATAGTTGTTTTTTTTAATGTCATGTTTCTAAAGAACTTGTAATCAGTCTGTACCTTTCTTATGTTTTTACTGTAACTGAAATAAATCACTGAAATATGACTTGTTTTTTATGTACTTTTTTCATCTCATTCCTTTGTAAATAAACCATAGAGGTGAAGTATTTTGGAGACAGAATCAGCTGACTGGTTTAGAGAAGATACGGTGTAATGGAGGTCTAATGTTGCTCTTTAAAGTCTCTGAATGCAAGAAACTACCATTAGTTGAATATACTGTATAAATATATATATATATATTAGGTTTAATATCTGGTGATTTAAAACAATGTGATTTATATGTGATACATATATATAAATTATATGTATGACTTGCACTGTAAATGTGGTGCACACTAAAATAGGGGGATTATGTGTAAAAATGTTGAACACCTCCCTATCCGTCTGAGTTGTGTGTGTGTGTGTGTGTGTGTGTTTTGTTTGATCACAGACAAAACCTCTTAAACTTTCTACCTCCATCTACAAAGGCCGTTCTCAAAGTTACTGAGATAATTTGCTAATAATATAAACAGTAAAATCACTGACAGTCTGACCGGGAGCTGTCCATCATCATGTGGTGCTGAAACACTCTCACTGTCCATATACGTGTGGTGATGAAGATAATTTACTAATTGATTTTTACATATTTTGGCAAAGTCACAAGACAACGACTCTCTTGGTATTCTATCGATACTACAGTTTTAACTCTGTTTCTGTATCCATCTTTTCCACACACACACACTTGTCTGTCAGACCTGCTGGACTTCACAGGCTCCTGCAGGCTCCATCATCATGATCAGCCACTGGTCCAGTCTCGGCCGAGAGACGGCACTTTAATATAAATTTAATTCAGGTTCCTTTGAAAGCTTAGAGCCAACAGTTTAGGCTTCTGTTTACCATTGCTGCATTTCTATTTTTAGATGCAATGCTCTTACATAACGCTCAGTCTCACATTATGGACCACTGCTGTCTGCTCCACTTGGCTGAATTGTGTACTGTGTGTGTGTGTGTGTGTGTGTGTGTGTGCTAAGTTAGATGCAATTATGTCCTGTAACTTTTGTAAAGTAAATCAAACAAACAAAAGAAAGAAAGAGAAAAAGCATCCATTGTGCATATGTCTGGGAATATCAAAATAAAGCATTCAACATTTTCCAACAACCTGAAGTAAAAACAAAATATCTATTTATTCAAGAAGCGTTTAGCTATTTTGTGGAGAGCCAGTTTTGGTGTGCAGACCCATCTTGGTCCTAAAAAGTCTTGCAAATTCTCAGGGTGTATCTGCCACTCCTATTTCCACACTTTGTTGTGTCAATTTCCAATGTTGCATTCCTCAAGATATATGTAGCATTTCCTGTTGTTGTATGAGCAACACTTAAAAGCACCTCAATTATCTGACCCCAAACTTTACCACTTACATTTCCAAAAATCCCCAAAAATATAAAGAGTCCCATCTTCATATTTTCCTAAAATAAGAAAAGAATGGGTGAAAGCAGAATGAAAGAGAGAGGGAGAACTAGTGCTTCATGTCACATTCTTCCTTAAATAACTAACTGATTTTCCCCACAGAGCAAATGCAGAATGAATTGAATGAGCAGCATAAAATTAGACAGGACGGTCGCTTTTGGGTAGATAGAGCAATCTATAAAAAGGAAAGGTTTCACTGCAATGATTATAACACCGGGAGTTTGTTAGGGTTACCTTACAATAAGCATCACCATGAACGGCCAGGATATGATGCTGCAATTCTGTTATTATTGCATTTTCAAACAATGCATTTCAACCTACTCAAGAGTTCATTGCAATAAAAACCTGTTAGATGTTAAAGAAAAAACTTGTTTTTGTTTTTTGTTGCCCTGCGATCAATAAAGGAGGTTTCTATCAATCAATACATCAGCATTGGAAACAGTTGGGGGAAACAATGTTATACACTCAACAACTGTAATATTTTTTTAGTCTCCAGCTTCTGAAATATAAGCAAAACAATCTAATAGATGCGGGTGTTTTTTTTTTTTTAAGAAATGGATTTACGGACACTATTTACACTGCAATAAAGTGAAGCGTTTGCTCCTGGAGGTTGTGAGTCTGCCTCTAGGGGGCGACACAACCCCTCAGTCTAAACGAATCAAGAAGCACGTGCTTTGACAAACTTTGATTCCAACCAATCACCGGTGCGGCCGGGCGCCGATGCGGAAGTGTCAGACGCGGAAGCAAGAAGCTGAAGACTTTTTGACGCATGCACTTGCAGTTTGTGCGGTTCGTATTGAATTAATTTAGCAAGTGAGACTATTAGTAGATAGTAGAGACAGAAGTGAGTGTAGTGAAGGTATGGCGACAGGCGGAGAAGCTGTGCTGCGCGCGGTGGAAACACCGCTCTTCTGGCTCGGTGCCCTCACCGCGGCCTGGGTGTCTGTCTGCTCGGTGTACAAGCTGCTGTCCGGGCTCAGGGTGTGGGTGCTGGGGAACGGACGGCTGGTGTCACCGACGAAGCTGGGGAAATGGGCAGGTGAGCACAGTACACCGAGAGGATAATCACGCTTTGTCACGCTGTTTTACCTGTCGGTTTAAAGGTTACATCATCCAAATTAAGCCTGACACGACGCCCAAATGAAGTTGGGCAACTGTGTCATAGTTGGAAAACAATCTCCAAATAAAACTGATGCGTTTTGGAGGGCGTTTAATTTTAGAAAACTGAAATGACGAACCGTGAGATTTTATTTGTTCCTTGCTCAGATTCAAATGTCAAACTTCAGGGAGAAATTTGGTAATTGAATGTTTCCCCGCTCTTCTGTAAGTAATCCTCTTAGAACATGAGACTGATTTAGGGCCCAGTGCACCAAGCAGTACTTATTTTTATTAAAATGTCATTACTTATTCTAAGTTCACTAGTTCAGTTCGTCTCCTTCCACCCACACACTGAGAGAGGCGGTAGCAAGCAGTGAGAACCACGTTTTAACGTTGAAAAAGTGGCCTACTTCGTCAAAATTGTAGCTCTGGTGTACCTCAGGGCTTCATCCTGGGTCCTAATTTGTTCTCTTTTTAAATTATCCAACTTGCTCATACAGTATAATAGCATTTCTGCAGCCTTGATAGCCTACTCTTGAAGGTTGTCTTGGCATGTTGGATAACTGTTCATACCAAATACAACCATTCAAATTAATGGCAATCTTTGCACACTGTCAAACAGGCCAGAGATTTGGGGTATTTCTGAGATATTTCTTTCCTGAATTTTGACAGGTGAGTCCAATTAAGTCTTGCTTTTTGTCCAATTAGGAAATATTATGTCTATCCATTTCAGCCATGGAGAAAGTTATTCATGTCTATTCATCACTGACTGTGCAACTCTGTATTCTTGATCAGCCATGAGGATCTTTCTTGCCTGCAACTCATTCCATTATGCAGCAGCTAGGCTTTTAACTCGAATTAAGAGGAGAGATCATATAACACCCATCTTACCTTACATTGGCCTCCAGTTGAATTTAGCACTGATACTTAAATTTGATGTATTCTTTTTAAAGCAATGGCAAACCGCTTTTCCCTGACTTTTACAGAGCTTTTAAATCTGTAACAGAATCATAGTCAACCTACCAGCAAAACTTGTTTGACTTTAACTATAACTTTCCTGTTGCTTTGTTTGTCAGGAGGCCAAAATGGTTTCAAAATTTTATTGAGTTGACCTCAAGCTATGGGCTTCCCTTTTTATAGCTAATTGTTTGTTGATATGTGTTGTTTCTTTTATTTTACAGCAAACTGTAACTTTTAAATGCTGTACAAAAATAGTTGTAGGCCCTCTACACTGTCAATGCTCACTCAATTTGACAGCACAATATTTAAAGTAGTACATTGTCTCCCTCCATGCTGCACAAGGACACGCATTCTCCTCTAGAAAATGCACTTATTGTATTCTTTTGTGTTTTGTCTTTTGACGTAGCCATGAACACACATTGCACAGAGTACTCAGTGTGCTGTGCCACAACCCTCTTGCATAAGAACGACCCGACTGTTTCTCAACTCAAGCAAATTAAGGAGTGTCTAGTTTTATAGTATCCCTTCGCCAGATTCTCATTCTATCCTGTTGCGGTTTCTCTGTTCCAAGAATGACAGACTACATGTATTTGACTAGAAAGGAAAAATGGATGGGGAATGATCACTCACAGCCTGTTGCATTGGGTGTAAACTCCAGTAAATCTTGTGATTGGATTATGGCTAGAAAGGATTATCAAATCAGGTTGAATACTGTCCATCTGCACAACCTGCTCATTGATTGAACTAGAACCTTTGAACAGACTGTTTGCGCTTAGATTGCTGTGATGTTGGCAAGGCTGGTCTGTTGGGCCAGGATCATGTCTAAACACGCGAAAACTGTTGGACCACAGCTTTAGTAGCATCTGCTAAAAAGAAAGTGAGTGTGGGTTTTGTGAGAAATGATAAGTGAATGCATTAGAAAAGAGTTCAAACTTGTCATGTAGTGGAACTGCTCTTTTTAGAATACAGTAAAATTGCAGAGTGTCTTTCCTGGCCACAGTGGTCGGAGAATCAAAATCCACAACAAAAATAAGCGACAATTAATTTTACATTAAAGTATGAGCTGTCTTCCCACCTATGTTGTCACAGACACACACATTAGTCCTTAACTACCCAAAAAACAGAATTGTACTAAAAAGCAAACCCCACCCACCTGGCACTTCAGGTTGACTAAAACAAACCCAGGTCTGTTTTGCATAAACAGCTTAAAATGGAAATGCATCGGATGATTTTTATTTTTGCATGTGAAACATCGTGTTTATGTTCTTATCCAAACGCTTCAGAATATGTGAAGCGGCAAAGGAAGCCTAATCCATCCTTTCATTCACAAACTTTCTCTTACTGAAGTGGACTTGATTGAGAGGATGGCCTGATTATATAAGAGGACTAGAGCCATTCATAAATGAGGCGAAGGATCCATGGGATTCTGTTTCATTTGTGCCTACAGCCCTCTATCTGCGTGTGTGTGTGTCAATGTGCTAAGTGCAGAGGACACCCTCTCTGCCATGTCACACTGCTCCAAGTCTCTTGTTCTCTCTGTATTTCAACATATTACCATCCCTGAGTTTTCTCTGTTGTTCATTACATATCCACTCCCACCTGCTCTATTTTTCACTAGAAATAATTAAGTAATCATCAATCAAGTAATTGCATGATTTATGCATGATCAAATCAGTAAATCGAACATTAGAAAAACATATGTGTGTTTGACAATAGTAAATAAGGAGGAAAGTGCGTGGAACACAATTGAGTGACTTGGGCATGAACTGAAGGCCAAAGAGGATGTAATGAACAGCTTAATGTTTTCAAATAGTGGTGCTTGGCAAGAAAAAACAAATCTCTCAATACCTTCATGTAGTGCTGAAATGACTAGTCGATTAATCAATTAGTTGATCGACAGAAAATGTATTGATTATAATTAGTATAATCGATTAATCGTTTTACTCATTTATCAAGTAAAAATATTAAACATTGACTGGTTACAGCTTCACAAATGCTAAGATTTGCTACTTTTCTCTGTTTCATATTATGATAAAATTATTACTTTGGGGTTTTTTCTTTGGCTGCTGGTCAGACAGTCAGCAATTTTAAGAATCACTGTGGTAACTTGGGATGGGCATTTGCTATTATTTTTGACATTTTATAGATTAAATGATTGATCGATTAATTGATAGTGAAAATAATCATCAGTTGCAGCCCCTACCTTCATGACTTGCATGTTGGCTGTGAATTGTCAGCTGAAACTACCTGCTGGTGTATCACTCTGGGTGGGTTGTTTTTAACTGTTTAACACTCATTCCTCGGCATGATAGAATTTGTTTGAGTGGATGATTGTATTTTTCAGTCTAGTTCAGTTACAGGACCGCTATCAAGTGAACTTGCAGCTAGAGATCATTGCATTGCCAGTGCTGTGCTTTGTGAAGCTGCACTTGTCTCATCAAGAGCGTTTTACTCCGTGCAAAATCCCATCAGTAGGCCAGCTGGTGAGATGCATAAGTGACCATAGGCAGCCCTAAAACACTGTAAAACATTTTTAATAATTGATTTACTATCAATATAATAAATAGGTTATTATTGATTATGCTAAATTGAGAGCATCAGCCCCTTTGCATCACTGTTCCAAATGTAACATCCATTGCATCAGTGTTCCTAAACAAATAGGCTGAGCTTCTCTTGCAAAAGTCACATGGCAACCCACGCCATCCGAGAGGGCGGGTCAAATAGTGAAATAGGTGATCCCAACTCACATCGACCAATCCCAGAGGAGATGACACCTCAGAGACAGACAAACATCCCAAGGACAGGGAAACAGAGGTCAGAAGTTGCAGTGATAAAAAGACGGCTTTCACCAACAGACTTATCATTTAAGATAATATTGAAACAATGCCGTTGGCGAGAAGTGGGGAAGATAGGATGTGGAGATGTAGGAGATGGGAGGAGGTGTGATGGGGAGCATTGCCTCATGAGGACAAAGCATGCATGTGTTTGTGTAGATGTGTGTCTTTATCTGCATGTTTTTCTTTTTTTTTTTAAGATGGCTGTGTGTGTCTCTGTGTGAGAGGCAGTGAGAGAAGAGCTGGGAGCAGCAGCTTGTTGGTATTCTGTGCAGTGAGTGTGCCATACGTGGCTGCAGTGCCTGCTGCTATTTTAAATCGGCAGTTCTTTTTTTTTTTTTTCGCTCAAATATTCAGCTGCAGTAACAGCAGCTGTGTGTGAGAGAGAGAGAGAGAGAGAGAGACAGACAGAGATAGAATGAATGCGTTATTGTATTGGCATCTTAAACAAATGGTATTTGGTTTGGTATCTGAGACAATGCTTCAATTATAGCCCAGCCCACATTGCAAATATTTAACCCTATGATTTTCTTACATTATTATAGGCAACAATAGCACTTATTGAAGTTACAAAGTACTTTAACAATAAAGGAATACAACATGCATATTACTAGTCAGCTATAATAAAGGGATGACTTGCACTGTTTGCTCCATTAAGGCCCACGCAGCAGAGCAGAAAAGGAATAATACTGTGGTAATATATCTTAATGATACAAATAAACATAAGAAAATGGTACAGACGTAAAATTCCACTAAACAGCAACTGCCATGTAGACTTGTGATACTGGTGGTTCGTTAAGCCCCAATCAGCAAAATTCAGAAAACCAAATCAAACTTGAAACAAACAAATTAAGAAAACTGCTCTACGCTAGTAATAATATAGCAAAAACATGATCTCATTTAAATGCAAGTTCATAAAAATTGGTTTAAGCTGCGTCTAAAAGCTTGTTAATTCTTCAAGAACTCTGAAAAAACACTTGCAAACACTCAATCGCATTGCAAACAATCGCATTTTTATCTCAGTGAGCTGTGTGGGAGAGCCTTCCTGTTTGTGCAGAAGAAATGAAAAGGTGATTTGTTCCCAATCCTCCACGGATGTTGTGTGTATTCAATAGTGAAACTGATAGGCTATCAAATCAAAGACTCAAATAGCGGCCCATAGTAGCGCCAGCATGAGAACACCTAGCCAGTCTAACCTACATTTGCAGAAGGCAGCAGTTCTTAATATAGACCTTGTTTTATTTGAGTGAAGGGAACATGCCTTCAGCTGTAAAAGCTTTTAGGTTTTTTTTTTCCCTCTTCCCACTGCAAAACAGTTCATTCTTAAAACAACTAAAAATAACCTGGCCCATGTTTCCCTTGTCATCGTGCCTACAGACTCTCCCTCACTCTCCCCTCCTCTTCTGTGTGCTATTTTTAGCTGCCCCCAGGATCCCCCCATGTATTCATGTTTGTCATCTTCTCTACCCCCCCACCCTTCTATCTTTCCTCCCCCTCTCTGCTCTGTTTGGCTCTAGTGCGGCCCTACAGGATGCCTGGCACCTCAGCGTCATCTGTAATCAGGAAGATCACACAAGGGGAAGTTAGGAACAGCGATGGATATACAGATGGATGAATAAATTAATGAATGAATACCAACATTTTGACTTAAAATAGGGCTGGGCAACAATTCAGTTATATCGCCTTTCAATAGAATCATATCTAGAATGATACTGAGTTATCATGATATACAATTCTGCCCAAATTAATGATAAAAAGCAAATACTAATTGAAATCTCACACAATGAGATCTCAAACAAATTGGAGAATATTATTGGAAGATGATGATACTTTATATTACCATGCAGTTCATTGTGATGGACCTATTTCACATGTGATTTAGCAGATATCATTATATATCAATATTGAAATCATTTCGTAGGATTATGGTGATATTAATTTTGTCCATATCGCCCAGCCCTAAATTGACTTAATTTACCTTTTTGTCCCTGCAGAGAAATTTGTCTTAGACATTGTGGCAGCAGCACCAAGGACATAGAAACGTTACGTGAAAACAGCACAAGATAAAAGATAAAGATAAAGATAAAAGCATCATACGCACATCATCTTGGGATAACTTACACACTATACAGTTGGTTTATTAGATAAAAACATAATACAATCATACAATCACTTTGGCACCAATACCAGCCCAAGTTTAGATCCGTTTTGATTCTAAATCACTGCCATGGCAAACATTTTAAACTGAAACAAAGAAATAACTTCACCAATAATGCAATAGTTAAAAGTAGGATGTATTTCATAGTTGTGCTGCTTGGTTGTTGGGGATTCTGTCCAATACATCACACGTTTATTAAAGGCTTTTAAAAGTGCTTTACATAAACAACAAGGCAAAATAGTTTAAAGAAGGAATTGGATAAAAAACATAATAATGAACAACTAAAAACAGACGAAAATTCAATAAGACATTACATAAGTCTGTTAATGCTATGCAGGAGTGATGAACAGAAGGGAAGAGAGCGGCTGGGTCTTCCAGCAGGGCCTTGCAGGTTACACAAGGACAAATATTGTTACGCTCTCACTCTCACTCCTGCATCCCACTCCCCATCCTCTTCCTGTTATATTTAGCCAGAGGTGTAATGAATAGCTCTGACTGAAAGATGGGTGTTGCTAAAAATAGCCCCCTGCTGCTGTTTGTGCCGGGCAGTGCCAGGGCATCCGTCCACTCGCCTGCCATCAAACACAGAGACGACCTCACTTTCCTCCTCCTTTCTCTCTCTCTTCCTCTTTCTCCCTTTCTATTCTCCATCCACCTGTTTCCTACAGTACATCTCTCTTCATTAACAGCTCATTGCCTTCCATATATTCCTCCACTCCATTTTTCTGCACTTACACCTAACCTTGTCGGTCTTGAACCTTCATTATTATTATCATTAAAGGGAAAACCACATACAGACTACTTTTCAGGTTGGAATGACATCTACAGGTTAAAAACATGCTATTGCAATTGCAATCTGCTATTGTCTGATCTTGGTTACCTGTGATGTAGGTTACCTGGTTCGTCATGGATCTGCCAAAGGCAACCAAGATCTGCCAAAGGCAACCAACATCAGCCAATAGCAGATTGCAATTGCAGTATCATGCTTTTTTTAACCAGTAGATGTCAGTCCAACCTAAAAAGTAGTCTTGTGTTTGGTTTCCATTTAAAGTGATATTTATTTATTAATTTATTTATTTTCATTTTGGTGACATGTTTGGTGCTATTTACAATTATGCCTCTTTCATGCATTTGATCCTGTCAGTTGAAAATGAATGGAAAAGATCCACACCATTCACTGCTGTTAGGAACCCAGTTTCTGGGAGTTGGGAGTAGACTTGTGCACCTTTCCAGTGAATTTACAGTAGTGCTTTTTGCCTTATTGAAATCTAAGTCTGTTTTCAATTTAATTCTGAACAGCATGTGCATGTTTCTCTGGTTAATACAACTTCTTTCTCCTCTTTTTTTTTTTCTCCTCTAGTTGTGACGGGAGCCACAGATGGAATTGGGAAAGCCTATGCAGAGGAGGTGAGATTCCTGTGACTTTGGAAATTTCAGGCTTCCCACAGTAGAAAACAACTGGTCGTCAGGAAAGTTTTCACAGTGAAATGAGAGTGAGGTGGAATTTAAATTCTCTCTCTCTTTCTCTAATATGATTCTTGCATAAGGCCACTTCCCCATACTCTGTCTGCAAACACAGCACAACCCGAGTCCAATAACATAGCTTTCTGACTTTATTTACTTGTCTCAATATAAAACTGGTTAATATGAGATTTTGACAGGTGAATTAACACCTCTAAATCCATGCATGTGCTTATCAAAAACATGCATCAAAATACATTTTGGTGGAAAATGCACTTTAAAATTTGCTTTCAAACATCTGTCATCGCCACAGCGGTTTAAGATGACTGCTCACATACCTGTTGTGCATGATGTTTGTGTTTGCCCACACACATGCATGTGTGTGTGGGAGTGCACATGCACATGAATCTGTTGTTTACGTATCTTCTGTCTTTGAAGCTTGCACGCAGAGGCTTCGCCATTGTGCTGATCAGCCGCTCTCAGGAGAAGCTGGATGAGGTATCCAAGGCCATTGGTGAGTGTGTGTGTGTGTGTGTGTGTGTGCGTGTGTGTGTGTGTATTTTGTTTGTACGTTATATCATCATGCTATAATGAATGAATGAATTACTATTTATTTTCATGGCTTGTCTTAACAACCCATCCCTTATGGAATCATAAGACACCAAAAACAAAGACATATTAATTTACAACAACTTCCATTAGTTTACATTTATAACAGGTAAAAGAAAATGAATGAATAGAAAAGAAAGATCAATCAACTAGCCCAAAACTTGGAGCAGGGTTGTATGCCTATTTATAGATTTCCTTTCCTTTGAGCGCCTCTCCTACGCTTTCGATTAAAATACTGCCAATGCAAATGTTGTCAAAGAGCCATTTAAGTTTCTCTGCATCACTTAACAAAAACAAATTTGAATTTTTAGACATACTGAACAATTTAATGTGTGAATCATAATATAAAAGACAGGAGCGCACATTATGAAATTCATTCTCAGTTTCTTTAAGATGGCAATAGTTGCAAAGGTTTTTGATGGTTTTTGAGTCAAATTTTTTACAGTGTAAACACAGACACACAGATTGACTCAAATGGAGAATTGATGGGAAGTCCTTGAACTAATGCTTTACCTTTAAGAATGCACTGTGCCAAATGGACATACACTGTGTCTGCCTGGGATTTATAGGGACTTAAAATATTCAAAGGATATTGTATTCGAAGGAGTTCCATATATATTACTGAAATATGCAGCCTGAAAGATGTATTACTCTATTCATTTAATCTATCTTACATCTTACCTTCGAGGGAAATTAACTGTACCTGTGGTCCAAAGGCATGCATAAAGTAAAAATAATGTGTGGCAGCCGCCTAGTTTTGAATTCCATCTTCTTGGCCCATGCAGCAGAACAATCCAATATTTTTGCCTCAGTTGTCTTGTTCTGACCTGAAAATGCTGGGTGCATTGTGCACTATGTGATAGTCCAGTAGGGCTAAATGATGTTGCATTGAATTACATTCTTTACTTATGTGATGCATTATTGAATGAAGCTTCAGCTGCACACCTCTATACAGTTCATTATGAGGCTGTGCAAAGGGATTCTGTCCAGCTAAATGAAAGCATCCTCTTTAATAAGGAGGGATATCCTCATTGATGGTAAAGGTTAATCCCAGGGTTTTATCTCTCTTCTCTTCTCTTCTCTTCTCTTCTCTTCTCTTCTCTTCTCTTCTCTTCTCTTCTCTTCTCTTCTCTTCTCTTCTCTTCTCTTCTCTTCTCATGCCCAGTGACTCTTTATTAGCAGTGTGGTTATTCATAGATACTTTATATATTTGAGCACTGATACAGTTTCTGGTATTTTGCACTATTTCTCAAATATCTCAAAATGAAAGGTTTATGCATATTTTTACCCTCAGAGAGCAAATGTGGGGTGGAGACCAAAACGATTGCAGCAGACTTTAGTGCTGTAGATATCTACTCTAAGATTGAAGATGGACTCTCAGGCCTGGAGATTGGAGTATTAGGTAAGACTGCAACAGGAGCTCAGGCCTTACCTTACTACTTATACACCATTGTCTTGAAAAGACCTAGTTGCTTATCTGTACTTCTGAATTCAATTTGAATTAAAGTCATTCGACATTTACAGACAGCAGGACTATTATGTTGTAAAATGAAATAAATGTTATGTTTTAAAGTCATAGAAGTTGCTTTAGCCTGGCTTCTTTAGACCTTTGCTGCCCTCCTAAGATTGGAGAGAGGAATGACACTCAGTAATGACTTGCAGCCACGCATTTACATGATGTTTATGTATCTTTTTCATCCTTCAGTTTCTCAGTATAATCTAGTATTTTGAATGTCATGTTGCCATTATTTTTCTCTTTTGTCAACAGTGAACAATGTTGGAATATCCTATTCATATCCTGAATTCTTCCTCAATGTCCCCAATCTGGACAATGTAAGTGTGAAAGGCTGTATTGCTTCTGATGTCAGGAATGCATGAGTGAATCGTGAATACCAACCTTTCCTATATTACATCATGTCCTTTCCTGTAGATGTCTACAAAGTGTGCTTTTTTGCAAAATCCCAAATTGATTTGATTGATCGATTCTGGCAGGAAATGAGCACATCTCATAACATCTGTGTGTCAGACAATATCCTCTTTCAATGATTCATTTTGTCTTTCATACACACTCTAGTTTATATACTGCGTAAAGTTTTGCCTGTGTAGTTTGTAGTAATTTTCCTGGACCCATAAGGGAGTCTGATTTCCGTCTTTTCACTACTAGACAGCTGTGCTAGTTGGATCAATCCAGCTCCACTACAAAGTGGATTCTTTCCAATTAAAGTCCATGGAAAGCTTTGATAGTTCATTGGCACCGTTCAGCTGTCTGCCTTTTGAACAAGGGGTAAACAGAAAAACAAGAAGACCATATAAGGGAGCAGGTGGACAGGAAGTGCAGTGTGCAGATGGGGATCATCTTCAAACAAACTGCAAATGCACAAGGGCTGCTAACAGAGTCAGGCATTGTCAGATATCTTTCTAACTGAAAAATTTCAGTTATCGTTTTTTATCTATAGCATCTTCCTTGAGTATTGAGCATAGGGTCAACAGGCCTATGGCTTTTTTTTTTTTTCCCAGAAAATCGTTTTTCTTATTAGTAGCCTGTGCTTTGACAAATTGACAGATAACATCTCTAGCTACTACAGTAGATACTTTACTAAGAGCAATTAAAATGATAAAAATTTAGCTTTTTGGTATATAATCTTTCTTGTATATGCCGTCACAAACAAAATGAGTCTTCCCAAGCTGTGTAGGTCATGCTCTCCTCTTCCTCTTTTTTTCAGTTCATCGACACTATGGTCAACATTAACATCACATCAGTGTGCCAGGTAAGTTCTCTTCAGGCTGAATGCCTGTGGGGGGAAGAATGTAGATTTTAGTGAATGCATGTTACTTTATAGAGTCATTTAAAAGTCACAGTGAAGTGGCATTTTGAGAGCATCTTGCTTCCGTAATCCTGTTTCAACCGTAATTTCTGGTTGTAACAGGATGTTGGGGTGGGACATAACATGATGAGGGATCGTTCAAAAGTGGCTGACTGTGTAAACTGATGGGATAGCAGTGTCCGTTAGGGAGAAGACAGTCCTCTATCATGAGAGGAGCCGAGTGTGGGCATTGTTCAAAAATTTGAATTCTTTTGTATGCCTACTGGTATGCTATGAAGTAACCACAAAAAATGTGCTGGTCTCCAGCAAGTAGAAGTAATAGGATTTTGATATAAAAATACCAGAAAATTATATATATTTTTTTTTACCATGTATTGTTAAATAGGTATATATTATGACATGGAAAATTAAAACATGGAAGAAATCCTTTTTTCATTTAATTGTGACTTTAATAAAACAGATGTGTTATAGTTTGCTTAAGGTGATGTTGAACTTAGGTAGTACCTTGGGTTGTGTAGCTTCCTGGACATGATATAACCACAAAATCGGTGATTCTCTGTTATTGGTTGCTCCGGTAAAGAAGTTTTTATTCTCTTTCCATTCACTGCCGTCGTATGGCAGAACAGGTCTGAAAATCAAACTTCTAGCACATAAACAAACACGAACAAAGCAGATTCTGACAATATATTAAAAACTAGTCATGCTGCTGAATTGTGTTGAAGTGAATTGCTTTCTTCATGTTTATTAAATCTTTCAGTTTAAAGTGTAACACTGAAATCCACTCGGAGTACAGAACTTATGCCGATGGAATGAAGAATATAATACATTTACCAATTATTGTAAATAGGTGAAAAAAAGTGCGAGACTTGTTTTTTATATATTGGCTGAATCTGCTTTGTCAAAGTCCTGTCTCCCATCTTTTTTCACCTATTTACAATTATTGGCAAATGTATATATATCATGGCCAGGAAGCTACACAAGGTACTACCAAAGTTCAGCATCACTTTAACAAAGGAAAAGGTGACCTAAAAATAAGGGTACGGAGTCTATAAAAACAGAATATTAGACAATTACAATATTTATGCATCTGCGGTGGGTGTGGTCCATAGCAAGTATTCATAGTCCATTTGGACACTCCTAGCAGAGATTATCTGGAATAACTGAATCCCCGTCTCTACACCATGGACCTTTGAGGACTTCATTATAATATAATGTTTGTCTGACGTCCCAATGGGGTTATGGGATGCCATTGTGAATAAGTTTGTCCATGGTCAAAGGGGGCATGGCTGAAAAAGTTTGAGAACTACTAACAGGCAGGCTTACAGACCAACAGAAACACACACACACACACACACACACACACACACAAAACGCACACACTCTGACATAAAGCATGGGCAGCCACTTCCGTCCCTCATCTCCATGTTCTGCAGTTCCCAGAGTAACAGCTGACGTCTGCCCACACTTGCCTCGCTCTCTTAACACTTATCTATTCACTTTATTTCATTCAATATTGCTCTTAACTGCTCCCTCTTCTATCATGATCTATTTCTTCTCTCTTTCTGCCTTCCCCCGCTCACCACCCATCCACACACAACCCACACACACACGCATACACGCACACAACCCACACACTTGTACACACGTAGACACACAACCCACACGCATTTTGTCTCTTGACCGTCTTCTCTCACGCTTCCACTCCGTTTCTCACACTCCCTGCCTTCTCTCTCTCTCCAGATGACGCGTCTTGTTCTGCCCCGGATGGTGGAGAGGTAGGTTTGTGTGACTTGCAGAAGTGATTCATTATTAAACGACTGATGTCTGTGAATCGTTAGTAATTAAAAGCTCCGCAAAGACATTATGCCACACATAAAACTTAAGTGGACAGTAATCGAACCGACCGCAGTTTACTGTATGAACATAATGACTTGGAAACCTTTTTAGAAGGCGAGGGTGAACATCAAAGGAGTGTGTGTGTGGGTCGGGGTGGACAACAACAAAGGATTGAAATAAGTATTGTTTATCTCCATACAAGAAGATATCATTGAAATCTGAAAAGAACTAATTTCACTACATTGGAATTATTGAGTGCAGTGTTTCTCTAACATTTTCTTTTTACAAACAGTAAATGCAATCAAAGCCCAATTTCAGCCACAAATTACACTAATCAGAGCATTCTGGAGTACATGTGCATGAAGATTTCATTTTATATTTGAGTTCCCAATAGTTCTTCTTTGCAAACGGCCTCTATACCAAAGGGCTTTAGATAAGCAGGATCAACTTTTCTTGTCGCAATGAACAAGAGCGGTTGCTGGGACGTCCTGGTGGCTCAATTCACAAGGGCGCATGCCATGAACCTGCAACATCTTGAGATTGAATCCAGCCTGGAATGTGTTCAGTACAGCAGAAAATGCAAAAAAAAAAATCTAAAGAAAACAAGAGCACTTGCTAACAATAATTTACTTGGTTTTCAGGAAGAAGGGGGCCATCCTCAACATCTCATCTGCCAGTGGGATGTATCCTGTTCCTCTCCTTACCATCTACTCCGCTTCCAAGGTAAGTTCACTCTGCTAGAGAATCATATAGCAAAGACTCAATGCCTGGTGACCTTTTCTCTACAAAGGGTTGATTGAAGTGTGGTCACTTTTTGCTGTCAGCTGATAAATTGGTATTTCTAATCCACTGACATATACAGCATGAGGCAAATGTTATCTACTGATCACAATTTATGCAAGGAGCAGGGTTCATTTGGAGGAGGGAATAAAGGAAGGGATGTTTTTTGTTAACAGCATATTTGAATTATTGGGACAAAATAATGAAGTAGATTGAAGTCAGTTTAGGTAACTAAACCCTTACCTACAATAACTATACATTTGATATCCTCAACGTTCCATGCTTTGTCCAAAATATGGCCTCGTGTCTCAGTACATCTGAGTGGCATTTCAGTTGAGTAGATGTACAGTGTGGAGTACATGAATAAGTCAGTGACTAACTCCTGAGCTGGTGTACCAGTGAAAAACCTTTACAGGAGCACACTGGCATCATAATGTTTTATAATCATCTCATGTTTGGCTGTTCGCTTACAAAAATGCCTGCTGTTCACAGTTTCAGTTGATTCATTTGTCAGCGTCTTAACATCGGGTCATGTTTGTCTTCCAACTGCCAGTGACTGCAATGCAGTATGAAAGTGAATCTAAAATCCATCTAAATCTGAGCAGAGTCATCAGTTTGCATCTGAGGTGTGTTGCAATTTCATCAAATTGAATGCTCATATCACTTCAGACATTACCTGCTGACGTCTTGCAACTTAAGTTTGTTTTCAGAGGCTTGGGGAGAAAGTGGCGTCGCCTGCAGTTAAGGCTGACTTGGGATTGACCTCTACTTGCACACATCACCTAGACAGAAATGGCAAAACTGACCTAGTATCAGCATCTCAGAATCCGAAGTCATGAAACATTCAAGCCAGTATTATTCACCCAAATAATCGCATGGTTGTCACAATGATACATTTTACAGGATTGTATTTTAGATGTGTTTTGGAGGCATTGAGAGCTATTAGAAAAGTCAATTTCAATTCGGTTTCTGAAGCAATGAGTGGAACTTAAGTTGTCAGGGGTGGATGGAAAGTCATCGATACCCTCTGGAGAGGAACACAAATCTCTAACGCCGGTTATCACCCTTTAAGCTAAATTAATCTCTCAATGGAAACTGTGTGTACGGCCACACAGAGGGTCTGCAGTGGCCAAGGAGGGTCGCAGTGAAAATATTCGGCCTAATTGGTCAGCAGCAAATACCCTAACCTATATAACAGACCTCATGCACTTTACCTGCAAACATCAGAACATATATAAGCATAAACTAAATACTCGTCCACCATTCCTAATCTTGCATATGGTTCTTTCAACAATAATGCTGCAGTTGGCCAAATTTCCTATGGAGATATGTGGGCAAACTGGATTGGAGTTATACTGCTCAATTGTTCATCTATAAGTGGAGACAGGGTGATGGAAGGCCAGAGGCGTGTCTGGTAAATTACCCCAGATCCTGGACATTGAGTTCATCATAAAGTCATCTTTATACTCCACACTGCCACAGTTAATGTACTGTAGGACAGAATCCATTCTGCAGCTCAAATTCAAGGAGCTTCTTTGAGGGTTTACCACTGTATCTGAAAAGGAAAATTAATATGAACATACATGGAAAATAGACCTCCCAAACCTTTACAGCTTTACATGTTGGAATTGCAGATTTGTCCTTAATAGCATGCCTCTATCTTATACAGGCATTTGTGGACTTCTTCTCACGAGGGCTGCAAGCTGAGTACAAGAGCAAAGGGATTATCATCCAGGTAAAATCATTAACCAACCTTTTGTTCCTCTGCTACAAGCCCACATGGTTTTGGATAAGTCTTGTTGGTTCCAATAGAGAATCCAGTGACTGCATGAATGCTGCTTAAACCTGTTAGTCATTTATGGTCAAAATAACTATTAAGTCATTTGAAGTAGAAACATCACCAGCACTTCCCCACATTATGGCTGAATGGAAAATAAATTTTTGTTGAACATTGTGCTGATACATCATCATCATCATAAATCCAGAAATATTCTTTATTTATGTAACCAATGGGGTTTTCTCCTTGCAGAGTGTTTTGCCATTTTTTGTGGCCACCAAGCTGAGTAAAATCCGACGGGCCACGCTAGACAAGCCCAGTCCAGAGCGCTATGTGGCGGCAGAGCTCAACACTGTTGGACTGCAGAGCCAGACCAATGGCTACCTGCCCCATGCCATTATGGTAAGTGTGTGTGTGTGTGCAGAGGGTCAGAAGAAGGAATTTGTTCTGATGATGTCATGGCTCATATGTTAAATTCCCAAAAAAAGATTTACTCAACCAAGCTCAAACCAAAATTGGTCTGAAAGGCACCACAATCCACTGATTACAGAGAAGTCAATAGCTTGTTAAACAGTCTCTATAAAACTAAAGTGAGGTGACATAAATTTCAAGGTACTTAACAAGCAGGGTTAGTGTGACCGATTCTTTTTCATGAAGAATTCTTGGTAAAATTGCAGGTTTGACATTTGCTTCAAGCACAGCTCCCCTTTCACTGGTATCTATATATACAAAGAAAAATTAAGACAAAAATCTGGAGCAAAAGGCACAGAAGATTGCAGTGCTTTTATCTGGCACTCGGGCTCCTAACTAAAGACACTTTGGGACAGGTCAAAGGTTGGACAGCAACCTGGGCAAGGTTTTTACATAATTCCCAATAGTAACCAGCCATTCCCAGAAATCTTTGAAGCTTAGGATGGGATACTGGCATTGGAAGGTTACTGAGGACCTCCACTGTGGGCAAGATCAGTCAAACTTTCCCTTGGCCAACTACCTTTCTGAGGGACTTCAAATTTGCTTGTATAACTTCACTCTTTGGCTGGTTAATTGTTAAACTGACACGTGAGAATGGCTCAAGATCTGTTGAAACTGCCCCAGCCAGTTGGAACTGAAAGACACCGTAGCATTGTTGAAATGTGCCTCCAGTATTTGGTAATGCGAAAGGGGGGGGAGACATTTGGAGCAAATGGTAGTAATACTATTCTAATACAGCTGGTTTCTCTGTACACCTTACAAGTATTTGATCTGGTGCAGCCTTACAGTCATTTAAATCATTGTCCAGGATAAATGAGACCCAAGTTACAGGCAGACAAGGTCTCTAATCATAGCAGGGCAAAAACCTCATCAGACTCAGTTTTCATTTTATACAAAGGAGCTTCCTAGCTCATCTCATTCCCCTAATTAATGTTGTGTCAACAGTTGCTAAAGCATCTGTCACAGGTAAACATCCTGTAAAATAATGGACTGGGCTGCTCCAGTATGTTGCAGTATTGTCTCCATCTTAACACTGTAATTACTCTGTAGACACGGACATGTCCGAAATGAAAAGTTGACACAAATCTAGTTCAAACTCTTTCAAGAGGAATCTTAATTTCAACAACAGACTCAGTGGCGACAGGGACCCCCCCGCCCCCCAACAGTCGTTTCTTCCTCTGTACTCCCATACAGTGCAGGACACTGAGGAACTATGTGACCTGAATACCAGTGATATTCAAACAGACTCTGAACCCGTTTTCTTGCCACTTGTATTTTTTGCCCCTGAAGAGGAAGATTGCGAGTTTTGTGATTTTGTTTATTTCTTATTTGAGATCTTAATGCTCACTGATTTATGAAGCAACTCAAGCAAGCATGGGGCAACTGCTGTAGCTGTATAAATATATTTTACCAGTCCTTGATGTCTTTGAAAGCACTTGAATGCAGGGCTTAACTCCGGCCAGGTGCCGGATTTCCAGCACATGGACGTCTTAGATTCACAAACGATTTTCCACAAAAAAAAACAACAAAAAAACTCACTCCATGTGGGTTTTTGTTTTTGATGCGTTTTATCCAATCATATTCAGTGAATCAAAGCAAATTTTACATTTACCAATGGAATGCGAGCAAGTTTTTTTTAATCCAATGAACAGCAAGCTACTTTCTATCACAATGTAGCACCGATCCCGTGGTGTAGCACAGCTGAAATATGGAAACAAAGTTTATGAAAGCTGGTGAAGATACACGCTTCACTGAGACAGGAGTAAAAAACAAACAGCGATAGGCATGGATTAAATAAACGGGTGGAGACGGGAAACCGTTTGACACTTGGTGCGACAAATTAAGGAAGCCGGGTGTTTGTTCTGCACTGTGTGCTCAACCAGCAGAAAGAAAGTGCTCCTTCCACATCAGGTAAATCCCAGACACAACGCCGCTATGCGCGCACTCCGATATCTGACCACACCGGGAGCGATAGTTACAGCTGCCGCTCCAGCGGCAATGACAGACCTGAACGTGATCTGTCTTTCACAATTTACAGTCGTCATTCAGCATAAAAATGTGGCATTGCTTTGGCTGTTCTCTACAGAGCTCCCCAGGGGTCACCTGGTAAGAAAAAAAAAATTGATGTGGAAATCCATACGGGCACCGATTGGTAAACCGCGCACGGAATAGTAAACCGTGCGTATGGATTAGTAAACCGTGCCCTCGAATTAGTAATCAGTGCGCACAGAGTCCTGAACCATGCCCGTGGATTAGTAGACCGTGCACATGGATTTGTAATATGTTTATTGATAACGTCAAACAGGGACACCACAGAGTTGCATATAAAATTTAATTAACATGCTTTTTCTAAAAGCATGATTTATAGGGAGTAAATGGGTTTCATATTGTCACCAAAACACACATTGGATCATAAATTAGACCTACTGATGTGATTAATCAGTGGTTATGGTTCACATATGGTCTAGGTGCCTAATGGCTATTACAGCTCACTATGTATGCCAAGCTGTGTGTAATGGCTCTGGCTCACTGTGTATAGGCCTAAAAGTCCCTCTTTGATGTTATCAACGTAGATATTACAAATCTGTGTGCATGGTTTACTAATCCATGGGCACGGTTTAGGAGTAAATTGTAAGAAAACCGTGCCCGCTGATTTCCGCATCATTTTTTTTTTTTTGAACCAGGTGACCCCTGGGGGGCTCCACAGTTATTCTTATTGCACTAGGTTTATAGAATAATAATGCTGTGTGTTGAATATTCATTCATTCAGCACAGAAATGTGTCAATTGCTTTCGTTGTTCTTGTTATTGGACTAGTTTTATAGAGAAACAGAGAAATAAGTGTAGTGTGGTGACTAACTCCCCCTCCCCCACCCCCCTCCCCTCCCCCACAAAGCACAATATACAAACTCTGCTTTGCCCATTTCATAAGTATGTTGTTTGTATGCCACTTGAACTAGCTCATAACTGCCAAGGATGGGAGCACTAACAGGCTGTTGATTTGAACTAAGAGACAAACAGACTATAATTTCTAAGCTTTTCCAGGTTACTTGGCATTAGATGGATATAAACAACACCATCCATTACAGCACACAGATGATCAATAATCACACATTCTGCAAAAACAAGACAAGCCTTTTTGAGCCCATGTAGTCAACATTTTTTGTGAAGATTTAACAAGATTTGGACAGATTTTCTGCTTCTAATGAACATGCACAATTTCTTTCTGAATCTATTTCTTAAATGGTAGAAAGACGTGTGAGATATTGCTAGTATTTTTTTAAAATTAAGATTCACATTCCTTTAGTTACTCCTAAACTTCGTACTTGCTGACTTAAGTGACCGTTAGTCTTAAGTAAACAGATGTTCACTCTCTGAGCCTATATCAGCACCTATTACCAGCATCTTGATTCTATCTTAAGTTTTACAAAAAATAGTTGACATCCATGAGTTTATATCCTCATACAGTTGATTAAAGAGCTCACAGGACTGAACTCTTCTAGTTAAAGAGCTATGTAGATTTGGGTGTCATCAGCATATTGATGAAAATTGTTATGTTTCCTAATCATGCTACAAGAATGGAGATTTTGTCCAGGAAAGGTAGACTCGAAATGGGCCTACATTTACTAAGTACTGAAGGTTCGAGGTTACTTTCATTCAGTGAATGCCTAACCATGGCAATTTGTAGAGGATTTGGAAAATAGCCCTTTTGCAAGGAGGAGATTACTATGTTTAGAACATTATCTGCATTAATTGACGATGAAATAGCAAAATTAGGTGAACTGTCCTCTACACAAAGTGAGTGCATCCTGTTTAATCACAGTTTTCTTGCTTCAGTTGTACTTTGTGAGTTGAAAATTGTTAACAGTTAATGCTAATCTACTATTTGTAAATGCCAACAGCTGACCATGTCATTTTCCTCTTTAGGGCTGGGTGACCACAGCGCTGCTCCCTGCCAAGCTCCTCAACAGTTATGTGATGGGGATGGGCATGTCCCAGCGTGCTCGCTACCTGAAGAAGCAGAAGCAGGGATAGATCAGCAGTGGCTGGGAGGGCAGCGATGGAGAGAGGGGACCAACAATATTCATGAATTTTTGCATCATCATGGACCAAGAAGAGAATATGTGAAAACGTCTGGGAAATATCTCAATGAGTTTCCCCCTCTGGTCTACCCTTTTTTTCTTGCTCCTGTTCATAGATGGTCTGAAGCAGTATCTGGCCACAGTTGCCACTACTTGTATTGAATCCAAGCAGATGAGTGAAGAGTATTGAACAGGGGCACGTTCAAGGGATCAGCTTTACTGAATGGAACACTAACCTGTAATCTAAAACCAACCCCCCTGTGTTTGTAAAACACAATCAAAGATGTGATATTTATAAGAAGAAGGATTAAAGCAGAAATTCCATATTCAGTAAAAAGAACGGGATGCCATCCACCTTCTATTACCACAGTTTTCAAGTCTACATAAATGGGTAGGGCATAGAGATTTAGGATTGGTTTGAGATTAGAGGCCAGTGTGTGTGTATGTGTGTCTGTGTGAGACAGGTTAGTGTCCTATGAGCTATGGACTGTAGCTTGAAAGAAGCTCTTTAGTAGAACAGTGGAGATGCTCAATGATAGCAACTGTACATCGATTCTGCAATTTAATTTTTTGTGTTAATACTTTCAAAAGCACTTCATGATGGTTTACCAATATTTAAAATGCTGAAATGTTAATTGAAATGTACTGGCAGATTCAGGTGCAGCGCCAAGGTCCCATTATAACATTAATAGCTTGCCTAATTCTTCATTCTGGGGGAAATGTTATTTTACCATTTCAGAAGTTATAAAGCACTCACAGGTTTCTTCTTGAGTACTCGACCAACTCAATCATGAATGATTGTTTGCTTTTTTTTGTTTCTGTTAATTTTATGTTTTTGTTGAAAATGTTGATGTGTTGTGCTGAAGGGACAGCATAGTAAACAGTATGACCAAACTCAATTTAATCTGTAGACATTTGTTAAGGGCTTGCAAAATAGGTAGATAAATACCCACTAGAGATGGAGAGGGCTTGAGGCTGTAGTAGAGTATTAAGAGTGTGTGTACATACTAAATTGATTTTCCAAATTAATTTCCTACAATTGGCTGAACTTTCTGGCAGCCAGTGTCCTATGAGACACCCTCCACCCATCTTTTCCTCCATGCCAGTTAAAACAAATGCCGAGAAATCTTTGCAAACACTATTTGCCCCAGGTGTGGTGGGTGGACAGATTAGTGTGTGTGTGTGTGTGTGTAGTTGTTTGTTTAGTTTTTGTTTGTGTGGAGCAAGCAGGTAACAAGGCACTCACATTCTGCATTAATCTTGATCATGAGCCAGCAGCAATTTTAACTGGAATGTTGAATCTATTAAAATTACAACTGAACCAAATGTACAAAGAAGACACCATTTCTGTTTGACATGCTCCTAACCAATGTATATTGTGTGTATTTAATTGTCAAAGCTTTGTCATTTAATGTACATTTAGGTCTTTATATGCAATTGATACATTTTCTTGTCCTGATTTCTCATTCGAAAATAACTCAAGCTTTTTCTTTGTGTGCATATGTCAGTAGAAGTGTCATGTTTGCTCTGCTATCAACTTTGATATGAGGATTTACTCTGACTATAGATAAGTACTGCCCACAGTATTTGTCATTCTGACCATCAATAAATATGCTTTTCAAGTAAGTTCATCCAATGTTCTGTCTTTCCCCGGCTTATTACACTCAGCTCCAGCTTTGTCACTTGTGTTTTTAATACACTGTAAGGTTTAAGTTATGGTAATGCTGAACTGCTAGTCTTTTATATGCAAAATTTGGACAAGTCTGATAAGAGCCCAGTGCCATTTCTTATTGTACTTTGGAATAAGATAAGGTATGAATGAACTTGGGAGATAAAAACCCACGCGCTTCACAAGCAAATGAAGTTAACCGTATTCTCACACTGATGGATCAGGTAGGCTGCACTCTTGTTTTTGTTCTGAAATACCATTATTTGTATTGTACAAATTACACATAGGATTTATGCTTGATTTTCTCTAGAGAATATGATGCAAAGCTTTGACAGAAATTTCCTAACATGTTTGTAAAATTCCACGTCTGCACATCTGTGATAGTGGTATCTCTGATACCTCTGATACGGTCACACTCAAATATACACTGCAAGAGGCTGTCTATCCCAAAAGCTCCTCCATGTAACAGAAGCTTGTTCACACACCCATCTTATTTTCTATGTATGAATGTATGTGCAAATAGATTATTTGCTTTCACAATCCCTTTACTCAGCTCAAACAACTTTTGAATTTAAAGTCATCCTCCATCATTTTCACAGTCTTTATCAGTGTGTTGCTTTTTGTGTTCTGACCCCTCCCTCACCAGCACTGGCATCCAGTTACCATGCCAACTGTTTCTGGGAGATTATTCCGGTGCGCTGGTATGGAAGCTGCCGGAAATATGTCGTCACTGAGAACGTAGGAGGGGAGAAGTTGTGAGTGAGTGTTTGTGTGTGTGTGGGGGGGGTGCCCAAAGGAAGAAACAAGTGGGTTGCAGAGATGTATATAAAGATTGGCTCACTGGTGCTGAGAGTCCACAGCTCTCTCAGACACACACACTCTCACCGTGACTTCGCAGCAGAGTTTCAGAGTGAAGAGCAGTGATTTGTGGACACAGATGGGAAGAGAGACGCAACAGGATCGCTCAAATCACCTCGCATCAAGCAGCACTCTCAGGACAGAATATTAAACATCTACGACTATCACAGTGATTGAGGAGAGAAGTGACACATTTTAAACTGTTACTGTATTTAGTGTCTTTATTGGACGATTTCATCAGTGTTTTGCATCATCTATACTGAAATTGTGGATAGCTCATTAGATTCTCCAGGATTTTCAACAAAAGGCTTCAAACCCACATCCTACTCAACCAATCCACTCTAGACTTTTACCATCCTGAGCACGTTATCCTCCAATTTCATCCACTGTTCACCATGGCGACCAGCATGGACACGCTCCCCGCCCATCTGCTGCCGTTGGTGATGGAGGAGTTTCCCCAGTCACTGGCCACGGCTTGTGTGTGCAGGGCTGAGCAACGGGAGCCCCGCCTACGCTGCATGCAGTGTGGCATCATCGAGGAGGAAGAGGAGGACTGCTCCTCCCTGGAAGAGGACCAGGCCCTGCGCTCCTTCCTGCAGACCCTGGAGAGTCTGAGGAGGAGTACCAGAGGAGCGCCGCCAAAGAACCTTTAAGGGAATTCTAGCATGACTTTATCATGCTTGTCCTTTTGGCTATGTAGCCTAACTGCCCATGCTATATACACACTAAGTGGACAGTGGTATTTTGGTGAAACTGAAGATACCAAAGCTGGACATCATGCATGGCAATGGCAAAAGAGGGCATCATCTTTGAGTCAATGATTAGTGACTGACAGCCCTACAGATTAAACTCATTACAGGACGTGGGAAGAGGACTTAAAAGACCCGGCCATAAAATGCTGCAGCAAACCCTTGTTTAGCATATGCTTACTGATATCTGTTTATTCGATGGCTAAATATACATTTCATGCATTGCTGTATGATGATTTTCTGTAAAGTATAATTTGTAGGCTGCAGTGTTTCCTTTTACAAATACATTGTTTCTGAGAGGTTTTCTAAATGTTCATATTGAGAAATGGGTGCTGCTAAGCTTTTTAATTGAATGTATAAGCAGCTGTTTTTACCATGGTCAGTCTTGCCTTTTAAGATAAAAGAAAATCTATCAAAGAAATTTCATTTTGACAATTCATTCATTGTACAATGTGTGTCGGATTTTGTGTTAATATTACTTCAAATAGGAAATCTGAAAGTCCTGCATCATTGACAATGCAAAGGGGAAAGGTTTGCAGATTGCCAATAGAATGTTTTTAAGTTTTCCATGTGGTGGCACTATTGGTACACTTTTTTTTTTTTTTTTTTCCAGCTCAATAGCACAAACCACATTATATTACACAACAAGCTCCCTCCAGTCCAGCCTAACTGCACACCAACACCTGCAATTTGTAAATTATCCCTCCTGTTTGTGCTATCAAGCTACCATGAATTCATGATATTTTTGACTGTTTCTGAGACAAATCAGTCTGATTTGTACAAGCCTACATCAAACACATTGTTCCCCAGCAATCCCGCAGTGCCCCCTTTGGGCCTTGCAATGAAAACAATTACAATTTCTTCTCAAGACCCTGTTGCTCTACTAAACCAATACAGATATTATTCATTACCATGGCATTCATTATAACCCAAACAGTTTGTTTCATTTAATTAATTTGTACACTATGACATTCTCAGCCTCAAGAATCTGATACTTGGCCAAAAACATACATGCACTTGCTCATAAAGGCTAAATGAGTCATTGTCTATATCATGGAAATGTTCTTGTAATGCACTTTTTCCATTTCTTGCCACTTTTCAGAAAAGTATAAAAGATATTTGTGTAAAATAAGCTCTGCAGGCTCCATGAATGTACTGAATTACAGATGTACCAGCTGCAGCCTGTGTAATTTTAGGTTGTGAGATAAATGTCTGCTCTTCTTGGGGAGCCAGCGTCGTTTTTAAAATGTGCATTCAAATGAACAATCTTTCAGTTCTTTTTTTTTTAAAGTTAATTCAGTAACCAACTCAGTGGTCTTGAAGTCAGAGACTGTTTTCCAGTTGCCAAAAAGCTACAGCATGTGTGTGAAACAGACAAATACATACCAGCAGATTTTTGTGTGTTTTTTACAGCATCCTGACATGCCCTGCCACCCCACATCCCCAGTCCTCAGGCTAGAAGCACACTGTGCACACACTTCATGACTACACACCACACAGCTGGAAGCACACTAACCTACACTGCATGCTGCAACATTTCTTGCACCAATGTTTCCACCCCAGTGAAATTTTCAAGATCAGGGTAGCGTAAGAAAGCGTCTAAAACCTCCTTTTGATGAAGGAGGATTTTCATCTTGCTCTAAACTTGGGGCAGAGTGCAGATAAACCAAACTAGACCCCTGGTTCATATTTTTAGCATATCTGCAAAATGCAAAATAAGGTAGGAGTAAAGTTGACTTCCGCTGAAATAATTATAAAAGCCTATAAACAACAGTGTTTCAGGAAATATCATGGAGCGCAGACCCAGAACATTTGAAGAAAGCAAAAAGCACCTAAAAATGACCTGTTGCCTGTTCTGTTAAGAAAATGTCATACAGCGATTTTGGAGGAAAAGTTTTACTGGGAGACATCCTGACTGTATCGAAATACCCATATGAATTCACAGGACCTCGTGGTGTAACACTGCCCCTCCTTTTGAATTCCCTTCAATGACCTATCTCCTCATATTATAATATTTCTGCCATCACTTCAGTGTCGAGCCTTACAGTTAATATGAATCACCATGTCCTGACACAGTCCTGGTGGTCATACAAAAGTGTTGAATTGATTTTCCTATTCTTCCTTATTAACTGCGTACAATTCAGTGGGCTGTTGCTCTGTGAGGATGCCTTACAAGAGCCTAGAATAATGACAAACAAATAGGCAGTGCAGGTACATGGGTGTTATGGGCACCAATCCTCATTACCCCACCGTACTCTGCTCACTGAGCACATGTACGTACATGATTGCACTTGCCCTTCCATTTCACTTGCCACGCTGCAAATCGCTGCCACATTGGCGGGTTCACTTCATTCGGGCACGGCATGCTATTAAGGGGTTATTTGTATAATTTACCACTTCTAATTCCAAGGCTCAGCCATATTGGCAGGAACATTCAAGACTAAATTGAGTGTGAAGATTGAGAGGAATTAATGTCTGCTGGACTGTGAGCTGAATGCGTGCCTTTCAGTGGGCCCTGGGCCACCACAAGGACAAGAGTCTGAGCAGGATTTGTACGTTAAAGGTTGACTTAGCAAAGTCAATAATTGAGCTACTCTCTGGGACTTTGTCTGCCCCAAAGCAATCAGCCATTCTTTTTTGTTGGATGAGAGGAGTGAGGCAAGCAATCTCTAATAGGACTATAAGGCTTGTAAGTGGTTCAAGGAACAAAAACAAAAACTGAAAAAGAACAGATTTTTTTTTTTAAAAGGAACAGAAATGAGAATGCAAGTTTTAATAGTGTTCCTTCGAAAACAAAAACATTACTTTGAAATCAGATAACACTGGTTAATACTGTTATTTTCTGTTCCCTTATGAAATGGCCCAATATGGCATGATCATTTTTTTTTTTTCGTTTTTAGCCCTTCATAATTACTTTTCTGTGATGGGATGATACAAAATATTACAGTTACGTCTAACTCCCTGCTGAGATGTTAGCATAAAGTTCAGTCTGCAGTCAGGTCTTTCGGTACCAATGTTTTGGAAATGCTACTTTCTCTCAATTCACAGATATGATGACACCGTATAATTTCTAGAGTTAATAATTTCAAGAGTTGAAAGTCCGCACTCATGGGATATTTTTGCAAATTTTAATGAATCATTCAGAGACACTGATGAAGGCCTAGGCCGAAACGTTTGTCTAATCTTTGTCCTGAATGATTCATTAACATTTGAAATTTCCCATGAGTGTGGAATTCTTTTTTGAATTTTCAGTTTTCAGTTTTTGTTTTTTCAGACTTGAATACCATATAATTTCTAAATATGAATTAAAATTTACCAAACGATATCAATGAATAAAATATACTTGATTATCCTCGTGTAGGCTTCATGATTGTTAGCAAGGTGAGGAAATAATAATATATAATTTAGCTCATTAACCTGCAGGCCGTTTGTGACTTGCCAAAATAATTCCATTAGATAACAAAGTCCAGTTGGCAACAATCTAGCCATGTCTAGCCATCTGTATCTATAGATACTTGGGACAAACTATCTATCTATGCCCCTGTTGTTTTAAAGGGCCGTTAAAGCGATAATCTGGGAGATTCTTATTTTTCTAGATTTTGGCGACACCTTTGGTGACAAGTGGTCATTGCTTTGGTGTTTTGCACTCAACGTAGGCACATGTCCAACATACTATAATAGTAGTAGCCATTTTGACGTGTCACAGCAGGGTAAAGGAACCATCATTAACGTTATTAGTTACACCTGTGTTTACCCCGCAATGACACGTCAAAATGGCTGCTGTGAAAAAGGTCTATTGTTGAGTCATTGATCAAACCCAGATAAACCCAGATATATTATAGTCATTATGTGCTATGGGAAAGTAAAAATTGTATTTATTGCCACTTTAAGATTCTCTTAAAGTGTATCTGTGTATCTCTCTGTCAATGATAAAATGATGGATAATCAAATTCACAGGATTTCATTTTCAAAAGAAATCACATCAGACTTGCAAGATTTGTACTTCGTCCGAATAACATTACACAAGATGAAAATTATTTAGTACTAATGTCATTGTCTTAGGCTTTGCAGAATGTGCACTTATCAGATTTGTCCAAGCAGGTGCATGGACTGTGGCTTATGCATGAGTGTATATCTGATTGCATAATGCTGCAGAGTAGACGGGTGTCCACCTGCCAAACTGATATGAATCACACCACATACGCAAGCGCTACACTTGGCAAGAAATTACATAACAGCTTTTTTATTTCTTCCTGCTATTTTGTAATGAAAAAAAAAAATCAGCGTCATGAAATGTATATCTCACAGTGAATAATACCATCTCAAAAATATAAAATATAGGTGTAAAGATATAGGTGTATGGGTAAAGTAAATAAATGGTGACATGCTGCCTTGTAAAATCTAACCAATGCGTTGTATAGCTGTTTACAGTTCAGTCAGGTTTTTCCTTATCTTTCCTTATCTTTAGCAGTTTTGTTTCATGGGTTGCAAACAATATGTATGTTTTGCTTCATGTTCTCTGCCTTGTGAACTTGCTTGTATGTGTTGCCAAGCCTTCTCAAACACATTCTCTGCGGGGCAATTAAATTTCTATTCTGTTTTGCACTACACATTCTGTTGATTTCCAAATACCTTTGTAACTTCTTTTGAAATGTGACATGTCTAGATTGAGTGATCCCAAACCTGAGATGCTATTTTTATTGGCAGCACTATTACATAACCATTTAAAATGGGGGTGTGTTAAGGATCTTTTTATCCACATTTTCCTGTCAACTAGCATGATGTTTTAGATATCATGAGAAAGCTAGGAATCCCTGCCTTCATATGAAATTGAGCACTGTAGATATGAGCAATGCCTGACTATGCTCAGCACTGTACGCCTATAGATGCCTTTAATGCCTTTAATGCCTCCTTGTACCCACACTGTATGTACAAAATATTAGGGACATCTTCCTGATATTGAGTTGCAGCCCCTTTTGCACAATCCACATCTCAAAATCCTTCTCTAACTCATCTGCTTCTTTTTATCTCCATCTCCTCCTTTGTGATTGTCATAAACTGAATATGGGACATCAATAAGGGATAATGGCTTTTACCTGGATTCACCTCAGCAGTGTACTTCATGAAAGTAAGTGTCCCTAATATTTTGTACATTCTGTGTATATGACAACTACCTATTTATTCATCCCAGACAATGTATGTTTAAGTGTGGGGAGGAGATTGGACTCGCGTATCTATACAGGCCATCTATCTATACTGTGATTGTACCAATCCAGTAAACAAACAAACTCAACTTTCATTCAAATAGCACCTTAGCCTCCCAGTTTTGTCTCTGAAGAGGGAACATTTCTGATGATGTTCTGTCTCTCTCTCTCTCTCTCTCTCTGACAAATAACCCTTTCTACTTTCCACCATTCTACTAGGAAATGTAAATGTGGCACTTTTTTCCCAAATCAACACGGTACATAGCCATGGTGTGCTGTCAGTCAAGGGGAGCCCAGAGGCAGAGGGATCCTCTTGCTCTACTCTCTCATGTGCTTCCCCTTAATTATCAGCGAACAGAGAGCGAGCAGAGAGCGAACAGAGACTACGAAATGGACTTCCTGGGCTTTTGGCATGATTAGGTTTTATCATGTCTGGGGATGCTGAGAGGAATAGAGACAACAGGCATGTTCATCGACATGCTAATCAAATGGCAGCATGCTCTGAAATTCATAGCCCGCCTGGATGGTAAATGCTTCATGCTCACAGCGCTGTAGCCCAGCCTGAAGGCTTGATTGTAGGGAAAAAAATCTCTGCATCCGAAGCAGCATGTAGCGTAAGAGGCCTCGAATTTGTGTGTTTCTTTGGTTTAAAGAATCCATTTTATTTAGACGTATAGCAGCAGATATGGCTTATTTAATAAAGTGAACTTTTCTATTAGATTAGATGACCAATTTGTACGATACTGCACTGGCATAGTTGTTGCCATGCCATTTACGATGAATTACTATGCAGAAATGTTGACAAGAGCCATTTTGCAAGGTCACCTGTCACAGAGGATTTAAAGGAAAACTCTCAGTGATTGATTGAGCTTCCAGAGTAGAGAGAGAGAGAGAGAGAGAGAGAGAGAGAGAGAGAGAGAGAGAGAGAGAGAGAGAGAAAAAGTACTTCCCTCTCGTTCTCTTGTTGAGATAATGCTTTGAACATGGAGTCGTTTTTAAGGTAAAGAACTACCACACATTGGCAAAGGAGAACTGCAATGTATTTAGCAGCCTGATTTGAAAGAAAGGCGAAATAATGAATCCTGGCAAACCAATTTAGGTTATGTGTTGTGTGTGTGTGTGTGTGTGTGTGTGTGTGTGTAGTGATGGGGTGGGGGGGAATGAAGTGTCAAGCACAAGCGAGCTAATACATTAAGCTGATTTTACTTACTCTCAGTTCTTCTTCTACTCTCTTCTTACTCTTCTTCCACAGGAACAAAGTCTGGTTTGTCTCTGGCTCTTCCCCCTGCCAGCCTCTCATCCATTTTTCGGAAGGCACTGGTACTATTCATCAAGGGCACTGTAAGCGTTCATCAGACGACCGATTATTCCTCTATTCTCCCTTCGCTGTCCTTCTCATTTGATTTCCATCAGCGGGTCTCGTTCTCTCGCTTTCTCTTACCCCCCCCTTAATTAGCCTCCGAGCAGACACAAAGAGAAAGTTGTGATAATGAAGCAAGGAGGAGAGAGATTCCAATTTGGCGTACAGCTAACCCTTCGGAGACACACTATTCCACTCCTCGGTCATCCTGCTGAGGCCACACTGGAAGTTACTGTTTAACCATCTGCAAAATGTATAGATTTAAGCTCTCGCCACATCCACAGAACATATGGGAGGACAAAATAATGGAAACATGTACATATATACACTCAAATATTATGAAATTCCATTTTTTAAAATGTCTGCAGATTTCACAATTATTAGACTGGAATCAATATTTTTTTCTATCCAAGTACTTAGACGGAAATATATCCAATGCCTCATAGACCTCTCATAAAGCTCTTGTCTCTTTTCAAGCATTGCCAGTACATCTGAATATATTTCTAGTGTACTTTAACCCTCCTACAAATCTACTACAGGAATCTGCCAGAGCAGTTGTATTCATTTTAACTAGCTTTTCAACAGCTAACATAATTTCACATAACATAATCTGTTCTTAAAGCATAGAATGAAGGGGTGATTACAATCCCCGGGGGAGACAAACTGATAAGAGGATTGATTGACAGATCAGGGGGTGTTGCTAAGGCATAATTTATCTCAGAACGGCTGCTATAGAGTTCACATTGAGGGAGATAATGTCATTTTGCGCCTAATCAGCTAATGGATCCTAAATCCATTTTTTAGCGTGCATATGAGCTGAACACCATTACCCTAATGGTGATGCACAGACTAGGGATGGAGTGAACGACAGTGAATGTTATTTCAGTTTAAACCCACTCTAACCTCAAACATGTGGGGGATGGATTATGACAGAGGAAGTGATGGATGCAGTATTGCCTTAGTTAACTCTGCCCCTGCTATTCAGCGCTCGCCTCAAACGGATTAGATTATGTTTACTGGAATTCAGGCATAAATTGGCATTAACACAAATATTTGGCTCTATTAATTTATTTATTTAGTTATTTTTAAATGTCCATCTATTTGCACATCTAAAAATATGATATAAGATTCACATAATATAAAAATGACAAAACACAGAAAGAAGAGAGATAATTACTGATTGTAAAAGGCCAATAATAAAAAAAACAACCTAAAGGGGCTTATAAAAGCTTATGTTAAAGGAAACAAAGAAACAAACAAAAGACAGAAAAACAAAAAAGATAAACAAAAATGCAAATTGCAAATGAATTTGATAACAGACGTAAAATGATAATAAACAAATTGGCAACACATTCTCACTCACATACACACACACTCACACACCCCCTATGATTTCATTTTCTGCATGAGGGGTTTTTTCTCCCTCATACGTCATTCTATGCAATTTGTTATTGTCATGTTAAAGTCAAACATGCTGCACTCTATTGCCAGTTAGATTCTGTTATCCATTTCAATTGTGTCTTTGCTTGTCATCTTTACGTTTTGTATCTGTTTTTGGTTTGTTTCCTCCACCAAAGCAGTTGGACGGGGTTTGTGTTTTCGCCCCATTCCGTCTGTTTGTCTGCTAGCAGGATATTCATGACCAACATTTCCACAAACCTTTATTTTGGACTTCTCATAAAAAAGGAACGTAACTTCAGAACAGATTCACATAACACCATCAAACTTTGTGGCCTATCAGCAGACAGAAGAAGAGGCAGACCCTCCATTATTGGCCCAGTCAAACAACATGGGGGCACCGGAGAGCTCATTTCCTGTTTAGACAAAACCGCCCTGACAATTTTTTAAAAACGTACTTTTTTCCCAAAATGATAATCAGCTAAAATGCTTAAAATGGCAAGAATTTGAAGAGTCAGATCTCATGTTCCATTTCCGGTCCAGTCATGAAAATGAGTGCCTCGCCTGATGTGAAATTGGTAATGAGTACGGAAGAAATTATAAACTTTTGGCAAAGTTTTGGCATATCTTGACAATTGCATAGCGTTGGCGGAGGTATGCGCTCTATTGAGTGCCGACTCATTTTTTGTTTGTATCGAGGAATGTGTTAATAAGCCCCTTGGGCTACTTTTTAATCTCACCTACACAAATTTGTAATGTTATCTTCTTTCTGTGTGTTTTTGTGCATTTTTATCATTTAATTTTTATCAGTGTTTTTATCTCTTCACTATGTTTTATCACTGTACAAAGAAGTGAAACTAAACTAAATGACATTAGGAATGTGGCTGATGAAACTTGACTAATTTAATTCTTTCCTGTGGAGAGATGAGCTCTTGATTTGAAGTATTTCTTTTTTTGGGGGCAAAAATGATGAAGTTCGATTTAATTTATATTCAGGGAAAGTATTTTTCCTCATTTTTTGTGAGGAGTGTTTCATACATCCTCAAAAGTTTGTGAACCCATTGATTTTTATCTTTGTTGTGAGCAGAATGATTTAAAAGTATTCAGTTATTTTGGATTTTCAATCTCTGAGCTGTGTGAAAAGTGAAAAGAATATTAAGAGTTGACATTTATGTGAAGGTAAAATTTAAACAGGAGCAAAATGTAGTTTGTAAAAGTAAACACACCCTTATATCAAGAAAACTAGCAGCATGTGTCTAGCAGCTTGAAAAGACGTCTGACAATCACCACTTTTTATCCAAACAGGCCAAATAGTCAGTGCCTGAATTGCAGGTTCATTGGTAAAAAAAAATAAATCCTGCAAAATGATTTAATGTGGCGAGAGGAACAGACTAAAAAATCATGCCAACACATGCCCGACACCGACAAATTGCATAGACAAGTCACAGCTCAGTGACGGAGACAGCCAGACATTTAATAGGAGAGTTGCTCAGCACCACAAATGTTCAGTTACAACATTTACCACAAAAACGGGTTAACTTGTCTGAGAGACAGTCTCAACAAGAACTACACATTGTTAGCTTCACAAAGCTGGTATTGGCAGGGCTGCCACTCAGATACTGCTTGTGTCCATGACCAACACATAACCTGGTAGGAGAACAAAACCTGGAGCCCTGAGTAATGGAAAAAAATTTGATATAGTCTGAGGAGAGAATGCTTGTTCCTACATTGGGAAGGGTTTGTTTGGAGAAAGCCAAAGGATGGCCTTGATCAGACAGGATGCGGTTTCAGCAGTGAGAGGCGGCTCTAATTGTTTTCACTTTTTAGTTTTTCGAGTTTGAAGCAAATTGCGTGCTGCTTTTGTGTTCCAGACTTTTTTTTGAGGGAGGGCCTGGTGCGCTCCGAGTTAAAAATGATCCTACTTTGATGTGAAAACGCCCTCCGTCACTGTCATTTTTTTCTCTGCTGTCCAATCAGATGAAAATAGAGGGGGGTCTTGATTCTGCCGTATGGTCGGTTTTAAACAAAGAAAATGGAGGAAATGTTGGTAGTGGCATGATAAAATAAACAGCATCAGGCTTGGAGACAAATGGATAGTACATTTTTTTTCTTCTTTAGTTATCTAATGACACTCGCTAATCTCAGTATAGCTGACTTTGTGGTTGTCTATTCATACTATTCTGTTACATCACCCCACGGCCATCTTAATAGGAAAATAACAGGTGATTGTAATAAATTAACAGGTGATTACAATCAAATGACAAACACAGCCAATGAGCTGTGTGTATTGTAAAGCGCCATATTAGTAGGAAATGCATGTGACATCATGGTAATACTATGAATAGCTACAACAAAAGGACACTTCCAGTGCTTCTGTGGTAGAGTGGTGCACCTCATGTTTTCAAGCCTACAAAGCACTCTGTCTTTTTTTCTTTTTTTTTTTTTTATTATTTGTTTTATTTTCCACAAGGTTTGCAGGTGTACATCAACAAGTAACCTCTGTCAATAACATAACATATAGGTATACCAGGGGGGTATTCCATCAAGGCGGATAAAGGAAAAGCCTGGCTTATTTTGATAAGTCGCGCTAACTTAAGCGAGAGTTCCGTTCCATTACCGTGGCTTATATGATTCCCTGCTCAGTAACCATGGTAACTTATACCGCAGAACTAGCCTGCTCCGTAGCAGGCGAACTGTCAAGCTTAATTTAGCTGTGTGTCAAAGAATGTCAGACTCCCAAAAGACAGTTCCGTCAGGTGTGTTTTCGCATCACTTATGTCATGTCCGTGTTCGGAAACATAAGTTCAGACCTTTTCTCACAATGTGACCAAGCATGAATGTACGTGTTTAAAAGACCGTATTCATAAAAATAAGTCATGGAAATCATGTCTCACCACTTTCACTGTCTCCAAAATCAATCAAACTTTATTTATATAGCACAAGTCATACATCAAATGCAACTCCAAGTGCTGAACATAAAAAGAGTTAAATAGAACATGAGGTTAGATTAAAAAAAAAAAAAAAAGACGCCTTATTTCATTTCCCACCCGCATTCCGCGAAGACCCGCCCTACTCTGCCTCTGATTGGCTAGTAGGCATCCGTCTTTTTTTTGGTGGCTATAATGGTATATTTACAGCTCAACAACTATTTTAACAAATACATTTCACATTTCATTATAGGCTATTACCACTCTGGAAAGTGTTTTTGTATTTTGTATTTGTATTTTCTGGCTATTGAGATGGCTCCTGTTGAGATGTAACAGTGAAGAATGAATATAGAGGCCAAGGGTCACTAGGTCAGAGGGGCTTCACACACCTCACTGAATTAGGCTAATTAACAGTAAATGCATTGCAGTTATGTCGGTTCTCCTAAATTAGCCTACACCATTATTTTAAACATACATCTGATATTATCTAGCCTACTGATAATATAGCCACACAGCCTTACTGTATCTAGTGATCTGAATGTTCATTTATT